>NW_022989748.1:833876-1428876 GCF_902827175.1 Gymnodraco acuticeps | reverse complement strand
AAGGACTCGCAGCGTACAAATCCAGCTCTGAGTCATACCAATCACACTGCTTGATATTGATCCCTTGCACTGATGACTCCTAAATGCAGTCTGTCAATACCAATACAAATCTGATATCAATCCTCTCCTATAAATGGCAAACATCAGTTAAAAGGAAAACATATTGGCCATTGTTTTGTATCTGCAAAGACAACTTGCATGATAAAGACATCTTTTAAGCTGACAATTTGGGATTGTTTTATCACAATAGAGTCTGCGAAAAATGCACTTTAAATTGTTGTTGCAATTTGTGGTATTTTAAGTACACTAAAACCAAAGTAACATTCATTTAATTGTATTCCTAACAAGTCCTAATATTGCGACATCAAACAACATTAATGGTCAAATGTCTTTCTCAGTCTTAATCAGTATCAGCACCAATCCTTTAAACATGATTCAATGATAATACTTTACTTACAGTATATGAAAATCACTGAGGCAGTACGGTAAGAGGAATTTCCATTCATTTACCATACTTTTTAGGTAATCATTATATGAAACAAAGGCCACCCATGTAGCCGAGTCTCTTCGTCAGTGAAATGTCGACCCCATCCAAGATGTAACACCCTTTGCTTGAATAAGAAATGAAGGCTCTTTCATGGTGTTAATATTTAATGTGGCTTTCTAGACATTGGAATGATTTGACTGACTGTCTTCCTTGCTAGTAATGTGCTACAGACTACAAGTTATGTGAGGATGTTACAGGGAGGTATTGAACCTTTTTTTTAGAGAGTGACATGTGCTCTTCCCCCTTTTGTCATCCTGACCCTTGATGCATTTTTATTTCTGCTGTTTGCGCTCCCCCTGACTCATGCACCTCCCAGATCCCTGTAGTCATTTGGCAGCCGTGATCCAGGTCCCTCGACTGTTTCATTGATCGGCTGCTTTAATAATGGCTCACAACTACACCCCACAACACCCCACAACTACCAGGAAACCAGTGCAGGGATCTCCCTTTTAATAAAATTTTTTAAAAAAAATTAAAAAAAGCCCATCCACCCCCTACATCAGCATCAGCCGCCTACTCCCATCCATCCCCCCTTTAATACAGACATACATTCATCCATCCCTGCGTTAGCCCACGCCAGCCTCCCACGCTGCAGCCCTAACCTCGCTAATTAATCAGGGACTTAGTCTGTCTGTGCAGCGGTGCATTTTGATCACCTGCTGCTGCTTTTTCTACATCTCTCATCCAGAATCTGTTGAGCCAGCAGCAGCATTACCGTTTGCTCGTCACCCACGTCGCTGTCCGTCTCTAAAACTGCTATGGGCTATTTTCTGTCAGAGCTTGACGGCCTGTGATGACCCTGACAGCTTATAGCAGGGTGGCTGCAGGTCTGGGCTGTATTGTTGGCTTGTTTAGTTTACGACCTGTCAATCTTAATAATGAGGATCCCTAGATAACTGCCGGTGATGGAAAACCACACACGTTATTGTAGTGAACAGCTGTAGTGTCAAACACATCGTCAAACTCCTTGTTGTTCACTATATTCTGCTCTACATGTCCTTTTTAAAGCATGTAACAGTGGGATGTGAGTCTTCTGATCAGGTTTCCAGCCTTGAATCCAGTGCAGAATCTAACATGCTTCCGGCGACTCCTTTATAAGCCAATATTTTGATGGATGAAAGATTGAGACTGAGACTCCACAGCGCTGTTTCCCTGGCAACCCTTTTTACTCACTTGTATCTAATATCTCTCCTGTTTGTCAATGAGATGTTAAAGCTTACACTGCTGTAGCAGATAGAGATGTTCTCTTCAAAGTACAGTAACCGTCCACTGGCAGCATTTAATACAAATGATTGTCATTACAGCTGAAATTAGTTATGGAAATTGACCACATGCTGTAAAGTAGTGGAAATGGGCAAAGCTTGCAAACTGACTTTACACATCTGTATAGTGGGTTCACTTGCAAAACAGAATAAACCTATTAAACCCAGGTGGGACATTTTAATATGAATGCAATACACAGCAGGAATTGTGCTCCATGTAACTAAAGCTTAGCAGCAAACAGTGCAAGGAGTGCTGAAACACCCTCCACAATTGCATGAGCAGTGTGCTATTAATTTAAAGGAATTAATTGTACTTTGAAAGCTCAATTCTGTAATTTTAGGGCATGACTTATTAATTACAGGAAGCAAATGAAGTAGTGCAAGAGTACAAATTATTAATTTGAGTCGATGACTGATAATTTGTCTGCACACATGATTAAATATGTTCTCTTTAATACCTGCTGGGCTCTGTATTACTTGTCTTCATGGCACGATATCTTTGATACAGCCCCCCGGAGGTTTTGTTGACAGTTCTTGCTTTGTCTTTCTGTCTGGCTCTGGGAGATGAACTGCTCCACTGCCATACTACGCACCTACATTCGGCAAAAGCCCTGATCTTCAAAGCTCAGTTAAGCGTTTTGTTCAGGTCGGCTTCTATCCCTGCTAATGCATGGTAAAGAGGTTCATGCCAATTTATAAGTGACCTTTTCACCGTTAGACCCTAAAAGCCAACCAGTCTTTTAAATCTCTGCTCAATCCAGATGGGAAGCTTAAATGTTCTATAGATTGACTTTTCATTTGAATGCATATAAAGTAATATCTTCACTGTACAGTCTTATCGTAAATACTCGCTGTATGGATTCAGCTGCAGCGTCAGCTCCATGATGAGATCCAGCATGTTTACATAGGCAGAATTATAAAATACTTAAAGTGTGCAATAAAAGCACTTTACATCCACACAGCTGCTCATTCAGTTTCCGGTCATTTTGAAAGGCTACAGAATTTCACTTGTCGCCTTCAAGTGCAATTATTCAACCACCCATTAAAGCACAGGAAATGGCTTTTCAGAATGTGGATAATGATGTTTTATAGGCTGACTCAGAGCAGTTTTGTTGTAGGAAGATTGTTGTTTTTGTTGGATTAGCCTACCATTTATTTCTGATTTGCGAAAGAATAATTAAAAATAGGTTTCAGTCTCTTAAATATTATTTTAATCCTTTTAGAGATGTTCCAATTAGGGGTGTAACGGTACACGTACCCGTACCGAAATTATTCGGTACGGGCCCTTCGGTTCGGTACACATGTGTACCGAAGTGTACCGAACGAATATAACGTTAAACTTAAAAAATTGAGAACGTGAACAACTTCTTGGAAGTAATCTCAGGTGCTGCGTCGCAGCATTCAGAGAATGTTGCTCCCATTGTGTTCAACGCGTCATAGAGCGAGCAAGTCATTTCATTGGACGAGAGGCATACTATGTCAGAGGGATGCGTTCAAATGTAGTCAGTAATTTGAGGAACTGTCTAAATGGCGAACGCAGATAAAGTTGAGCTGAAAATCCTCCAGCATCATTGAAGTCTCCGGTTTAGGAATATTTTGGTTTCGCAGTTACGTACAAGGATGACGGACAAAGACAGGTGGACCGAACCAAAGCGGTGTGTCGGCATTGTTCAACTAAAATTGGTTACGCGGCTGGCAATACATCAAACTTGCACACTCTTGAAAAGGCATCACCCGAACGTGAATATCACCGGTACCAAAAGAAAAAAGACTGAAGTGCAAACCCAACTCCCGCTAGCATTTAAGCCTCCACCACTCGCAGAGAGTTCAGACCGAGCCAAAGCTATTACAAACACCAAATATCCTTATGTTGCCATGTTAGCAAAGCGCTACCTGGCTGTATCTGCTACCTCTGTCCCTAGAGAGGGTGTTCTCCACAGCAGGAGACATTGTTAGTGCCAGCAGATCTGCCCTTTCGGCAAGCAATGTGGACAAGTTCATCTTTCTTTAAAACAACATGAAAATACAATGACAAGCAAGTCATAATGTCAAACTGGCTGCTTAGGTACTAGTACAGTACAGTTCAAATACAGATTATTTCAGTTAATTAAAAAGCTGCACCTTAATGTTTATTTTATTATATTTTGTATTTATTTGAGTGAATATTCATAGTTTAATAATAATTAAAAACCCAAAACTAATAGTTTATGTTTTGTGAGTACTAGTACAGTAAAGTTCAAATACAGATTATTTCAGTTCATCGAAATGCTGCACCTTAATGTTTTTTTTATTATATTTTGTATTTATTTGAGTGAATATTCACAGTTTAATAATAATTAGAAAAAAATATGTTATGTTTTGTGATAATTTTTTCTGCTGTACCGAAAACGTACCGAACCGTGACCTAAAAACCGAGGTACGTATCGAAATGTTTGTGAACCGTTACACCCCTAGTTCCAATACACCGTTTCTACTGTGGACGGTGGGTGTAAT
Organism: Gymnodraco acuticeps; assembly: GCF_902827175.1. Classification (NCBI taxonomy): domain Eukaryota; kingdom Metazoa; phylum Chordata; class Actinopteri; order Perciformes; family Bathydraconidae; genus Gymnodraco; species Gymnodraco acuticeps. The sequence continues at coordinate 1,424,574 of NW_022989748.1, read as the reverse complement.
TGTGCAGCTTTGGGTTAGTTGTGTAGAGGGATTTCTATGGTCTTGTGAGTTATTGATTGACAGTGTTGAGGCTGTCGAGATTGGTTGGAGATGGAGGTGGGGTTGGAAAAATCTGCCAATTTCCAACCTGACATGCAGACATCAGGCTGCTGTATCTGGTGTGTGAGGTACACCATATTGGACCATACAGCACATAAATAATGTATCACTTTGCGAATATAATGCGTTATATGGTTCAGCGATGATAGCCATATCTTTTGCATTATGCATGTCAGGTAATCAGCTGCGAATGGACCCAGTGGTGGTGTAATAATGAAGCAATGAAACTGCCACATGACATTTGAAGTTGAGGTTCTTTCTGATGTAATAATAATACATTACATTTATAAAGCGCTTTGAGCACATGTACAGTATGTTCTTTGTTTCCAACCGCCTACACACGCTCGTGCATTGTGTTCATCCTGGACTCCCGAACATATCCCTCTCTAATTGAATGCCGTTGGATAATTGAATTAACAAACCCCGGCTATCATTGGAGAGTGACTTGCACACTCTTGGTGCCCAATTCAACACTTGCTACGCGTCTTCTGTGAAAAAACCAAATGCAGTCTAAGCTTCATCACTAAAAGGCTTCCAACTGGAAAAAAGTCTAAGTGTGATTGATTTCCTTTTCATTTCTTCACCGTCAATCCATCTCATACATATAGTGCAGCTCCATTATACTTCTGAAGTATAATCACATTTGTTGATGAGCTACCGGGTGTTTTTATTCTTTTTGTGAGTTGCCCTATGCAAGGAAATACTGCTTACACTCCACTTTGGTTCTATTTCGTATATGGCTTTGCCCTCTAAGGCTATCGCTATTGGGTTATCCCTCTGCGCCCCCGCGCAGCACTGAAACACTTGTAGTCCACGACCACCCTCGGGCCTCCTTCCGGTATAAATAGGAAGGGGGCCCGGCACTCTGCTCCCTCTTTTCTTCAGCAACCAGCACAGTACTGAAGCACAGAAAAAGTCAAGTCATGAGCAACAACTGTGTCCGTGATTGTCCCTCATGTAAGACGGGGTACATCATGAGCTACGACTGACACGAGATATGCGAATCCTGCCTGGGGCCAGAGCACGCGGACGCGGCTCTCAGCCAGCAGGTCGCTTGTTTGCATTGTGCCCGTCTCCCGTCAGCCGACGGGAAGCGAAGAGCGGACGCTCTAGCTGCTGTGGCTGAGGAGGACGATTGGCCCGTCGGACGACTCCTACCCCGTCTCCCTCCATGGCTCGCCATGCGGCTCTCCCCTTCCCCCTCTCCCCTGGACGGGGGAGACGGGGTCGGAGCGAGGTACGGATGTGGCGGCCGAGCACGCGGTCCCCTTCTCCGTGGCCACGGCGCTACCGGCGTTGGGTGGCATTATGCTGGAGCTGCCGGAGATCATCGGCAAAGCAGCAGCATGCAGAGGTCTCTCCGTTCCCCTAGGACGGGAAAGGGTGGCTCTGGACGACATGGCCGGAGTGTTTTCCCGGGTTCAGACGGGGCAGGAGTGACCCGATCTGGCCGCGCTTTCCCGCCATTAGGAGGTACCAGGAGGGGGCAGCGGCGAACCAGAGGACCCTGAGGGCTCCGGTGGCCACCTTTGTTCCCTTCACTAAGGTGGAGGGATTCACAGAGGAGGGTTTTCCAACCACCCCCGCTCTGGAGCCGAGCTTGACGGCGTTCTTTGGGGTTAGGCAGGCCAACTTGATCGCCGGACGGCGCCCTATGTTGGCCTCCCCCAAGGATCAGTATGTCGCCCGCCGGGCTGACCGGGCGCACCAATGTGCGTTTCAGGCATCTGCCATGGCAAACATCGCGTTGCTGGCCAACTCGGTGGTTACGCTGGTGGAGCGGTCCACCACCGTGACACCAGAGGAGGCGGAGGAGATCGGCAAGGCGGCCAGCACGGCACTCACGATGTGCGCAGCCGTGGCTGTCTCCCAGGCGAGGATCGCAGCATGGATGACGCAGATCCAGCGCCACCTCTGGCTGCAACAGGTGGCTATTACAGAGCCAGCCAGGAAGGTCTTGCTGGACGCTCCGATCAGCCCGGACGGGCTGTTCGGACCCCAGTTTCTAGCCATGGTCGAGTCCATGAAGGTGGCAGCAGAGCAGGCAGATGATATCCGCCAGCACGTCGGCTGGCTCCAGCCTGCGGCGAAGCCTCAGCGGCACCAGCGACAGCAGCAGCAGCGGCAGCAGCAGCGGCGGCCAACCCGGCCACAGCGACAGGCAGAGAGACGCTCACAGCAACCGCAGCCGAGGCGTCAGACTCCTCCGTCGGCGGCGGCAGGGGCACCGTCCCGCGCCTCCGCCCCCCACCAGCAGAGAGGGGGGGGGGGTCAAAGGGGAGTGAGGTACTCCCGTTCGTCGTCTGCTCCACGAGAGCCGCCGAGGAAACAGAGCCGGCCTTGACGGTTTGGGGGGGGAGTGTGAGGAAAATAAAAGAAGCTTATTTCCCAACATGTTGTCTGAGTCATCAGTTTCAAATGTGTTTCACATATCCCCCACTCTGGGTGAACCAGCTGCCTATGACCTATCGGTTAATAGCCAGCAGTGTTCGTTACAAAAGCCTGCGCATTTTAATCTATCGATTTAATAAGCTGCAGAGCGGGGTAACTACGCCAGCTGCCTCCAATCTGTTGATTAGTAGGCAGCAGGGTTCGCTGCAGAGGCCTGGTGGTTATGACTTTTCGGTTATTAAACCACAGACCTCGCGGCATTCCTCTGTCCGAGATACGCCACCTACACACGGTCACAATAAGCCCATGAGCGCCGTTTTCACGCCTCATGTGGACAGCACTGCACACACCTCCACTCATCCCCTGAGCGTGTACACGCCTCATGATGACAGCCGGAGTGAAACGCAGCATGTGGAGGCTTCCTCGCAGCCCTTTCGCCTCAAGGGCAGTGGCGGCGAGGGGCAATGGCATGGCTCGTCACCATGACGACCAAAAACACATATCGAGCACGTGCGCCTGCTCTCAGAGGTTTTCTCAGAGTGGCAGCGCGTGGGTCTGATGGACAGATGGATGAGCAGGCTGATCAGCAGAGGATACGTCCAGCAGTTCGCCTGGAGTGGAATTAAACTCAGCCAGCAGCAGAGCGCGGCTCTCGCGGCAGCGAGTGGAGAAACTGACAGCTCTCCTCCGGCATGTCACAACCCACACAGCCCTCTCCGTGACGCAGCTGCTCGGCGTTGGCGTCAGCTGGTCACGTGGGGATTCCCCTGGGTCTCTTCCAAGCCCCCAGGAAGTGCGCCGGACTCAGATGAAAATATTCGTGCTGGCCAAACAGCGGTACTACACTTCCGTTTGGTTGCCAGGCCCGGAAACACTTTTTCCAATTGACTTACATGGGGAAAGAGTGGTCTGTAACTCGTTGGATAATTTTTTTTAAACTAAATAAACTACCCAGTATGAACACTTGTATAGCCCTTATTAAAAACATTCGTTCCTCAAGTTGTAAAAATTAGCTAATAACGTTATTCTGAGAGTTATTTCCCTCTGCATTATGAACGCGCATCTAACCCACGGGACCGCGCCGCCCGGCACGTTCATGTTACGTGTCCCGACCAATCAGAGCACACTGTGCTCAGGGAGGGTTGGGCTGGAGCTATTGGAGCTACAACGAGCCGTTAAAGGCAGAGAGTGAAATTCAGTGAATACACGTAGTTTACAGAGATGCTGTATGAGAAACCAATGTGAGTTGCGTTTATCTTTACCCATGGATGCACATTGCACAATAAGAACGGATCCATATCGTCTTACTACCATCCCACGGAGCTGTAATAATGGATATATTGCACATGTTTGCTGTAATTCATTATCATACTACATGGGCTGTATGATTAAATCTTGTACCGTAAATGTTGTATTAAATAAAGTTAATATTACCGACATTATTAACGTCCCTGTAGCTTCGTATTTCACCAAGAAGCTTATTGCACTGTATATAAATATATATATATATATATATATATATATATATATATATATATACATACAGTGCAATAATAATTTCATGCTAAATGAAGCTCTGTTGGATATCACTAGATCCTGTTACAGCGTAATATAAGTACATAACGATTGATGTGTACATTAGCATCATTACTAGCTAGCCGCTAGCTGCTAACTGCCGCCTCGTTCATATCAAATCCATGATAACAACAAGCCATTACCATGCTGTCATGAACGCACGGTGCTGTTACGTGTACGCAAATTGACGTGCTTGATGTGAACGAGCATTTTGGTTAAAGTTGCGCATGCTCTGAGTGCACATACGGGTACTTCTCAGGCATGCTGGGTAATCTGTGACGTTTCACTCTCTCAAAAGTTGGGCCATTTTATCATCATGCGCTAATGAGCAGCTCTCATAGGAATTAATGAGGCCCCGCCTCCCACGCTGTATCCAGTTCTTATTATACATCCATGGTCTCTTCCAACAGGGGGACACTCCAGAGGTGGTTCATTTGCTGCAGAAGCCTGCTGTTTTAACCTATTGGTTTATAAACTGCAGAGCTCGCGAAATTCCTCTGTGCCAGATATGCCTCCTACCAGAGATGGGGACTCGAGTTTGTGACTCGGACTCGAGTCGCACTTAAGTCGCACACACAGAGACTTTAGACTTGACTTGGACTCCTGCTCAAAAGACTTCGGACTCGACTTGGACTCGTGTTTTGGGACTCGTGAACAATCATTGTGTTTTCTATTTTTGGCGTATTAAAGGTGAAGTAGGTACATTTGAGAAACCGGCTCGAGATCGCTAGAATTTGAAAATACACAACCGGAGAAAATCTGCCACTTCCTCACAGAGCCCCTCCTCCAACACACACGAACGCGCACATGACCAATGAGGGCACGAGATAAGTTTGTGCCCCGATGGAGGCTGACAGGCAGGTAGGCCATCCAGTTACTTTAGCCGGGCCGGCTATCGGGATGTTGAGAGCATTCCATGGAATATAACAAAAAGTGTATCTCGAGCCGGTTTCTCAAACTTACCTACCCCACCTTTAACATTAACATTAACATCATGGTCACACCATGGCGACCGGCGGCACACCTGCAGCTGTACCGCTTGTAATTAGGTTCAACTATAAAAACTTCGAACAAAACGCCGGCGGCACCAACAAAAGGAGCGCGCACTGCAAAGTCTGCAATATTAAAATCAAGGATGCTGGTGCAACAACGTCAAATGTCATCAGGCACTTGAAAACGCACCCGGAGAGGTCAGTCACATTAACGCATATGGACGGTTAGCAAACATGTTTAGCTCAGCATCAGCTATGTAATGTTAACTTAGCTTGCTACTAGCTTTGTAACTGAATATTTGAAAAGATGAGTGAATGTTTGCTTGTCACACTTGTTTGCGTTGAGTGGCGTTGACATCCAACTCTTGACATGACATAAAAAAGGTCGGTAACGTTAATCATTATGTTCCGCTGCCACCATCTACTGGCTAACGTTAAACGTAGAAAAATACATAGTTACATACATAAATACATCTGTTGGTTTATAGGCAGGTTACAGGTTTATTGTTGACCACGTAACGTTAATGTTACAGGTTTATCAGGTTACCATTACACTGGGTTTGAGTGAGAGGATAGAGGAATATGTTTATTTATAGTAGATTTAAAAGATGTCATTAGAGACCCAGTGTAATTAAACAATACGGTTGCAGAGGTCACATTTTAAAAATGTTGTCCACTGGCCAAATGGCTAGCCTAGTGAATGTTGAAATGTTACCAGCCACTCAATAGATTGCCATTGTTATTTTTGGCTGGTGTGTGCAACATACAGTATCAGCCACTTGCATGATTTACCAGCATTTGGCTGGTAAATGGTGTTAATGGTAGATATCTCTTTTGGAACAGGTCATGTTTTAATATCACCAGTTCAGTATATTTCAGATAATATTGCAGCAATAGTTTTTTAGTTGCAAATGGCACAGAACAAATGTTTACTTTTAAGTACTTTTAACACAGTTTCCCTGCAGGGATTAATAAAGTATTTGTGATTCTGATTCTGAAGTGTTTTGCTTATAAGTTGTTTGCATTTAGCTAAAGTGTGATGTTTTTCCTCATATTGCATTGCAATAGCCTGTTTAAAGTGATCATATAACAAACAACTAATCAGTACTGATACTGTATGCTAATAGATATAGGAGTGATAATAATACAGTAAATGCTTTGAATTTCTTAGATATAGCTGTGCAGTATTCTTAACAGACTGGATAGCAGCAGACAATAGAAGGCTTATTACAACCAGAAGAGACATGAGACTTTTATTTTTTAGAGACTTGACTTGGACTCGTGACCAAAGACTTGAGACTTGATCAAGTCTCACCCCAAAAAGACTTGAGACTTGACTTGGACTCGTGACCAAAGACTTGAGACTTGACTTGGACTTGCAAAAAAAGACTTGTGAACATCTCTGCCTCCTACACACGGTCATAATAAATCCACGAGCACCGTTATAACGCCTCGTGTGGACAGCATACACACACCTCTCATCCTCTGGGCGTTTCCGCGCCATGATGAGAGACGGAGTGAAATGCAGTGTGTGGAAACTCCCTCGCAGCCCTTTCGCCTCATGGGCAGCGGCGGCGATGGCATGGCTCGTCACCATGACGACCATTACGGCACATCACAGAGAAGCCAGCAGTTCCATGGGATACAAGAAACACTCCTGTTATCCCAATGTCTTGCGCGGTTTTTACTCCCGCTATTTTTCTAAATCTCGGAAAATAATGGGGGAGTCGCCCCGTTGCTGTACAATCAAACATGTGTTGATTTGCACAGACAACAGACCATGGCTATGGAAGCAGCCTACCTCAATCACCAGGGAGGAGTACGATCTGCGCAGCTTCTGAACGCAGCCAGGCGTGCTGGACACACGTTGCTCTCCATCAGAGCAATGTATATTCCCGGCGAAATTAACAGAGGGGCTCGCAGAACGCAGCAGCCGTTGTATGCGAGGAGTATGGAGACTCAGACCTGTGTCACGTACACTGGCGCCTCAGTGGGATTTGGCTTTGGTGTTACGCGCACTGAAGCAAAGCCCCATTTGAACCTGATCAGGTTCCCCTTAAACTGTTATCAGCCAAAGTAGTACTGCTTTTGGCTCTATCAGAGAAAAGGGTGAGTGATTTGTCTGCTCTCTCTGTGGCTCCGTCATGTCTCCGGATCCAAGGAGATGGCAGTTCAGCTGTTTTACGCCCTAACCCGGCTTCTTGCCTAAGGTCATCACAACTCTTTTAGGTCAAGAGTGATCACCCTGGCTGGCTTATTCCCCCCTCCTTACAGGTCGGAGGAAGAAGCCACGTCTCATCTCCTCTGTCCGGTGCGCGCGTTGTCTTGCTATGTGGCGCGCACGGAGGCCTGGCGCCGTTCTCAGCGCCTGTTTGTGCACTATAGAGAGCGCTCGATCGGGCAACCTCTGTCTGCACAACGGCTGTCACACTGGCTGTGTCGCAGGCATATGTCTCCTCTGGGGTGGATCCCCCGGAGAACATCAGTGCGCACTCCACCTGAGGAATTTCCTCCTCCACGGCTTTGCACGGAGGAATGTCAGTGGAAGATATTTGCACTGCTGCATCTTGGTCTTCCCCCTGTTCATGTATTCATTTTTATTTGAGGGATGTCTCCCTTTCCTCTCTGACACACCCTGTACTGGGTGTCCTGTCGGAGTGAGTGACGTCAGGGAGCCAGCTGTGCGCCTCTCTCCTGCCTCGCGGCACGCGGAGAGCAGCCCTTTTTCCCACTTATAGGAGGGATGTTCCTTTTTCCTCTGACACACTTTGTACGGAGTGCCTGGTCAGAGTGAGTGACGTCAGGGATCCAGCTGTGCGCTCTCCTACCTGTCTGACACGCAGAGAGCTGCTGTTCCCCCTCTATGATCGCTGGGCAAGGTGGGACCTTCGTCTCTACTTTCTCACAGCGGCCAGTATGTATTGTTCCCAGCCTTCACCCCGTCGGGAAGATAGTCATGTTTTGCTACGTTCCAGGGACGGTGATGCGCCATTACGCATGGCACAACAGGCAGGGGGTGTTATTGAGCAGGTGTGTCTGTGCTTCTAGTGCCGGGCGGACCCAGTGGGGCGCAGACTACATCATGCTTCGCCCTTAACCCAATAGCGATAGCCTTAGAGGGCGAAGCCATATACGAAATGGAACTGAGGTTACCTACTGTAACCCCAGCTTCTATGAGTAAATGGTGCAGCCCTCTAAGTGCGGGCCCCACTGGCTCTACGAATAGCTGAAGAAAAGTTATTTTGTATGGGAGCAGAGTGCCGGGCCCCCTTCCTATTTATACCGGAAGGAGGCCCGAGGGTGGGGCCCACCTAGCGGGTGGGCGTGGACTACAAGTGTTTCAGTGCTGCGCGGGGGCGCAGAGGGATAACCCAATAGCGATAGACTTAGAGGGCTGCGCCATTTACTCATAGAAGCTGGGGTTACAGTAGGTAACCGCAGTTGTGCTGCCTCACCTATTGATCAATTACTGGGCTCATGGGGTAAATGTCTTCCCCTGCAAGGTGTCCCCGAAAGAGACACAAAGGGACACAAAACATCCACCAAGAAATGCAACACGTCTACAAAGAGATGCAAAAATATCTACACACACAATCGACCGCAAAGGGGAACAGAGCAACCACAAAGTGACAAAGAAGGACCACAAAGGGACACACAGCGACCACATACGACACGTCTGCATGGTTTATGGTTGCTTCTTGTCTCTTTCAGTCTCGACGTCTTGCTGCTGTGGAGGAGTTGTTGGGGACCTTTTAACATTTCTTTGCCAGAGGGCCCATTACGGCATCATCTGTCTTACCACACTGATATCTACGTACCGTTTGATCAGATACTGAGCTTCCACTTGATTTATTACTCACACATCTTACTCGTGCTGCTAGCCACTTAACCTTACCCGAGGATAAAGAGCACTGCACTGTCTTTCTAAAAGGGAAATGATTCAGGGGGATAGTGTGTCGTTTTGTTTAAAGGGAGGAAGTTATCTATCATTATCAACGTTTAGATCAGAAACGGCGCTACCTTTGCACGAGACTTTGCAGTCAAATGTCTTATTCTATGCTTTATATCAAGGGTGGGGAACCTCCGGCCCCCGGGCCGTATACGGCCCGCGAGACCATTTGGTACGGCCCTCGAGGTAATTTATAAACACACGCAAAAAAGAAAAAAATTAAAGAAATCTAGACCGCAAAAAAATTAAACAAGCGAGTGCCTGTTTTTCCTGGCCACGGTCAGGGTCCTTGAACACAACACGAGCCGAACGTGTCATCACGTGGTATATGTCTCGTCTGACAGGGGTGCAGTTCTGACGGAGAGCACCAGATCGTCGCTCCGGGTCTTCCACAAATTGCAGTACCCATAAGGAGCCGTACACATGCCGCAGTTTCTGCGTGGCTGTGTCTTTAGTTGAAAGCCCGGTGGCGATCTGTTCATCTGACATACTGATCAGACAGTCAATAACTTTGTTGTTATTAGCATCTGGTTAGCTAGCTATGCTAACGAATATAAGAAGCTTTTTCTACAACCAGTGAGGTAAAGGCATCATTATAATGAGATATATATATATATAATGATCATTATAGTTATAAAAAAAATAAGAGAAAAAAGTAAACGGGTATAAAATACTATATGACAGTAAAAAGAAGAATACAGTTTGAAAGGGGAGTGATTTGTAAAATATCCATAAAGAAAAATAAATCTGCTTACAGTTCTGTTTCATCTGGGTGTTGAGAGATGTATCCATAGATCTCTAATGTTGCTCTCAAAGTGCACCAGAGTGATGCTTTCAACTTCAACATTTACAAAAAAATCTCCCCAGGGGAGCATGGCCCTAGACCCCCCAGAGGAGGTTAGGTCCCCCCCACTTAAATCATGTCCATGGATAGGAAACTAAATACATTTGCACACATCTTGTGTCCATATCTTTCTGTTTTGGTGGTCATGCCACACCGTGCACGTGCATGCATGCATGCATGAGTCATCGTAAGATATCTGGATTGAGAGGTTGCTTTTTCTTTGTACAGAATGAAAGAAAGGCCAAATGAAAGGGCTGTGATTTTAGTATTTTTAAGCAGAGGTCAATAATTTGTACGGCCCTCGGAGGATCTTGAAAAAATTGAAATGACCCTTTTAGAGGAATAAGGTTCCCCACCCCTGCTTTATATGAACTGATATGTAGTTATTTGCTCTGCCTCAGCTTCTAGTTGGTGAAGCTGGGATCTCCACTGGTCCTGCTGAGTATTTGGGGAGGGAAGCTGCTTGTCTGGTTGCAGGGGGCAGAGGGTTTGACTTTGTCAATGACAACCCGCTGCATCATGCACCGTCAGCGACTTCTTGGGTGTCAATTCGCCATCTGATGGAAAGATACTGTGCATGGCAGGATTGAGGCCCTGCAATTGTTAGGATGCATCACAAGTTGTTGTGTTTCTGCTGTATCTGTGCACTTTGAAAGGAGTAGATTTGTTTTTGAATGCCCACTCATTGGCCACAATCCCAACACAGCTTGGACATTGCTGACTTACTATAATACCATGTGGAAAGTAACTACTTAACTCTAGTCTTTTTACCTCCTGCCTTACACTTACTATATTTACTAGTTACATGTAGATTTAGATTATTAAATCAAAATGTAATTGACAAATTAATTATGATGTATTCTTATAGATTGAACTACCCCGCAGTAAATCGTTTTTTATTTATTTTATTTTATTTCACCTTTAACTGCACATTAAGTGATCGACACATAAATGCATTGATAATAATAAGTTTGTATTGTAATATATCTTATTCTGAACTGGGCAATTCCACATAATGAGAACTTTTATTATCAGTCCTTTAAGTACATTTTGAATCCAGTACATTTCCTTGGGTAAGATTTTCAACGCAAGACTTTCTTTTTGTAGAATATTTTCACACCATGGTATCAAACTTTTACTCAACTGTCTTTCTTGACAGCATAATACAGAGGCAGTTATTAGCAAATAGCTCTTCCTGACTGTCTTGATCCTCAGTCAGTGTTTGCTGAAGGTTTAGCTGTGCAGTTGATGAAAATGAACTAGCACCATGGTTGCCAGTAGTGGCTCTCATTATATATATATCGATTGACTGAACATATTGTGTGAGTGAAGCTGTAATATATCAATAAATTCACATCATAAACCATTTCCGATGCTATAAAGGGCACACAGGCCTGTTTTGTACGTGTATTTATGATGCAAAGTCTAGCACAGACATCTTTCAGACAGCTGACAAGAAAAAAGACGATGTATAGGAGTTGTAGACATCTGGGCTGCCTGCTGAAAATCACGGTTGCACTCTGTGTTCTTCACTAAATGAAGCCAGGCGCTGCTGCATTAGTCGATCTCACTTTCTCCAATTAGGCTGATGTGTCCAGCACCATATGACTGCGCACCTCCCGCTGTCTCATTCCTCCGAGGGAACGCATTAGCTCTGAACTACACCAACCTGAACATTTCAAGCTGGCCTCTTCCCCACTGCTTCTCAGCGGCTTCAGACGCACTGCGCCCCGTGCTGCAGATTTCTCAGGAATCACACCTGAAAGTCTGATAAACTCTGAGATAAAAAAAATTTCATGAGTGTTGCTGCATGAACAAAGGGGGCTGCTGGGGCTGATGATCTACAGCTCTAAAGACTCGGTGCTAATCCACTGAAGAAGGAAATCATTAAAGATTGCTTTAAACCCTGTTGACCAACATAACATTGTACCGTTTATTAGATCAAGTTTATTTAACACGCCCTGCAGACATTCAGAGGTTTAGCGGTCTAGTAGTCTCTAAACCTAATGGCTGATGGATGGCTTTAATTTGTATCTTGGTCATTAGAATGCTAATCTGAGACAAATTACTCGGGGAAAGTAAAATCAGACTGCAGATTTGTTTTTTTCCCTCCTCTCTGACCCTCTCTCACTCTCAGTTATTTTCTCTCTCATTCAACAGTCAGCTGCAGTGCAATTTCCCAGTTACATAACAAGGGAATGGAGAAATGGTAAAATTAATGAAGGCAAAAGCGAGCGACTAATGGAGACCATTTTTGAGTCATACTCGGGTAGCCTGAGGTCGGTTAATGCTCCCAGAGCTATAAAGCTCTGCATGAAAGGATTATTCTCAACAATCAACAATTCCTGTGTGGAAGAGGGTTGAAATTCTGCCATTTTGTTTTATGTTTTGGCAGTAGCTCATATTTGAACAGTTAATATGCAATGCGAACGAAAGATGTGGCCCATTTTTAACGCAATATTTGACATCCCCATACATTTTCTTGTTTAATTAACTGAACACAACAACAGTTTGATGATTTTCTTCTCCAATTGAGTCTTTTATCCACACAGCTCTTTTCTCAGCTCAGGATTTTAATTTTTGTCATGAGGTAACGCCTTTTTCTTCAGAGCGTGGAGCCTACCATTACAATGTGTCATGTAATGTTTTGGCAGAGGTGGGTGTTGCTCCTTTTAATAAGAGGGCTGTTAGAAATTCCACAGGGGAAAGTTCACAGTGTTTCCATTGTCATGACCGAAGGAAATGGAGGGATGATGTGTTGAAAGGATGCCAGTGCTTGAACAACCACAGCTTTCACATGGGTTATTTCTTTTAAAGAATAATGTTATTCTTTAGTGTTCGAAATGTTAGGATGTGTTTTGTCCCTTCAGTGGGAGCAGATGTGGTCAACATCTACTGTACAGCCACTATTGCTGCACTGTTCATATCTGTAGAATTGGGATAAACACATTTTAAAGGCTGACATTGTGCAGCATCAGCACCTGTAGAGGTTCTTATTGAGAACAGCCGTGGAGATATTCTGATAACATTTTAGTGACAGTTGTAATTTTTTATTGAAATAACATCTAAACAGAAAAGGTCACTCCATATATTGCAGGTTCAGAAGAGTTGAATCGCTGAATTGTCCCTGTTGGCTCCCTTCAAGTCAAAATGGCCAGCAAAGATAACGACAACAAAGATGTATTCATCTCGTATCATCTAGCTCTAGTGGATCATAACATGTCTGGTATGCCATTTGAGCTGCGGTTCATAATAAGACCAAACTTTTCTATGGATGTTTTTGAGCCACGACAAAGGCCAAAAGATTTTAGGAGACCTTAGGTTTTAATTTAGCCTCCCTAATTGCTTGAGTTTTGCTACTAAAGGACGAGGAGTCAGCAGTTAATGTTGGTATAAAACGGTCAATTTAATCGATTTATTCAAAAAAATGGGAATCTACACAACTATGAGAACCAAAACAGCCACACATTGGCACAGAAAACGTTTGGCTTATGGGTTCAAATGGTGGGCAAGATTAGCTGGAGACACAGACAGACAGACAGACAGACCACATTATCTCCCAACAAGCTTACGCCTGTTGGAGATAACAGTTACAGCCATTCGATATGGGCTTTCCCCATGTTGTTATCAGCTTGCTCTCCACTCAGACACAACATGTTTTTTGCACAATCAAAAATTACTTGCTTTTGTTTCAAGAAGTTCAGATTCAGGAAGAGCCCGGCCGTGGTACACTGCCTTTGGAGATTACCTGTCATTGCACTAAAGCTTAATTGGTCAACAATATGGGGCTAAAGGAAATTCTGTAAGCACCGTACCCTCTGCCCTTATCTGACGTTTAAGATAAAGATTAAGATTCAACTTTATTGATTCCCGGCGGGAACATTTTGTTTTTGCTACACTGTCAGACATAAACACAGATAAGTACTGTATAAGCTTTATAGTCAACAATGCGGTGGGAATGGTGTACCCCAGACTTTTATATCATGTGATTAAAGAATGCTACTCATATCAGTGTTTGTCTGCGTATATATATAGTAGAATCTATATTACATATTCACGTAATACAGGAGAAAATGCGACAGTACATTACTTTTAACATACACCCTTTAAATTCAACGGGTACTTCCTTGACCCATGCTACATTTTTCAACTAAGTTTCATTAAAATCTGGCTTTAAATTTATCTGTACTCTTGACAGACGGATAAACAAACCCAGTCACCTCGGCAGAGCTAATAAAAATGCCTTTAATCATCCAGTGAATATGAATGACGTTGCATATTCTTGACCTAGCTTGTCTTTCTCTTCTGGAAAATGCCCCTGAACAGCTCACAGGATGTTCACACTGTAAGAGTCCAGCGTCTCAGGGGCCAGAGCTCTGATGCTCCGGCCTAGAGTTGCACAGCAGGTGCTCATGGGAGGCCGAACCGGGGCTGTGGGTAATTCTATCTCTCTATTTCTGAATGCCCCAGATAACTACCGGAGACATTCGGCTCATATTGTTTTTAAAAGTTAGTTTTAAGCACATCAAATATTTATTTGGTTTGAAAACATTTGTGTTAGGAGCCTATTATGATCATTTTGGTCTTGAATATAAGAAAAATACTTTACTAGCATCATAATGTTGAATTTTCTGATATCAGACACTGGAATCCAATTTAATTGGTTGGCTTTTTAAAATGTTAATCAAGTAGATTAAGCATTATATTTGAGAAAATGTAATATGTTGCGAGTTATCATCTGTCTTTCTCTCGTTCCTTTGTGATTAGGACTGCTGAGTAATGCTGGACATATTCAGGGTACACATCTGCAAATCCCGTAAATCTGCAATTCACCATACACCTGTTAGAAAGCTTTAAATACTGCACTTATCGTCCCAAATATCGTCTGTCACTTAGCACAGGTCTGATTACCTCTGATGTCACCTTTGGGACGGATGGATGTTAACACAAACACTCACACACACACAGCTACCGACTCAGCAGCATTTGCACCGGCTTAGTGCATTAGTCACACTCGTATAGTATGTGCAAAGTCTGCAAGTGGACGTTAATGAAGTGTATGTCTTATTTTGTTAGCTGCCAAATGAAAAGGCCTCACCATGTGGTCTTCGAGCATTTCATTTTTTTCTTCCTATGCTGTCAGCAAGTCATATGCTCATTGGGGGGTTGTAAAAAAGGAAATATTAACAGACAAGGCTTTTGTTCAAGCAAAAAGTACATTAAATAATGGTTTCAATTAAAAAATGTTTTACCTGCTCGATGTCAGCTGCTGAAATGCCAGTGACATGAAGTGCACTTAAATGAATAACATTGTGGGGTTTCTATTCTTTTGTTACCAAGCTTCCATTAAAGTCCGTCTAAAGGCTCATCGGGCTGTTTGCAAAGCCAATGTGCACCGTCCATTGTTTGTGATTGAATTGGAGAGTTCACTGCTTTAAATTACAATGCATGCAAACAGGATTCAGGCTTCATCTGTTTTGTCCAAAATTGCGGTTGCACATTGAATATCTGTGAAAAGCTTTTGGTTTTGAAAGCCTCTTATTAAAGTGACGGTAACACTGATCTGTTGGGGATTCGGTTAGTCTAATTTCCACGGTGCCTTCAAGACTCTACAAAGTAAACATGTTTTCACGCTTTTAAATAATTGTGACTGACAAATGTGTAAATGCATGAGGAAGACGTCTCTCTTCTAATATTCACACACATGAAACTAGTTTAAATATAGCAATGGTTTCATATTAAACACTCGGCTCATATGAAAAGCCTTTTGTAGAAAAATCTTTTTTGCTTTTGAATACTGCCAAGCATGCTAGAAACGGTCTATCAATATTAAATATGGTCTCACAGATCATAGCAACAATCCTGTAAATTGTCTCAGAGGGGGGGCTGGCAGCAGGGGAGTGGACAGTTATTCCCCCCCTACCTGCTAATCAGACAGCTTAAATGCCTTTTGCTCATTGATGTGGAGTTAACTGTGTATCCTCCTAAGCATGTTGTGAATGAAAGTATTTATAAGCCAGTACATATGTGTTGAAAGCAGCCTTAATCACCCTTATTTTTTTTAACCCTTGCAGCTGTCCCGTTCCCCCCCAGTCACCGGCTGACGGCTAAAGAGGTGTTTGACAGCGATGGGAAGCCCAAAGTGGACGTGCTGAAAGCGCACCTAACCAAGGAGGGTCGCGTGGAGGAGGCGGTGGCCCTGAGGCTCATAGGGGAGGGGGCCACCATCCTGCGCGCAGAGAAGAATCTGCTGGACATCGAGGCCCCTGTGACAGGTCAGTACATTAAGTTATTTTAATTTATCACCAGAGAACAGCACTTTTTCAGGTTCAATTTAATATTTTCTTTAATGTGTAGTACATTATAATATACAATTACCCTTTATTAAACCAACGAGACTTTTTACATGCTCCGTATATTCAATTCAGCAATGTTATACATCCTTCTATCTAAACCTTCCTCATCTCTTATCATTCATCATTGACATTTTTATTTTCCCTTGTTCTGAATTGGTTTCTTGGCTTTCTTCAATGAAAGAAATATTCAAAATTGTTCTCTAAAAATTATGTTTTTCTACAGGCAATTGGGCCTACTGTTTTTTTTAAATATATTTGACTGTATTTTTTAGTAAAAGACAGTTAGTTGTCATTATTGTTCACTATAATAATCCAGGTTCGTATGGTAGATTGCTATCAATCATTATTTTATTTCTGTTTCCACCTCAACACTTTGTACCTATATACTGTTTTTGCTCCAAGGTCTTTTTTTATTCAAAAAGTAAAACATTTGGGACCGTTTAACAGATCTGAAGATTAAATGAACACAATTGATTAGCGATGATGATCTACTTTTAGTGTTTGCATTCATACATGGTAGAAGAAGCAAATGAGAAAGCCCAAATAGGAATCATGATGAAATTGCATTATATAATATCCTAAAATAACTCTTTTAATGCTAACTTGCAGAGACGTGTGTATGTGTTTGATTTGAAACACACCCTCTGGGTTTCTTTTACAGAGGACTGCACGGTTACATCATATAAACTTCCTTTTCTTATTTAAGTGAGTCATTGTGCCTGGAGGTTACACGTGGAGCATGTTGTGGCTAGACACAATTGTTATTTTTGGAAACACACAGCTTAAGTTGATCCAATTAGCCAAAACCAACTAGCTTGAGTGACTCGCTCAGTTGGCTGCTTCATGCATTAAAAAACAGTTTGACAGGCTATTAAATACTTAGCTTTGATGCTAACCCTGGGAAAAGGTAATATGACTACATTCATTTTTTTATTTTCCCTATTAACTATTACAAAATGAACCTTTGCTGTCGTGTGTTTGTGGCTACTTTATTCCTCACAATATTTATTTATTTTTCATTTGGATTTTTTACAGTTGAGCATCTTCTTCATGTGGTCCTCGCTGAAGGAGCATACTGTCAGTAATAGCAGGCTCGTTCATGCATATGCACAGATCCAGTGCATCTATTGTTGTCTTTCTTCCTGGTCAAGTGGCCGGTTCCTTCATTAGACTTTCTGATGAGGCTTCTTTGATGTCGTCACAATCGGAAGCACAGACCTACTCAAAGGATCTATGGCAACCCATCGTTTCCTAGTACGAGATCATTCTCCAAATCCAGTCTGGAGAGGCCTCTGCTCACATCTGGCAGACCTCGTGCATACTTAAATTCATAAATGCACGACCCTTTTCAGACAAAAGTCTTGGTCTTTTTACTGAGGCCATTATGATAATAGAATATGTTGTCTGGTTGTTGAAGAGGGTGAAGCCTATCAAAAGACAACTTCACGTTTGCAGGTGCATATGCAAGTAACTAAGAACAATGCTATTATGCTTAACCAGATTTCCAAATATTTTTCAGTGATTCAAGCGCATCACAAAGTACCACAAATCCGTGGGTTGAAAGGAAATTCGGCACTCGTAGCTGCACGTCAGTGTGTATTCAAGGAAATTAATTACTAACTCAAAATGAATGGTATTGATCTTTCAGTTTAAAGTAAACACCACTTAATAAGTTCATTTGCATGGCTATTTATACAAATTAAACACATAAGCTCTGATCTGTTTTAGAGCCTGCCTATGCTGGAGCAAACCCTGTGTTTATTATATAAGATACACATACAGTTTTAATATATCAGTTTGTATTTTGTTAAACTAGGGAGTTAATCGGACGGGTAAATATATCACGTTTTCCTGCCTTAAGCCTAAACGGAATGGTTTCTTGTGTAAACATGCTCCAACGCTGACCTTCCGCTGTGGTAAGATTTCGTTTTTTCAAATTCTGAGATGCTCCGTTACTTGATTTCATATTTCAGAACAGCTCAAACGATGCTTTCATGCATTAAACCTCCATCCTTTGTTGTGTTACATAGAAACAGTGTTCTGTGGAGCTGTGTGTTTGTTTGTGTGTGTGTGCACTGAAGCGCTTCTTTCCCTCCCACTCAACACCCCTGACTCAACCCCTCTCCCACTCAGTGTCCTCTTCAGCGAGGATTTCTCTGCTGCGCGTGCACGTGATCCTGCTGTGTTTCCCTCTCGTGCACGCGGACACCACTCTCTATAAACATTTCTTTGTCTCTCTCCGTTCTCTTCCCTCCATGTTTTACCTCTGCGTCATGCTCGGGGTCTGCTTCTTTCTCTCCCCACGTTAGCACACCTGCTATTCCGACATGACACATGCTCAGCGAATTAGTAAGTCAATATTTATCATAGATGCAAAGCACCATGTCATGTCGGCTGTCTCTCTCCCTCTCTCCGCTTCTCACATTCACATAGTCACTTCCTGGTTTGGCCAGATGGCAGGTGGGGGTTTTTTCGCGGAGGGAGGGGGTGTGTGTGTGTGTGTGTGACGAAGCTGGGCTTAGGCCACTGAGTACAAGCTGCTACCATGGCCTTCACACACCCATCTATAAAGCTCCTACAGCCACATCGCCAGGCAACAGCGAGCTTTTACTCCGTTCATCACCTGTTAGCAGTGCGGCCGCTCGACCCTGTTTGTCTCTAACAAACAGAAAAAAGTGCTTTTTTTCACGAGATATTGAGGTGCCCTGTAGAATCAGAAATGCTTTCAACCTTAGCTGTTTACTTTCATCATATTAGATATTAGGAAATGTTAAGACCTTGATATGGAAAGTCTTGTGTGCACTTTAAAAAGGTTGATAAGACCTTGATAACAATGGCAATTGTATCACTACATTGGACCTTTCAAATAGGTCGTTATGCAACAGCCTTTCAATGAGAAATATGTTGGATTTTACTGCTAGGTGGATAAAACTTATTGCAGATATAGCGTTGTCAGTAAAATGTCTCTTGGAGAATGTACCATAGTAAAAGTATTTTCACAACTGTTGAACAACGATCAATATCTACTTCATAGATCCAATATCGGTTGGGCTAATGTATATATTTCAACCATGTTTTGTTTTTTTCCCCTCCTCATGCCTCTAATAATAACAAAGAAATCCAGAGCTCATAGACATACACTACACAAGCTATTACAACGGGGTGCTTCACTGTAAAGGTTTAGGAAGTCAGTGGTTTACGCCAACACAGTCAAAGTTGGTTGAGCTCTTACTCTCAATCGGTCATTGTCACTTATTGTTGCTGCTGTAGGGCCGATGGCAGCTTGTTAAACATCAAATCCAGTTTTGATGTTCATAACAGATTGCAAGCCCCACCTCTGCCTTTGCAGGATGTATGCTCTCGAAAGAGTGCCATAATAAAACCCGGGGTATTGTTATCACGCGGTCTCAATCAAAACATGATCTGGCACCGTCTGCATCGCCGTGGATTTCTCTCGCTCAATGAGCCGGCCTTTGGAGTGGCCTGTGTAGGTTCTGAAGCCAGGTTGTGTAATGCCCACCGCCCACTCACTAGCTGCTGCCCGCTGATATGCTGCTACTCAGGGCGATCACTTTAGCGCACAGGCAGGAGATGGCCAGAACGAATTGTTTCTCACTCCAGATAATGTACTCCCACCCGCTCTTCTTATGTGGGCTCTGCTCTCGTTTTTGTATGTTGTGTGACAAGAGGGAGGGAGGAAAAGCGTGTCTGTAGGAGTACTGGAGCACAGCGATGGATGATTGTGTGTTTACTGTGATAGAGCAGAGCGAAAGGAGTGTGGCGTAGTAGCATTTCAGTTTTTCATCAACCAGCATTGTGCACGCACAGATAATGCGACTACATTCCCTGTAACTGTTACATCTGGTGTTCTCGGTCCGTGATTAAACCCCTCGGTGTCACCCCGCTGTTTTATTCACCAGCAAGTGACAGCTTTCCAAAAGGTCAGCTGGAGGAGCGAGCACTCCTCCTCCGTCCAGCGTGTGCTTCAGGTACTCCCTCCTGCAGACAAAACATTCAAATATTGGTCATTTTCCTGCACTAAACCCTCACAGTAATAGAGTGGTGCAGTGACGCGTCCTAAACCCCGGAAGTAAGCTGCGCATGGGTTCCCTCGACAAAAAAGCAATGGGACTTCTCCATAGGATTTTGGAAAATAGCTCGAGATAAGGTCTGTGGAAAACAAATCTGTTAAATGCACGTTTTGGTCAGCCGGATAATATCCACATGTCTACCCTACTTTTATAATTTTATAATCATAAATCTAATCGCAAAATGCTAACGTTATGCTATAAACAATCTACAGCAGGGTCGCTGCTTCAACGTCACGCCAACTTAAGATCGATATTCAAAAATACAGATTCAAAATTGTACAAGTTGAAGTGTTTGTTTTAACAGTTGGCAAGAGCGCAGGTACTTGCTTTCAAGCAGAACAGGGCAGACAAACTTAGCGGGAGTGTTTACGTGTTCGGTGTAATGGCGTGCAACGGCCTCGACAACTTCTGTAGTCCTATTCAGCCACTTGTTAACAACCATCGTTTTTCAGACACGTAAACTCTTCAAAAATCACCAGTGGGGTCCCTGCTCTTGTATTTAATGTTGTAGAACAAAACGTGAACCGTCGCTTAAATGTGTGTCAACCACAGACCTTATTTCGAGCTATTTTCCAAAATCCTATGGAGAAATCCCGCTGACTCTGAGACGAGGGAACCGGTAGTGGTAAAATGCTAACTCACTTCCGGGTTTTAGGATGCGTCACTGCACCGCTGTATTGCTCTCTTGGTGGTCATCCCTTCAGAGAGTATCGGAGCACAGTACAATGTGAGGGGTGTTAAGGACAATTACCTCCCAGAGAAAGATGCCTGTTGCTTCCATCTGTGTGTTTATTGTTGCCATAGGTGATGCTCGTAGAGGTCTTTTATCAGGTCAGCAGCAGCTTAGATGTGTTTTTTCCCTCAGTGCTTTGACACCAATTACTTCAAATGGAACACACAAGGTTGCATCAAAGGGTGAAGTGTTGACAAGAGGTGGTACATATCGTGCTGTTAAACAAATACGACTTCTTAAAGGCTAACGAGAACAACACTGTTAAATAACCACCAACACTACTATCCATCAGTATTTGACAGGAGCAGGTGGAGTTTGCTTTCTTTCTGTTGCATAGCATCTGCCATTGTTGAAGGGATTTGATGAATTGTCTCCATAGCGATAACCAGTCTTCACATCCCACACCAGATGTGCGTTGTTGTTTTTTTACACATTTTTTGTTTAATACCAAGGGTATTACATATCCCTACAGTATATCTCTGAATTTAGGAGGCAATGTGTAATAATGTTACTGGTACTTTGAAATAAACATTGTCAGTTTATTTTTGAATTGTGTTGAAGAGCATAACGAACACTGGCTGCTAGTTGGAGAATAAGAATGGAGGAGATAAGAATTTGGCAACTTTTGTATTTATTATAAATTGATGTTGCAATAAAAGGTGATAAAGTGATAAAAATAG
Organism: Gymnodraco acuticeps; assembly: GCF_902827175.1. Lineage (NCBI taxonomy): Eukaryota > Metazoa > Chordata > Actinopteri > Perciformes > Bathydraconidae > Gymnodraco > Gymnodraco acuticeps. The sequence goes on along the minus strand of NW_022989748.1, from coordinate 1,402,864 downwards.
AATCTTGACTGAGTTATACATTAACCCAAAACATGAAGCCTTAATGGTGGCTAGGAAAGTCAGGATATTACAACAAATATCCCCATTTTATTTGTATTTATAAAGCAAAAAGCTCTCTTGCTTTAATTGCAGTTTGTTTTTATACTCATACCTTTTAGTTTTAATAAGCTTTAAAGGTCGATGCGGGTTTTAATTTCCTTCAGAGTGTCAGACAAAGACATGGTTCAGCCCAATTAAAGCCTCATTTCAAAGTTGCATTGGCTTTTACTTCAACCTTTATAAACCAGGTATTTGAAGCATAGAGTAAATGAACCCTAGCAAATTATTTGTATGTGTATAGTACACACAGTTAATGAGCTACATTATCAAAACACCAGCTACAATTTAAGTTATCTTTATTTAAACATTGTTTGATATGGCCATATCTGTTCCAATAAACCAATTTTTAAGAAATCTTACAACCAATCTAAAATAAACCGTTTGTACTGCAGTAGTATTGGCCAGATTGCAAAAGGACATTTTTCGAATTGGACATAAAAAACTCTCTTTTTGAAGTTGGTCCCGACTGTGGATTTAAAAGTTACACAGTGTGGGTTTAATAAAAGACAAATGGTAAAGTGGAGGTTTACGATGCAATCAAGGAGAGCTGATTCTCAGCGCTGCCTCGCGAGGCTCGTAACTCGAGATAATTGCTCTCAACGTTGTCCTCCAGCTCCCACTAATTGGGTATCTCTCTGAAAGACTTTTTCACAGGCTCCTATTGTAGTTATTCCTCCTAGATACAGTTCACAAAGCAACACAAAGCTTCGGGAAAATAGCTCCCTGTCCTTTTTTAAATTAGATTTCAATCTATTTGCCATGTTTTTAATTACGTAATTAGCCGTTTGCTTGAAGAATAGATGAGTTCACATCAAACGTGGATGCTTATCATCGCTGCCTCTGTCGTGACGTTGGTTTGATGTCGCTGATTGGTGTTGTTTATTACAGCTGTCAGGCGAAGAAGGTGACTTTTTAAACTTGTTTACCAAACTGGAACCGCTGGAAGTCGCTTATTGAGTTAGTTTTAATTGCTGTTTTGATCACACTGACTGCATAGATTTAGTTCTTCAAATGTCTTGCCAGATGTTGCTACAATACCAGTGGATAGTGTCAGGGAATAATTCTGTATACATGTTTACCTTTTGCCCTCTGACGCAGATGCCCAACCTTGAGCAGCCGCTATCTCCCATAAGGAGGGGCTGCCCAAGCATGTTGATGTTGTTGCCAGTTTATGACCGGGCAACTCTCCGTCAGAGATAGTTATTGTTGTGGGACAACTGGAACACATCCTTCTCGGGGTGTAGATGACCCCGAGCCATAAGCGACAACAACTGTGATTCAGTGTCCCTCGGCTGTTTAGTCTATCTATTGAAGAATGTTGATTATTACACTCTGAACTAGTTAAAACCTGGAGCTACAGGAGGGGTCTTCAGAATTGATTGTGGCATCTCTACCGTGTGGTCAGACCGTGGCCCGTGACATGTCTTGTGAATTCTCCGGCTGAAGCTCCAAATAAACCGTCAGTGTTTGCCATCAAAGCTCCAGCTCTCCTCGTGTCTCTTTGAGTCCTGTCTCCCTTGCTTCAGAAGTCCCACAGATAGGACATGGCGAACTGTATTATCGACGACATAAGCATTTCATCACGGAAAAACAATTGAGGCTTGAAACCGTCCTTTAACAAAGCATTAAAAGCATGGCAATATTAGGTGGGAAAAGAACATGGAGAGCACAAGAATACACTTTTCCAAAAGGTTCAACTCACTAGTTCTTCACTGCGTAATAATTATGTTTCTTTTCATTTTAATATGTCATTTGTATTCATGTGTGAAATAACATCGGGTCAAGTTTCTGTAAGATTGAACTTGAAGAATTAACCAACCTCTGCTCCCTTTTCCTGGAAGAAATACCTGTGTATATAATACCCGTTTGTTTGTTTATTGATTTTAAGCAGCATAGAAATACAGCAGAACAAACAATCACAGAAAAACATTTGCTGTGAGTTCGGTCAGCATTTATGATTTTAGTTGCAAGCAATACCGGCGATTTTGAATGTGTGCCTGTGTACTGACACTGAAACAAAGACACCTTCTGCAAAGATCATTACAGCTGCCACATATTTATGGTGATAGAACTGGATCTTCTTTTCAGCTTGCAGCTTATACACCAGCTGTTTTAGTTAAATATTGTTTGGGTTGAGCTTTCAGGCACTGCCTCGCATTTCCCAAACAAAAGCTCATGCTGAATGACGGCGCACCATATGTCACAGGTCCATAATAAACATACAGCGAGGACATGAGCCTGAATACGTGCAGCCATCACACAGCAAGGTGTGCATGCATCTCCCAATTCAGAAATGACTGGTACCTGTTTCAATTTGAACAGTGAAATAAAGATTACCTTTTTCCGTTAAAGCGCTGCACGTTTTGGAAAGGAAATACTAATTGTGATGATTTTGACAGATATCAAAATAAACGTTTTTTTTAACCTTAATTTACAAATTAATTAAAAAAAAAAATCTTGGTATTATTTCAAAAGGATCTGTACCAAACAATGATGTTTTATTAAGTATGTAGAATACTGTTTTTATGCTATACTCTGCAGCTCCTTTAACCAATATTGCACTTACTATTTGAATTCTGCACTTGTCCATATTACGTTTTGAATAACATTTCAATTATTTGTACAGCCCTAATCAGTCACCACATGAATTAGTAAATTTCATCCATCCATCCATCCATCCATCCATCCATCTTCTCTCGCTTATCCGTGGTCGGGTCGCGGGGGTAGCAGTTCCAGCAGAGAGCCCCAAACTTTCCTTTCCCTGGCCACATCAACCAGCTCTGACTGGGGGATCCCAAGGCGCTCCCAGGCCAGCGAAGAGATATAATCCCTCCACCTGGTCCTAGGTCTACCCCTTGGTCTCTTCCCAGCTGGATGAGTAAATTTCATTATACAGTAATGCTAATTTGAAATTATATATCTTTACAATTCTGCATTTATAATCCCATTTCAATTATTACATAATGGATCCAACAATGAGGAGATTTGTCTCTCATAAATAAAAGCTTCAGGTGTATCCGACCTCTTGAACCAACCAGGCCTTTAAATCAGGCGACCTCCGTGCACCCTGTCAGTCTGTGGAGGCTAAGCAGCAAATCTCTGCTCCCCTCGTGCCCCCCAGAGAGCACCGGAGCACAGGGTCACATCGTCCAGGTAGAGTGATTTGCGCTTCCCGATTTCTTACGTGGACGGGTTTATCCCCGAACACTCCCCCGGCGCTCTTTAACAGCTGCTGCTGCAGCGCTGTTAGTATCTGCACAGGAGGGACATGACACCAGCAATATCGTGGATTTAACTTCCTGGGGAGTAACAGACAGTCAGTGCTGTTAGACAAAACGTGTTCTCAGCAATTATCTGTTTATTGCTGTGACAAGCAGATTTGTAATCACGGTTAACCAGTGAGAGACGGAAAGCTTTCCAGTTTCTTTCCAGGATGTTGTGGAAAAGCGAGGTATGAAAATGCACACTTGAGCCAGTTCTTGTTCTTTTCATTTTGAAGTAAAGAGGGTGGACTAAAATATCTTTCTGAAGAGATTTAAGGCAAGAAATGGCCATGCAGGAACAAAATCTGGATTCATACTTGCATATTATATCATGTGGTTTTTCACTGACCAAACATCACACCACACTAAAAGCCTAACAAGCATAACTACCTGGGACTGTTATTTGCAATAATGTTCCCATCTTTCTTTGAGTAGAATAGATTCAGACTAAATGCCCCATTTCAGTGAACATTGAGTAAAGAAATGCTTCTGTTTTTTGGCCTTTCTTGTCCAAACCAGTATTGTTTTTCATGTTGTATTGTATTCAGGTCTGTTCTTTGCATAATGTCCTGCAGTAAGCGTGGGCTGTGGAGCCGTCAGGGAACAGTGATCCATCTAAAACGCTGCCTTTTTCAGTCTCAAATGAGCAGTTTATATAAATAATATTCACATTGTTTAAAGAAATAACCTGATTACAATGAAATCAACTACCAGATATCGTGAATAGTCTTTTCAGCATACTTCACATATGAACAATTGTTTCTATGTTGCAGAATTCCAGGTTTACTGGGATGTCATGCATTTTTATCTTTTAACATCTGACAGGAAAATATGGAAATAGCCTCTCTCAGCTTTCATGTGTTTTAAAAATAATTATCCTGATGTGCTTTCTGTTTCCTATCCCAGTGTGCGGAGACATCCATGGGCAGTTCTTTGACCTGATGAAGCTGTTTGAAGTGGGAGGATCACCAGCATCCACGCGCTACCTTTTCCTGGGGGACTACGTTGACAGAGGGTATTTCAGTATTGAAGTGAGTATCTGTTTCTGTCCTCACGGGGGCCTAATCAACTGTGACACACTGTGTTTATTAATAGCTTACTCTGAGCAGAGATCAAATCAGGCTGCACATATTGCAAGTGGTAAGGGGCTTTTGTAATAACTTCAAATGGATCTGCATGGATAGCAAATGTCACGGTGTATCCGAGGGTTGTATACTGTAGACAGGGATTTTTAATATAAAGAATAATACGTATATTTAATCTGTGACTGCAGGTTGGAATTTACTTAGATATGCATTTGCAGCCGTCTCATCGCCTGAAACTATACTTTTATTAATAAAATATATTGTAATGGGGTGTGCCTGTCCTCTGATGATTCCTCTGAAGCATTGTCATCTCTTGCAGAAAGCCACAAAATGTCCCGCATGAATGTTTCATTATAAGCAGAATGTCTTGTACTCTGTGAAATTGACTTGACTTTATGCTTCATGTTTCCGATGTTATTCAAGGATGACGAGCTAACCGATCCTCTTTGTGCTTCTCTGTTTCAGTGTGTGCTGTACTTGTGGGCCTTAAAGATCCTTTACCCCAAAACACTGTTTTTGCTGCGTGGGAATCATGAATGTAGACATTTAACAGAGTATTTCACATTTAAGCAGGAATGTAAGTAATGCTTTGGCACTTTCTTACCCTTTTGATCTAAATTGAGTGCAAGTGATTATGCATCCAGTTCGGCCTTCAACCTCAGACGCTCTCTTAATAAAAGCGCCCTCTGGCCTGCTGCGGGATTCACTCAGAATCCTGCCCTTTTCGATATTTACACATGTCAGAGAAGTATTTCTGTTGGACGCAGATGGAGAAGGGGGAAAAACAACACAAAAGAGCTGTGAAATTGTGCCTTTTTTTTGTAAATGTTCGGGAAGTTTTCTGGCACTTTGGGGAGCCTTTCCGTCCCAGTCTAGCACACTGCCCCGATGTATGAGAACGGCGTTGTTTAACTTGGCATGCTCTCCTCTCCCTGCCCTGTTTCCCCCCATGACAGGTAGAATTAAGTATTCAGAGCGGATATATGACGCATGTATGGACGCCTTCGACTGCCTTCCCCTGGCTGCACTTATGAACCAGCAGTTCCTGTGTGTACACGGAGGGCTGTCTCCAGAAATCACAAATCTTGACGACATCAGGAAAGTATGTGTCTGATTTGAGACCATTTAATCTTTCATTTCATTACACTGCAGGTTTTGTGTGTTATTATAATGAAAGTATCCGTTAAAGGAATACTTTGCCCACAAAATGATAATTTCATTATTAATTTCTCACCCAAAATTACCTTTTAGTTCTAGTATTTCTTTTTTTTTACTAGAGGGCTTTTGGCATACAATAATAAAATATGTTGTTTTGTTTATTTTGATTTATATTCTGGGTAAAACATGTTTGTATTTTAAACAAAGTACATGCATGGGCAAACTAAGAAAAAACAAATTTTTCTTTGTTTGCTTCCACCATGGATAAAGAACCACTAAATGTAGATTAATACATTTTAATTCCCCATGGAGGCATGTGAGAAAATTTCTTCAACAACTCTAGGTAACATGAGGTGATTAACTGATATGTTATACTTTGTGGGTGAAGCACCCCCTTAATGGCTTTTTAAATACTATTGAAACTTCCTGTCCGCCTCATATATTTTCTGTATTCGTTAAAAGTTAATGACGAAAAAAACTGTTAGATTTAGCATGATATGCCATGAAAATAACAATCCTAGTTGCAGTGTACGAAGTGATTCCCCCAGATGTGTCTCACTCTGATTAAAACGGGTTCAAGAGTCCGATCCTGCTCTCTATCTAATTCAATCATTCCAAATGGGTTTTGTGGCTGCAATCAGAGGGCATGCATAATAGAATTTGCTCTATTGAAGTGTCCATCACGGTACCTGTCCAGTAATCCACTAGCTTTTGTTCAAGAAAGAGCTATCCTCATCTGAAAGCAAAGTCATTTACATTATGTTAACAAAAAAAGGCGGTAACACTTTATATTAAGGTACACAAATTAACCATCAACTAGTTGTTAATTAACATGCATATTAGCAGTATTGGCTCTTTATTAGTCATTATAAAACACTTATTAATGCCTTATTCTACATGACCATATTCTACAAGTAATAAGCCATTAGTTGAGAGTTTTTCCGCATTAACCCTCTAATTAGTGCTTATTTGTTGCAAGTAAGGAACTTATTTTACATGAGTTTTGGTCTTAATATGCGCTGCCCAATATGGGCCTAATAAGGCAGTAGTACCACAAGAATAGTAATTCTCCCATAATAACACTTAACAAATATGATCTATACTTATGGAACAAGACATGAAACTATAAGTGTTAATTAAGTCTAAACAACTCAAAATTAGCTATTTATATCTAAGAACATGTTCCCTATTCTAAAGTGAAGTCTTGTTCATAACCAATAAGCTAGTAGTTTGACTCTAATTAGGTATTTCTATCTAAAAATATGTTCCCTATTCTAAAGTGAAGTCTTGTTCATAACCAATAAGCTAGTAGTTTGACTCTAATTAGGTATTTCTATCTAAAAATATGTTCCCTATTCTAAAGTGAAGTCTTGTTCATAACCAATAAGCTAGTAGTTTGACTCTAATTGACCAGAACAGGTTCCCTATTCTAAAGTTGCCTCCTCTTCACACTTTGTAAATACATTATAGCACACAACTACTGAAATTAACCTCAACAGTACATGAACAAAGTAGGCACACGTTGAAATATCTGTTATATTATTGAACCACTGAAGAGAGGTTCAGACACATACATGTACCAAAACATGTCAAGTTTCTCCAAGGCTGAGAACATATATGCAGCCTGTATTTTTTAATAAAAACTGATTTTTAACAGAGTTTATGTATTTGTGATCATACTGTGTGACCTGCTTGTATGTTCTTACACAATATGTGTACTGTTCTCTCTCTGTGTTGTCTCAGTGTGAACATAGATTAAAAAACCAGCCAAACTCTTTTGAGAGCCAGGGAATGAGCAGCCATGCTCCTTTATTGACTTATTTGCAGTCCAGTGACATTCAAACGGAGTGAAACTATAAAAAAAAGAAGTTACAAGGCACTTAATGATCTCATACATGCAAGTGTAACATACACAGATGAACACATTAGGACCGCTTAGTGTAAACAAGGTAAACATAGCTAATGCTAGCTGTACAATAAGCATGTATACAGGCTACTATGGCTAACGCTAGCATGTATGCTAACGCTACCGTGTATGCTAACACTAGCGCGAATGCTAACGCATTTTCTCATTGAGTTTAAACATCTCCACATGTCATCACATAAACACAATACATGTTACTAATCCTTACAATGTAAGTGTAAGGCTCACACTTACACTTACAGTCATTGCTTTCTGACGGACTTGACCCTTTTACTCTTCAGGTTGCAAAGGGAAAATTAGTAGCAGTGTCGTTCACGTTCTCCTACTTCCTGGACCCGGGTCTAACCTTCAGTACACATTTTACACAAATATAAATGGGCAAATATGAAACATACAGGTCAATATCCCCTTGCTATTGGTAGCTGAACTGTCAATACCCCAAAACATATTATAAAATATAAATACCTAATTTTGAGTTATTTAGACACAATTAACACTTGTAGTTTCATGTCTTGTTCCATAAGAATAGATCACATTTGTTAAGTGTTATTATGGGAGAATTACTATTCTTGTGCTACTACTGCCTTATTAGGCCCATATTAAGCAGCGCATATTAAGACCAAAACTCATGGACAACAACTTCCTTACTTGCAATAAATAAGCACTAATTAGAGGGTTATTGAGGAAAAACTCTCAACTAATGGCTTATTACTTGTAGAATATGGTCATGTAGAATAAGGCATTAATAAGTGTTTTATAATGACTAATAAAGAGCCATTATACTGCTAATATGCATGCTAATTAACAACTAGTTGATGGTTAATTTGTGTACCTTAATATAAAGTGTTACCAAAAAGGCCTTCTAGGTACTGAGTTTGCACACTCCATGTGTAATTCTCCAGTGAAAGAGGCTGACAGGAGTCCTGACTTCTTCTTCCACAGCTAGACAGATTCAAAGAGCCCCCGGCATACGGACCGATGTGCGATCTGCTGTGGTCCGACCCCCTGGAGGACTTTGGGAACGAGAAGAGCCAAGAGCATTTCACACACAACACAGTGCGAGGCTGCTCCTACTTCTACAGGCGAGTAGTCTGTGTGATAAAAGAGCGTTTTTATCACATTTCTGTGTTCTTGATTTTCTTTCGGAAAAATGCACAAAGGATTCCAGCCAACAGCCGGATAGACAACAGATTTTATTTATGCTGTATTGTATCAAAAAACAGCTGCAATCTTCTATCTTTATGACTCCAACATGTCGTTCTATATCGGACACTGCAATTCAAAACATAATATTAGTACATGAAAGAGTACCTAAACTCTTCTTCTCATTACTTTGGCTATCTGTGGAAACCTCATTGCTGCAGACATTTTCAATACAGCTAATTATTTAAAAGACTGAAAATGTGAGCATGAAGACAAGAGCGTAAGGCGATAAAGTACTTTAGTAATCGCAAACCAGACTAGAAAATAAAACCATCGTCTTGTCAAAGAGTTGATAAATCAAGAAGCCTTGCTGCCAAATTTCCATCTTGCTTCTCTTTTCTTTTCTTACCCCTGCAATTCTTCAACCGTGAGATGTTAGAACACAGAGTGTCCTGAAGTCTCCTCCTCATACTGACTCTTCTGTTTGTGTAACCCACATTACCTTCAATTGAGCTGAGTAACTGAACAAGCAGAGGGAATGCTGGGAGCAGGCTGCTCACGCTGTCACAAAATGTAATGAACTGGCACATTACCACGAGGCACAGTCCTCTCTCAATGTGCTCGGCGCTCCCTCCGCTCATTACGGCCGAAACAGTTCTCACTTCACCTCGAGCAGGCCGGCAGAGCACTCGGAACATTTCCTTAAGCTCCTCTGCATTATCCTTTTCAATAACAGGTGTTTCATAACCTTTAATAGTATTCTAATGTCCATACTTAGGAAATCTGCTCCCAATTCTGCTGTGGATGTTTTGGTGAGACGTCATACTGCAGATCCACAATAGGCGCTTTATTTTGTATCACTTTCCCCGAAGAGAAATGTTATGCAATGTGGCCTTTTTACCTCAAACGACTGATTAGTCTGTTTGTGTTTTACCTTCCTCCTGGTCAGCCTTCTGACATTTTTTGCTCCAAATTCCTCTGCAGTCTTGTTTTCATCAGTGTCCCTCACTCCATCTGCCCCGGGGCACGGTCACTAATTGGCATCACACTGGCATTCAGGATTTACGAGCGTGTTTAAGCCAGACTGAGAGAGAGCCATTCCTCAAACCCCCCCTCCCCAAAAAGCATCAGCCTCTTTGTTGCTTCTGTCTTGCAGCAACCAATCATTTCCCCCTGCACCGTAGGCACGCTCGTAACTCTTTTACAAACGCAACTCAGGCATGAAATTGCACATGTTTTCGAATGTGGTTGCTTTTATTTTAGCCTCCACTGAGCAGCACACATGAATCAGCCTCAAGTGATTTCCCCATGCATCTTTTTTCATTATGCAAGCTATCGATATTCAACCAAAATTAAAAGCTTACATTTTAAGGGAACACAAATAGTGCTACTTTGATTAAGTGACTTCTTCCACAACTGCTCATGTTGTCCAAGAAGCGAATTAACATCTGCGCCCTGTTGTCGGACAGATGGAAGACGCTCTAAACTCAGAAAAGCAAACTCGGCCAAAATGTATCTTGTCTGCCGAATGGCTCCATATGGCATGTCTCTACATCTGCTGCAGGAAATCAAGTGAGAAATAAAACATGTATTCCTTATTTCTTCTCCTTTCCTCATCGCTCCCAGCAGATGTTTGTTGTGAGTGCATGTGTTCTCATGTCTACATGATCCAACATTGGTAATGAACCTTTCCATTTCAGTTTCCCACAATGGTTTTCACACTTAGAACAGTCTACCTCTGCAGCAAAGCATGGTATTTGACTATGTATATAAAAGCAGGCCAGTCAAATTAAGGGTCATTTGCTTATATAACTCTTTATTACAGGCTTGCCCCGAAGGACTTTACATTAGGTGCAATAAAGCTCCCTTAATAGTTCACTCTGTCGATCTAACTTCCTCTAGCATCTGGAAACCTCAGTGTTTATTGTGTAGATTTTAGAGACAGAATAATGTCTAAAAAGCTATTTAAATCGCCGGTTTTATTGCAGAAGAAAACAAATCCCCCAGTTCTTCCCCTGAGAGGTCGGAAGCCAAAATGTATAGTTTGCTTTTGATTGCTGCATGTGGGAGTTGCTCATTGTTGCGCTCTGATTTAGCAGGGGGCGTCGAGCTAGGATTACAGAACGTAATACAAAATCATAACTCTTTTTGAACACAATATTATGCTTGATTGTCTGTTTCTTCATTTACATATGACAAATGCAAGAAAGATACAATGTATAGGCAAGGAAAAGAGCCGGACATCTCTCCAAGGGCTTGAAAAGGGGCAATTAAGGCAGCACATTAAAGGAAATAGCTACAATAATGTAATAACTAAATTCTGCGTGTGTCCGTCAATCATTTTAGACATAGTTAAGCGCTCAGATATTGCGTAGCCTAAGTTCTACAACAAGAAATGCATCCATTATACAAATGATATTGCTAAAACAGTCTCACACATCTAAACATCGAGGAAGCAAAACACTTCATAATAAGTGCAAGTATACACAAACATCATCAGTAACAGATTAGGGGCATACACACATGGGATATCGTTTCAACTAAGAAGGCAATGAACACAAATATGACCAAAACAAAAGAAGCGATAATCATAATAGCCATAATAGCATTAGTTGATAAATAGTCAGTCTATAAGGAAATAGTTGGTTGGTCAGAAGATTGATTTGAGAGCTCTTTTAAACGGCTATGAAGAGGAGTAAAAAACAATGTAAAGGATGAGAATTCAATCTTTCAGAACCCTTGGTAAAATGACACATTGTAATGGAGGTCCCCTAGAATGTGATCCCTATTTCTGTCAAAGCTACACGGTGACTTTTATTTTATTCAGTTAGAAATCGTGAGATGAAAACGCAAAAACAACTAGAGTGTTAGCCCCCATTATTGTCGCTAAAGAAATCCTCCCACACTCACTAAGTGTTGCAGATGTGATGCAAAGGTGTCAGTCATTCATTTTGAGCTGTCACTCACTCCGTTCATTACACAGCATCCCACGATCCAAAAACCCTGGACCCGCTGAGGTTTTAATCACGTTTGTTCCCAGACACTCCAAAAGAAGTCTTGTGGTGATGCCGATTTAATCGTGACTTGTCTTCGGATCAGGAGATATTACTTAATAAATGCCCTTGAATTTGACGAAACATCTGAAACCATATTGCAGTTTGATATTTGGCAGAGAGATTTGAAGTCTCTCTGCTCGCAGACTGAAAAGAAAAGCATGAGTTTAAAATGTGCTTTAACACTCCCCAGTGATCGCCTTATTACTTGAAGAAACAGTCTGCTCAGGATGATGTGTCACTCTTATCATTTTTTGAATTGTATTCTCAAGTAAAATCCGAGAAGCATCACACCTACTCCTCTTTCAGTATGAAGGCTTGGTTAAAAGCACATTATTGAAGATATGAGTCACCGTAACTTTGCTGGCAACATCTTTTAAGATCTGTTTTAAATTTCAAGTTTAAAATTGATACAAAGCCTTCACTAAGAGCCAGGCGTTCAAGGTAACAGCCACAGATGGTTTACATTACATTTAGCCTGAACCATGTGTTGGATATTTACTGTGTCTCTGAACACAATCCATAAAACCCATGACTTATTTAGTTATTTCTATTGATGTTTCTTCTTGATCTTGCTGGGATTTCTCTTGATGCATGAGTACACCTAAATGTTTCTCCCTTTTTATTCTACAGCTACCCTGCAGTCTGTGACTTTCTACAACACAATAACTTATTATCCGTCATCCGGGCCCATGAAGCGCAGGATGCTGGGTGAGTTTGTATTCTGTCTGCTCCCAGAACAGGGTATTAAGCCAGAAGCTTCCCCGGCGCGCTGTGTGTTTGCTCGCACCTGTCTGGAGAGCCGCTTCACTGCAGTGTGAACTTTGAGAGAAGTCGACTTGATCCAAGTCATTAAAATGTATCTAGCATTAGGGGTTAGTCGGCCATATGTGATATGAAGACAATGATTCATGCAAACCTTTTTAGTGAGTAAGGTTTAAAAAGTTTGATTGTGAAGTTATGTCACTATATAGCCAGTTTTTAAAGAGGGCATATGGGAATTTTCAGGTTTGTTTTTCTGCCTCTACTGTTCAAAAAAGCTCTTTTTTCTCATTCTGCTTGTCCTGCAGCACCTCTTTTCACCCTCTGTCTGAAACCAGAGCCCAGTCTGCTCTGATTGGTTAGTTGGGCCGGCTCTGTTGAGATTGGTCGACAACGTAGAGATGCCTATCACATACGATGTTTGAGCACTAGCCAATAGAAGTGTGAATGTTACATAGTGATTTCATTATGTTACACTCGCGCAAAACAATGAAGGCGTTTCCTTTCTCCCTCTGGATTGACATGCACAAAAACTTATATAACACACTATAGGAAATGGAAAAAAGCATAATAGGGCTCCTTTAATATGAACTTGGGACATTATCTGGTGGATCAGGTCTAGATATGTTCATGATTGCAGTACATATGTAAAAACTTTACTATCAAAATCAACCACCACCAGGCTGCTCGTCTGTTATTCATCACGGTTCGTCCTGGAACGGAGGATGGTGGAGATGTCGCTGATCTCCCTCTAAGCGAGGTTGTTTACAGTTGCCCTCCCAGAGCATTGGTCACATGGGACATGGTCTCAGGTGAGATTGCTGCCCCCAGACTAGGTTTTCTCTGCATCTTTTCTAAAATCCTTATAAATAGAAGGAAGGTGTGGTGCAGCAAACAAATCATCCAAGTCTGGACAGTTTACCTAAAGGCTCTGACCCATTCCAAATTCACAGCATGGTATATTTGGACACAGCAGGGCCGATCAGAGTTTGAATGCTGAGTTTAAGCGCATGTTTAACCTGTAACTCAGAGATTTACTCTCCTGAGGCGATGCCAAGCTGCCCCCCTGGCTGATGCATCAAGAAAAACACACAATGACATATTTGCTAATCATATCCCGAGGGTTGAGCACCAATGGGAATCCAGGAGTAAATGTTTAATGTTTGCTAATACTCACCTCTCCTCTTTACCAGATATCGCATGTACAGAAAGAGTCAGACCACTGGCTTCCCGTCCCTTATCACCATCTTCTCCGCACCCAACTACCTAGATGTCTACAACAACAAAGGTAAGGAGAAGGAGTCTATCAATCTTTTAGTGGTTCATAACATGAATACCACAACAAGTTACCTCAGGCTACCATTCACGCACAGGTTGGAGAATGCTGTTGGAGTGTGAAGAGAAGTGAGTTTTTAGAAATGCTTGATCCCTAAATCACAATTTTTCGTTTTCTTTATCATAACACAAATCATATCACTAATGCAATATCAGTCAAAATTGCATTTAGCTATTTTTTCCAAATAGTGCAGCCTTTTTAGAGTTTATAAAAATGCTATACATCTCCACTTCAGTTTACATTGAATCCTGTATGGTATTTAAAATGTCTCCACAAGGTTACATTCTGCAGTGTTTACAGCTGTTGGTCAACCATAACCTCATTTCCATTGTACACAACATTTGGGTCACTGTATTGTACTTGTTCAGCGATACATCTCGACACTGCTGCAGTGATTTTGGCCAGGTCACTGCAGTGATGGAGCTGGGCAGAATGAAATGGCCCGGTGCCGGTTGACTTGGCTCCTGGTGGCGTCCTGCGCTGTGCTTCGGTGCCCACGCAGCAAGATAGGCTTGCCTTTGTGCTGTGAGTCAGCACTTTTCCCCGGAGAACAGACAGTATATGCTTTGGCTGTGGGGGCATGTTTTGGACGGAGGCGGTGGTGGGCAAACCACAGGAAATGGAAATGGGAGAGAAAGAGTGATGGTGATGGTGCACGCCGTGTTGCAATTGCTCTTGTGATAAAACGCTGTAACAGAGCTTTATACTGCAGTGCTGCTGTGAGTGCAGTGTGTTACCGTTCTGTTTGCGGCTGGCCCATTTGCAGGTGTGTTTCTTGAGCTGAGATTAGGTTGCATTAGTTTACTCTTTCCCCTGCGTGCATGCTTCCCTGTCCAATAAGGAGAGTCAAGAAACAGCGTGGCAGTTTGCCCATCTGGAATCTGGTGTATTATTAGGACCCCATTTGTTCCATGCCAACTCATCTTCCGAGGGCCCACAGTCAACACAAAACAAACAAACAAAGTGATGTCAAGCGCTTTTTTACTTTTGGCAGCCAATTGCCTGGCAAATGATTTGCACCTCTCGAGCTCAATATGGAACAGTCGGAGTATCTGAAATGATTTGGCCTGCACACTGTTACTGCAACTGGCTGACCTTCACTTGCCTCCCAGAGCAAGAGTGGTTATCAGAAAGAAAAAGATTACTCCGTGTTTGTTTTCAGAAGTGACTTCATTTACGCACACCGATACGTCTTACCTGGCAGGACTACATGTTCTTTATTCGTCCCATCCTTCACTGTCTGTCTGAAAACGAGACTCACTTTTCTCTTGTCAGAAAGCAGCAAGATCTTTGGCTTAACAGACAAGCTGAGAAAAAAATACCAACTGCAAAGCAAATAAACATTCCTCTTGCCAAAGTATTTTGTGTTAAATCCCCTCAAACTTCAACAAGTTGTGGTTATCTAATTACTCGGTTCCCAATTCACTTTATCAATCATCTGTTTGATGTATTTTCCACCCACAGTTGCACAATTCCCTGGAACAGGCACGGCTATCAGTCCTGTTGATGCTCTTCTAATCAGTCATGTGGGTGGGGTTCACTGGTGGAAGCAGAGCTCTGTAATGAATTGGTCTGCTCTTAGCTTCATGCCGGGGCCGGGAGCCCACTGAGCATGTCCCGTGATTGATGGCCAATCGAGTTGCAACATCAATCTTAAAGAGGAGGGAGGAGGCATCAGCAGGGTCCCATCAATAGAGCGCTGGGAGTTGGCCAGATTAACCAATGAGACCTGAGGGGGGGGTGTCAGAGTGGAGGAGGTGCAGGATATGTACGAGGCACCACAGACAGGCAGACGTAAATTGAACTTGTCGCTGAGTCAGTATGATCAACACATGACTGATGCTCAGGGCTGTATAAAGAGAAAGGGTTGACAAATATCCCTCCTTTCTTATCAAACTGTTGGATTTGCATTAAGGGTCAGGGGCTGACCGGCTGTCCGTCACAGCTGCACCCCCGCTCACTGCCCCTCCTGAGCCGTTAAAGGAAAACACAGCGGCAGTGATTTAGCAGTTTTTACTGTTTGAGTCCTGAAGTGACTGCAGTGTGGAGAGAAGGATGGAGAGGGGGGGGGTGGAGCTGGAGCTGGAGCTGGCAGTCGCACACTTTGGAGATTGCTTGCAGTTGTGTATTAATGGAATGTTTTCTGCTGCATCATTACCGTCTGGACACAAAAAGCCAACAACTGAATCCTAATGGTTATAGTGCTTACAGTGGACAGGATAAAAGCTGAAATACTGCTAATGTTTTTATTACAACCCACAGACAATAAAGGATTGGTTGGGTTAGATCCATCTCACACCTGTTAACCCTTTCTAGGCCTGTCCGGATCAGAAGGAGCCGCTTATCATCAATCAATCAATCAATCAATGTTTATTTATATAGCCCAATATCACAAATGTTACATTTGTCATTGTTATCATGTAGTGAGAATAGCTGGTCCAACTTGAGTTAGCTTCAGGTGGAGTTGTCGCTAGCTTCAGGGCTAACCTTTTACCTTTAATCAGCATTATGGGGCATTTTAAAAGAAGATAAATGTGCTGCTGCAAAGACAAGGGGTCCAGACATCACTTGACCTTTTGTCTCTTTCCTGCCTGTGGTCATGTGTTGATCTGTAGGTAGTCGAGATAATCAGGGTGTTTTGATGAGAAAGGAAATGGAGTGGTATGATTGGCTCCTGGCCCTGCCACTGGAATAAATATCAGGATGTGAGAGCGGGCCATGATGACGCCAGCGCAGCGGGGAATTCAGTTTTCCCCCTCGTCACGAGTGCCAGCCAGAAGAGTGTCCCATACTGCAGATGCCTTTCCATCTGTTATCACCGGGCTTCCCTTCAGTTTCCTGTAAACAAGGTTCAGTTACCAAACTTTTCAGGCTGCTTCAAATAAGAGAAATGTTGTTGTTTCTTACCAACTGGGATTTAAACCCCCTTACAGTTTATTACATGATCAATCGGTTAGGTTTTTATTCTTTTTCATTCCGATTGAGCTTATTTATTTGAAACATTGTTGCCATTATTACTAATACTTTTATGTAGGAAAACTTACTAAAATACGGTATTGAGCAATATCCATTAGGGGTTGCAATACGATATAAAAAACTATTGTCTGGACAATTAAGTAGGACCATTAAAAGCTCCACAGTCCCTCAAATAATTAGCCATCCTTTGATTTACAAAACATAACAAGGACGAAGATAAGAGGACCATGAGCTCCGGAAAAAGCCATTTTGACGACCTTGAATTCAGATTTGTTTTCAACCCACCTTGATTCTTGTATGTTTAAATATCTCTTGAATTAAAAGCTTCCTTCATCCATTGATTAAAAGCGTGAAAGGCTATTCAAAGCTGTGAATAAAGCCAGTAAGTAGACCATCAGTAACTATTATTTTTACTCTAGAACCAAAATAATTCAATTCTAAAAACAACCTGTTATCATGGTATTTGTCCTAACTCTTTCCCTGTGTGCACATTGGAGCTGCAGTGTCCCGGGCTACTGCAAATGCTCTCATTGATCTATTAACTGAAATGAATTGTACAACTGAACTACATTCAGTCCCTACCATCCCCTCATCAAATGTAAGTAGCACTAAGTGTAATGGAGCAATGAGGTCTAAAGGGCCGGCCTGGAATACTAATCCAGAGGAACCTGATACCGAGGCCTCAGACAGATCTGCCGTCAGCAGGAAGCGTCAGGGCAGGACGCGGGGAATCTCCCCCTCCTCTCAAAGCAGATTGAACAGCTGTTACCGGGGAAACCGACTCAAGGCACTCCCTCATGAATAATGAATGAGCGGGCGTCGCCTCGCAGTATCTGTGTTACCGTGGCAGCAGGCCTGGCCTCAGCTACCCTGAACGCAACACAGGAGCAGCAGAGACACCTAGTGGCCGCCATGATGTGTCAGATTACACCAGTGGTGGAATGTAATAAAGTACTCTTTTGTACGTTTAAGTAAAATGCACAACTCTTTCTACTTGTAACAGAGTATCTTTACAAGTAAGCATTGCTACCTGTACTTGAGTAATACATCCGAGTACTTCTGCCCTCCTGCTGCAAGAAATATCACTTTGCATATTATAGTGAATTTGTACTACAGCATGTTTTGATAATAGGGATGCAGCAATGTGATGCTTTTGTTACTTCAATCTGCATGTTGCATCTAGAGCTGGACCAACATGTTTTGTTTATTCGGGTGTGTGTTCCTTTAAAGGGAATCCGGTGTGAACGAGGTACGACGGGGGAGCTGACCTTCTCCCCCGCTCTGCTTTTTTCCCTCCAGGCTTCCATCGCTGCTTTCAATCAAGTGCCTGGACCAATGTTTATGCAGAATGTGATGTTTATGCAACGCCTGCCCACGCGTACGACTGCTTTCATGCACGCCAACACACACGCACAAACACCCACTGCCTCGTCTGAGGGGAGTATGTCAGAGAAATACAACGCTGATCTTATTGGACTTGATAATAACATTACAAAAATACATAGTTTTTGGATGTTTAGTGGATAGTAACTTAGTCACTTTAAGAGCTTTTATTTAAGAGTAATTTTGAGGCATTTGTACTTTACCTGAGTATCTCCATTGTCTGCTAATCTACTACTAAATATTGTACTCTTAACTGTAAAAAAGCAAAACAAAAATCAAATAATTGATCATGTAATTAGATTAAGGTAAAACCTTCCCTTGGTGAAATACACAAGATACACAGCAGTAGGACTCTATGTTGTAAACAATTAAATATGAAAATAATTTCAAATAACAACTGCAAGCTGAAACATTAAGGGGATAAACTCGGTTATACATCAATAATTATAATTCACTAATATCACATATATGGTCCTGAAATTGGCCGTTGTGCAGAATGAGTACTTTTACTTTAATGACACTTTGAATGCAGGACATTGTGACAGTATTTCTAAACTGT
Organism: Gymnodraco acuticeps; assembly: GCF_902827175.1. NCBI lineage: Eukaryota > Metazoa > Chordata > Actinopteri > Perciformes > Bathydraconidae > Gymnodraco > Gymnodraco acuticeps. The sequence continues at coordinate 1,384,123 of NW_022989748.1, read as the reverse complement.
TGTATTACTACTTTTCATTTAGTAGAAGTATTAGATGTTCACCTGTAGGAGATGTATTTTGGAGGGTGTGTGTGAGATATAAAAACATGGCTGCAGGGGAATATAATGCTTTGCAGTACCACAGGGACCACTTTGATTGCATAGTTACTGCACTATATGCATTAGCATGCCTCATTGATTCTACACACACACACACACAGACACACACACACTGACACACACACACTGAGGCAAACCTCTGCCGAGCCGAGGATGTTTTCTGACCCCATTTGTGTGTCGAGCGAGGTACTAGCTGCTCGGGATGCCAGGTTTGATGACTTGCTATTCCCGAGCGAAGAGGGGCCGTGACGGGAAAGTCCCCCGTGTTGACCCAGCCGCGGTGTCCGCTTTCCCCAGAACTGGGCCAGCAGACAGTCGTCTATATGCAGCAGGGATATATTTATATCGGGGGACTCATGTGTTTCTCAACACCCACGTTCACACCGTGCCTTAATCATGGGAGAGGTCACGCGGGGCACACCAGGGTCCGTGTTGGGGCGAGGCACAGGGAGGGACCATGTGATTCTGATAGGGTGACGGTTAAATAAACTGATAATACTGCACAAAGACACATACTTGATATGCATACTGTCAGCAGGCTGAAATTAATCGCACAGATAATGTTTTTTTGACTGTGAGCACCAACCTAACAACACCCACTCTCCACTGTTACATCATTAATATAACTGCTTGAATAATTTTTTGTTTTTAATGATTCTAGCATTATTTAATTGTTCTAATGGGATTCTTTTTAGTTTGCACATTCCTGCCCAAGTCTTTATTTTTAAACAGTGACATTGTACATATTTCCTAATTTAAAGCGCCTTTCATCGATGTTTTTCTTCTAAGTGGTTTCTTTTTTATATTCATGTTTTTTGTTTATGCACCAACACACCAAATCTAATTCCCTTTACTTGGCAATTAACATGATTCTGAATAAAAAATAACTCAAATTAAAACAAGATCATATGTTTTAAAGTAGTGGTTTTAAATGACATGATCTATACTTAATGAGAATTAAATGAAAAGATGAATGATCTTCTCTTCTAACTCGGCAAGAATGCATATTTCCAAAAAGCTATCTTAATTATATCAATACTTAATTATGTTGCAGCACATAGGTTTTGACATATATATATTTGTAGCACCATAAGAAGGAACACATTACTAGGGGTAAGCGGTTGCATATCACAGCTCCATGTCACATTAGAAAGTGATCATCATATATAGTCTCTTGGATCATTAGCATAGCCTGCCGCCTATGGCTCCTCTCTCCATCTCTTGAAATTGACGCTTTTCTGTTAACTAATGAAAAGTGCTCGGCCTATAGATCCTAAACGCTGAGCCATGTGTTTCTGTGATGTTATTCATGCATCCAATCCTGTGAATGACAGACATGCATCAGCAACTGGGGGCCCGTAATCGATACGAGAGGAAATGCTCCCGAGCGAGTGAAAGGGGATTGATTTTAGTTTTTGTTTTTGTTTACCCTGGTTCCCTTCATTTTGATGCTGCTGCAGTTTTTAACCCTCAATTTACATTTTTAGTTTATAATTCTGCATAGGAAATGAGAGAGGGAGAGATTGACACACGCTGATGGTAATACATCACCTGAAAATGTTCCAGTAGGTACTTTTATCAGATCCTTTTATTCACTGTCATCACCCAGAGGTTGACTGACAGCGTCTGAAAGATTGAGTTTCCTCCAGGCTTCAGGCCAGTCTGGGTGTTGATGACAGCGTTTTGGCCACTTTTCACTTTTCTCAATTGTTTTTGAGCCAAACGGAGCTGTGTATCAAATTGTGATTTTGGTTTTCTGCACAGCACCTGCAGCTAATGAATCATTAACCAGAGGAGGTAAACAGCAGAAACGGCCAAGAACTTTTCACATTCAAACACAAGTGTTAATAGTTTTATTAAATATTACAGATGAAACGTTAAGTCCAAAAGATTGCAGATTTCCAGCCTCTCAATCAAGAGGATTTCCTGCTTTTCTTTGACATATATTTTCTGGTCAAATGTATAGTTTGAAGTGACCGTGCTTTTCTTTTGAACAACAACAATAAATGTTTTGATGTTTTTGATATAGTTATGATGGGCTTTTTTTTACTTTTCATAGACTAAACAATGATTTATTATCGTAAAAATGATCAGCAGAATAATCGATGATGAAAATACGTTTTTTTTTAATAATTAAAAAAGATAATACTTGCCCAGTTCATGAAACATGGCGGAAGTGTGTAGCATTGGCCAGGGAAGAACACATTACATAACGGGGGACACGTTGCAAATACATTATTTTACGCTATTCGAAACAGACGTGGTGGAGCTGTGTGATCCCCGAGTACCTTTCGAGTTAAAGTAGTAAATAATAATGTTTCTTCTTCTGTGTCAAAATCTGCTTACAAAACAATCCATCTACCCTTGTTTGGATATTACCGTTTAATGTTCATAATGGTCTGGTGATATTTCCGACCACTTCCCCTTGTTTCTTGGTTCTTTAGTCTGAATACTTTGTGGGTACCTCTCTCTAGCTAGTGACATGCTGCAGCGACAGACAGATATGAACCTCGGTGTGTGAAGCTTCTGAGACCACAAAGTGTTTTTTGAGTGGTGGTTAGAAACATGATGGAAGCTGTTAATGGACCTTAACCTCAATCAGATCTGATGCTTTCTCTCTCGGTTGAGTATTGATTTCAGATGAGTCTGACTTTAGAAGAAGAAAAGAGAGGTGCCATGAATTTCAACACGTAATGTTAGTAGTTTATTTGAGTTGATATCGGTTTGTTATTCATCGTGTGAGTCCAGTGACAGTAGAAAATGATATAACCGCACAGATTTGGACACATTTTAACACCTTCTTCGTCTTCTCTCCTCTCCAGCGGCGGTGCTGAAGTACGAGAACAACGTGATGAACATCCGACAGTTCAACTGTTCCCCCCACCCCTACTGGCTGCCCAACTTCATGGACGTCTTCACCTGGTCCCTGCCCTTCGTCGGGGAGAAGGGTGAGCAAACACACACACACACACACACACACACACACACACACACACACACACACACACACACACACACACTCATAACACTATTAAAGGCAGTATACAGCACTAATCAGCAACTAGGCATGAGTGCTTGAAAACAGGAAAACACGCATTATTATTATTTTTGTAAGATTAATGGTCAATAACAGCATCACCATAATTTAACAGTGAGTGTTAGAAACATCATGCATTTATTCAACTCTTTCTTGAACTTAAAAACGCATTTAAATAAAGTATGACATTTATTTGATCTACTTTCAAAATTAACAGTTGACTTTTAAAAACATTTAAAAGGACCTTTGCGTTCCCTCTCTGCCCTGGAGGTTGTTTCCAGGCATTTGGTTCATGCCTGTGACACATCTGTGAATCACAAAACCATGAGTCACTGCAGGAAGCTTATTTTGGGTGTGACCCTTCCTCAAAGGGCTTCTTTCAGCAATGTGAAGGTCACTGATGGACATTACTCACTGTGTGTGTGGAGCAGAGGCTGCGCTAGACTTTTTTCGCTACCCGTCATTTTGACGGACAGGATCGTAAAATTTCAGAATTACCCGTCAGCCTTTACACAACTCTGACGAGGGGGGGGGGGGGCATGTTCGTGAACTGTCAACGGGGGGGGGGGGGTGCGCCGTGTTATGCATGCCCACCTCGGGAGCGTGCACAGCGTAAAGCCAAAACTCACAGACATTTCAATGATTTGTACGGCACAGTTAGGTTTGGAAACGGTATCATTTCCTTTTTGGCGGGCATGCATAACACGGCATAACACCGGAGCCTCGCTGCGGGGAACCTTTGGCGCTGTTCCGAGTTAGTTCTAATCTGTCAAAATGATGGACTGCTTTCAGATTTTTCCGTCATTGTTAAAAAAGATCCGTCATAGAGGGAAAATATTCGGTTAACGCGACCTCTGGTGTGGAAGGTCACTCAGGGAATCACTGTCTGTCTAACTAGCTCCATATGACACTAACTGCACCAGGTGGACTGCATGGAAATATTTAAAGGTTACTCGTGAGGTGGTATGTTAAAAAAGGGTGCCCTGAATGTCCCATGATGTAGTGATACAGCACTATTGGCTAAAGCATTAGACTTTAAACTCTGCCATGACATGTTATGTATTCATTGATCCACAAATGATTAAAGAATCAGTAGACTTTAATCAGACCAGTATGATGTTTTGGAAATTATAAGGAGAAACTGGAAGAACCAAGTCCTCTTTTTGGGAACGGTAAACAAGAGTTGGCAAAAATGGACACATGGGAACAAATATCTTCCAGAACAGGAATGAAAGATATCTGGCCAAGTGTGTGTACTGCTTTGAATGCCTTGTCACTGCGGCCAGAAGTGAAGCCACGTGGAGATAAATAATCACATACACAGCACACATACATACCCTGGACTTAACTAGAATGGTGCTAGAATAAAAAAATGAATGTTGGAATATTGTAATTGTTGACCAAACTGTGACACTTTGAAAAGGACAATAAAACTACAAAAAGTAAAACGGGTGCCATGTTGTAAAATATGTTCTTCCTATTTCCTCGCAGTGACTGAGATGTTGGTGAACGTGTTGAGCATCTGCTCCAATGACGAGCTGACGACTGACGAGGAGCTGGACGGTGAGCACTCTGCTCTCACTGCAGTTCCTCTTATAGCCACAAGAGGGAGGCCTCTGCTAAACAGAACAACACACACACACAGACACATTCCTTGTGTTTTTTGCATAACCCATGGCTGCTCCACCCTACTTTCAGATCATTTAGTTTCATATATATATACATATTTTAACACACAGAGAGACTATCGAGGATCTATTTGTCTCATTAAACTCAATAAACCATTCCTGAATTGGGTTTAGCCACTGGAAATACTTATTCAGATACTAAGCGATGACTTAGAAACTGTCAGTATACAGACGGTCTTACTGTGGGTGAAATATTCCTTTAAAATGCCATAATTGCAACCGTTAGCGGCGATTGTTATACTACAGGAAATCACTCTGGGGTGCACGTCCTCTAGGGTTCACACAGAACAGTCAGTCACACACAGTTCAGGCTTCTTATCGTCATATAGTAATGATCTGTTTGATCCCTGGTCACTGCTTATCTACAATGAGATGACCAGATTCCTTCTGCCTGCCGCTCTCTGGCAAACAGGAAACGATCTTTGCAGCGCCCCCCCACCCCTCTCTCTTACGCACTTTGTGTTGACTGATGCAATCTGTATAAACACCACCTAGACGAGGAGTGTCAACAAATCTGTGCATTAGAAAAATAACATTTGTTCCTTTTTTTGCTCATTCTGATTTAAGGTTTTTTCAGCATAATTTCATGAAAAAAACGAATGATACAAATAATTAGCCGTCCTTTAAACATGTAATCATCCTGTTTGATGCACTTTATTTTCACATTTCCCTCTCTGTGTCTTCTTAAAGGTGTGGTAGGTAATTCACTTCAGAAACACTTTTTGTTATATTCCATGGAATGCTCTTAACATCCCGATAGCAATGAATATCTTAAATGCTTTGACAAAAAATCCATAAAAAATGTCATCTGTGGAAGCCGTAGTACTGTAAAAAGCACGACCAATCATCTGAGCCGGCCCGGCTGAAGTAACTGGATGGCCTACCTGCCTGTCAGCCTTCCATCTGTGCACAAACTTATCTCGTGCCCTCATTGGTCATGTGTGCGTTCGTGTGTGTTGGAGGAGGGGCTCTGTAAGGAAGTCTGAAGGTAGGGGCAGATTTCTTCCTGTTGTGTACTTTCAAATTCTAGCGCACTCGAGCCGGTTTCTCCATTCTTACCTACCTACCTTTAAGCTCACCTCTTTTTCAATTTTGCAGCCATTTCAACTCATTTATTTTCACTCTGTTGACATCCGGATTGTTCCTTTACCTTTCTCACTCATCAACTTGTTTTCTGTGCCTGTATGATCCTCTCATTGCACTGCTGTTTATCTCACATATTTACTTTGCATTCTCCTCCTTTCTCTTTCTTTCTCTCATGCTGTGATGTTGTCATTTATTTGGTCATCTAATTTCTCTTTTATGTTCTCCAGAGTTTTGTGTTCAAGGCATCTCTTTTCTTTTCACTTGTTGTGCTTTTCTTGCCTTCTTTATTTGGCCGCCTGGCCCCTCTCCGCCACCTTTCATTCTGCAGCCATCCACTGATCTCTCTGTCCTTTCTCTTGTCTTCTGGGGGTGTTTCATGAGAAGGACAGCTAATATATACCCCCAAAAAAGGTACAAACATTAGTGGTGTGTGCAGAAGTAGATCGACCTTTGTCCGCTGCTTGCGCTCTGTGTTTCAGAAGTCTGTCAACTAACGGCACTGTTTGAAGCTCCTTCTACTGCTACTACTCAGTCTTTTTATGTATCTTCTATTTTATCTATTCTATTTCATTACTTTCCACAAAGAAGGCTCCGAAATGTTACATGCTTCAGCTGCGACCTTCAATGCAGATAGGAACCATTACAAGTTAAAAAAATAACTAAATTACAGAGCCGAGAAGGGTAAAGTATTCCAAGAAAAAGCTAAGAAAATTAGGGATTAACGTAGTCAACTTTAAGAAAGTAAAATTGCATAGGTTAAGGATTATAAAATAATACAGACAGACAGAAAACTTGAGAGATGAGGTGAATCCAACATGCCAAATGAAGCCATGTAGTTCACTGACTTTAGATATACATTTCTTACCTTAATCCCAAAGAATATTCCATTAATTTCCTTGTAAATTACCACGTTAATCTCATATTATATAAAACGTTTTTCTCTGGCTCTCTTTCCTGGCTCTATACAACTTTTTGAAATGTTTTTTTCACCGACAATGAACCTTATAAGCTGCCACACATATATCCGAACACAAGCAAAAGATTATTCTTCACTATTGTTCACATTAGCTAAAGTAATTTACAAGCTTTACACATTAAAGTAAGCATAACTGAAACAGGGGTTCAGTCCTGTAGAGAAATACATTGTAGGTAATAATGGAGTATCCAACAGAGGAGGAGAGGACAGCCAGCTCTTTCCTTTCCCCCCCCCCCCACACATCAGCTTCATGTCCATTCTTCATACTTCATACATTTTCCAAACGAGCTCCCTGGGGCCTTCAAACTGTTATTCTGCAGAAAGGTCTCTTTAATTAAACAACGTTTAGTTTTCCAGTCCAGGAACATTCCCGTTTGGGTCTCTGCAAACAAAACACAGCACAGGAAAAACCATATAGAGTGCTCTCATCCAATGTGCTGAACAGACACGTTTGGACACCATGATGTAACAAGGTTTAGAAGTACAAGTAGCACCTGGGGAGAACAGCACGTAGGAGGTAACAGGACTTCAGTTGAACACCACTCGACAGGCAGCATGAGTGCCCTGAGTGCTGAGAGTGACTCGGTTGTTGTGATGTGTGGACAGATACAAACTGTAATAACCACGCTGTGTTTGCATCGTGTTGGCCGGATGCACCTCTGGATCAAACTAATCCCCCGAAAGACTGGCGCCATCTTAGCACATTTACTGAGTGTTATGGGAAACCCAGACAACAAGGTCTTTATTACACTTCCACAGGACGTGGTGTAGTATACATGAGTCACAGTTTGTTTGACTGCGTGTGACCTCTGACCCCTCCAGGTGCCACAGCTTCTGCCCGCAAGGAGGTCATCCGCAACAAGATCCGCGCCATCGGCAAGATGGCCCGAGTGTTCTCTGTGCTCAGGTACGCAGACATAAAAAAGAAATGCTGTATGTTCGACCATTGTGCCTTTACATGCAATACAAGTCCATTACAAGAGACTTCATTTAATATTGAAAGCGGCGCCTATCAATATTTTTGTGTGAAAAATGGATCAAACGACTGAATATTAAAGCTGTCGTTTGTTTTTACGAAACCACAGAATTATCTTGTGTTTTATTTTTTCAGCTATTTTATTAAGTCCTGTTTTAAATATCCTTTTTTATCATATTTAGTCATTATCCTGTTTTTTTGGAGTTAAAGTAACACACTCTGCAGTTGCCTTCAGCTCTCAGTATCAGTTTGTCTTTTAGCCTTTGGTTTTGATTTGCAACCTCACTTTTTCCCTTCAATATCACTGCTTTTATAACTCGGCAAAACACATTTTCAGTTTTTTTATAAAGTGATATATATATTTATAGTGTTTTCAGCCTGATCCACAAGTTAAATGTGTTTTTTTCATAAATTGTCTGGCATTTTTGGAGAGAAATTAATCAGCTTTCATTACAAAGGATTATCAATAAAATGTCTTAAAGATCAAATACTGTAATACCTTCAGTAGTAAATGTATTCCTGTGTTTGCAGAGAGGAGAGTGAGAGCGTGCTGACGCTGAAGGGCCTGACCCCGACCGGCATGCTGCCCAGCGGAGTTCTGTCCGGAGGCAAGGAGAAGCTGCAGAATGGTAAGACTGTCATCAAGTACCCGAGACCCCCAGCCTTGCCCCCACAACAGACTCTCACACACATAAAACCCCCTTACGCAGCAATACCCTGAATAAAGTGCCAGCTCAGTGTTTAGGGATTCTCTTCCTTTTTCCCTTAGTGATGGTTTGAAATGTGCTGCCTCAAAGTAAATCTGTAAGTGTAGTTAAATGTGATTGGCAGCTGAGTGTTTTTATACTGCATGTTTTAGTTGAATACATCTAAGCAATAACAGCTTTCTTTAATGTAGCTTTTGCCTTCTTAATGATAGAATATCCAGTTATAGCTCCTACAGATTGCTCTTCACTAACAATGCCAAAGACGTATAGCAGATTTCCTTTGCCCCTTTGTCTTCTCTAATGTGCCTCCCTCCTGATGTTTCGCATTAATATCCTGTCTCCTCGTCTCTCTCTGTATTCCACTGGTTTTATTTCAAATATTACCTGTATCTTTTTCTTTCTCCTTTCTTTCTAGAAACCGCAGGTATAATCGGTTGTGCAAGTATTCTGTTGTGTTATTTAATTATTACAAGTTTAGAGTTCAGTCCACCCTCTTATGTTGAATTCCAAACACTCCCTAAATGAGTTTGACATGCCGCTGCAGCCAGGAAGTAAAGGCTTTCTGGAATCGCCTTTACAAACACTTCAAATTGACTTGGGACTCCTGACAGAAATGGTCACTTTATTGTCCAAATTTGAGCGCTTAGTGGTGGATCTCAACAGAGCTCCGCGGGGACAGACGCGGGACTCTCTGTGATTCAAAGGATGAATTGGAATTGACACAAGCAACTGTGAATGAAAGGCTGTCTGCCTTTCCTTTACAAAACCAAGCAGAAATCCAGACGACTTCCCTCGCCTCTCACAGGTTCTCACACATCAGCTAGCACATTACCAAGTACATACCTTGATTCTGTGAGAAACAGAAATATCACATGGAGTAGTTTTTACATTCTAAGAATAATTTACTTTAAAGTATGATTATTTTTGCTCAATGTTTTAAACTTGGATATAATGTAGCATACACTCAAATCACAAGTTATGCTAAGTGAAGAAGCTTCTGGTCCCACGTAAGCTATAGCAGCAAAACCACTCAATTAAGGCAATTTAGCAAGCGCATTTTATTGCTTATAAGTTCAAACTTTCATTTCTAACATGAAATAATATCCTATTTGTTATTTCAAAATGTACATAGTGTCACTTTGAAGGAAAATAGCATTACACATATGACTACCACATGATTTTGGAAGGTGCAGGAAGCTTCAGTGTTGATTATATTATTATTATATGTTAATATTCTGAGAAGAAACTCAGCATTTCAGAGATTAGGGAGGATGGGATGCTCTCCTCTGTCAGCCTTACTAATTGAGGCAAAAAAACAAGACTGTTATTGCATTAGTTTTACATTACACAATAAAGCTATAGTTTCATACACTTACTCTAAATGTAAGCATACCCAATGCAAATGTATAGTAGGAGTCGTAAGGATTATCTTACATGATAGTGAAAGTAGAGTTTCTGGATGCAGCTGACACTAAAGAGAACGCAGTGAAGGCAGGGTGTTGTTCAGAGATTCCTGCTGCAACATTGGTAGAATCACATTGCTCCCCTCCTGTAAGCAGACACCAGTGTGCTTCTACTGTAATGTTGACTCCATCACCATTCTGTTACAGTCTGTAGCTCTCGTGCCTTTCTGTAATTCTCTCTCATCCCCATGGTAGTATGTCCTGTAGTCTTCAGTACTGTATAGCCGTCACCTCCTGCCTCACCCCTGTGTCTCTGTGTAAAGATGATTTACACAGCTGTACTGTATGAACTAAAGTATGACATTGGTAAGTGGTTGAAACACAAAGGTTACCCCCACCCCTCCCTTGCACTTCACAAAAGTAAGCCAGCATTTTTGATATTTCATATCAAAAGATGCTCCTCCTGCAGTTCCAGATGCTGCTTCATGCTGCACACAACACAACAGTAACGCTGGTCCATGTCTACAGCGCTTCGATTTTACATTAACAAATAAACCACAGCCATAAAACCCACAGTCACAGTCACATGCACCTAAACCTTTTTCCTGTTTCCATCCGTCCTCCCTTCTCCATGTGCGCAAAAGTTAAGAACTAATATATTTCCTGCTTTAACGTGTCGTATTTGTTATCTATGTTGGTCCCTGCCGTATTCATTTTGTTCTATCACCACATTGATTACCTCAAAGATCCTCTCCATGAGGTTGTTCACAGCCGAAAACACCTTCCCTTTACAGATCTGGAATCCATAATTTAAAAAAAGCTAAGCTAACCCCTCTCCTTCACCCCCCCCCCCCCCCCCTCTCTGCTAACATCATGTGTCCTTTGTCCCAAAATGTGGAGATGACATTAACCTTTGTTGTCGGCATTGGCTGTCTTTGCTGCTCATTGACTTGTTCCTAGGACTAAATGAACTCCTCTGCTCACTTCTCCCATTCGTTTTGCAACCCCCCTCTTCTTCTCTTCAGCTACTATTGAAGCTATTGAGGCTGACGAAGGTAAATGGGTCCGGCCGCCCTCTTCTGTTGCTTTTCATGGCAATAGACAGGGGGCTCCGCTGGGTTTTCATTCATCTCGCTGGTGCTTGAATAGAGTGTGTTGGGTGTTTGAGCTAACAAAATGTAGCATAGTATTAACAGAGAAAAAGAAGTGCGTCATTAGGAACTCCTGTGGTCACACAATGTTTTAAAGGGGAATGGATTTCATAGCACAGACTTTGAAGTCACACTGTGATATTGAGTGAGCGCAAAGCATGAAAACATTCAGGTTATTCTCAAGTACTCTCAAGTCCTAGTAACATTATACACATTTTAACTTTATACATCTTTAATGGAGGATTATAAGACAATTCAGTAGTTGCAGTTGAGTATGTGCACCTTTTAAAAAGACATATGAGAGAGATGTAGGTAAGTATGCGTAATCTGGCATTTATAATTAGCTTTTAACAGATACAAGTGGCACCCGTTGGACCACGACAATATCTATAAGTCATACAGTGCTTGGTAGATCTTGTAGATACATTTGGGTGGAAAGTTGCACTTGTATCCAAAGCTGTTAGCCAGAGATGAGAGGTACATTAAACAAGTGTTTAAATGACTCCCATACTTTAGTGAGTGATTAGATAGTGTTCCCCCTGCTCTGCTCTGCTCACACAATACAGTGAAGTCTTGCTATGAAAGTTTATAAATGTGTTTCCCCTTTGAGACGACTGAAGCAGTTGTGACTTGTTGTTGCTGGTGTATTAATATAATAATACTAGTTTCTTTTCGAGTTGAATCTGGATTAATAGAGACAAACGCTCCACAGGAGGCTTTGAAATGCAAATGTAAATCTCCCTCAAAAAGCATTTTTATTAACATTGCATTTGGCGCAAGAACAACCTCAACTGTGCGCTAAATAGTAGCCTGCCAGCTGCTATTTACGTTGGAATTGTGCGGCACTTCCTCTCTAGCCTCACAGAGGACAGTCGAGACACTTCTCTGCTTCTCTCTCGTGTGGATCCTCTGTGGCCCTGCTGTGTCGTGTTTCTTTCCTGTGAGCTGCAAATAACCTGTGTCTGACCTGTGCTATGCAGCAACACAACTACGCTACCCATCATGCCCCTCCCCACACTCCCCAATGTATCGTCTAAAATTATGCCCACCCCTTCTTTCTAGTAAAGGGTCATCTTTACAATCGTAGCTATCCCCATTTAGAGCCCCGCCTTTATGAAAGATGGAAGTCACAATATTTGAACCCTTTTTAGAGTTATAATTGGCTAGATGAAACTCAATCAAGCTGACTATTGGAGTAGCAATGAACATCTACAGAAGCCATCAAGAGGAAGTAAGAAAGTCATATCTAGTGTTCAATTTTTTAAGTCTGATCAAAATAGTTTTCTCTTCTGTTTGACAGTCAAGAACAAGTATTTCTTTTTTTAAAGTCTTATGTTTAAGCAAATGAAAGTTCATTTGGTTGAGTTTGTTGTTGTAATACTTGTTTTGGCCACAAGAGGCTGAAGTAAACGTGTTCTAAATAGGACAAGAAATATTTGTGTTTTCTTTCAGGAGTTTTTCCATCCATTTTTAACTCAAGGTACATATATTGTTCCTTATCAAGTTGCTTTTAGTCCTATTTAAAATATGTGGTATTGGTGTACGTGAGCCTCTTGTGGCTTAAATTAGTATTACAACAACAAGCGCTTACAAAAAAGATCTTGCTCTTTTTTTTTTTTAAATCAACTTTTTTCACCTCTTCTTAAACCAGAAACATTTTTGATCCGATTTAGAAAATGTATCCCTAGATCTCTGTATGTTCTCACTTGTCTCTCAGAGCCTCCATATGAATCCCATTTGAAATGAATGAATCGGTGTTGAGTTGACAGATGTTTATTAACTCTGAATTGAATCTACTTTTTATTGAACTTGAGGCTAAATCACATCGTGACCCCCAGCCTTCAAACACTCCCGTGAATCCTTACGTTATTGCTGCATGCTCCAGCAGACCAAACAAGGTGTTGGCACCCCTGTTCCTCTGTAGTGTCTCTGTACGTGAGCTCAGTCTCAACGTGGTTCTATTTTGTGAAAGTGAATGTCTCGGTGGGCTCCACTCTAGTATTTGTTTTCCCCCTCCCTCGTTATTTATTTGTCTCTTCTTTACCATTCTCCTTCTTCCCTTTTGTCGTTTTTTAATCTGTGACGTGACGGGGTGATCTGGATGTTTGGGGTCCTCAGGTGTTCTGCAATGTGCCCGAGTTAAAATATTATTTGAATATGCTGCCATTATTAAACGGTCCAGTTTTCTCAGATTGAAGCACAGATTGATGGCACGGTGAAAACCTGTAGACCCTGATTCCAGTAGAACCCTCTTTAGATTTAGAAGGATTATCTGATCCTTTCGTCTGTGCAGTTTATCATTTTGTAACTCTTTATAATGTGTTATTGTGTTGTCATTTCACAAAAATGTGTTTTTTATTAATTGTTTATCTGTTATTTAACGACTAAACATTCAAAGTGACGATTATGTAATATGCTGTACGATATATGCTGTTGTTCATAAAAAACACATTTGAACACAGTTTAGTTCAGACAAATGAATAGTTCAGATTTGTGTCATCATAAACACATATGTGGACATTTAGAGAAATATGCTTGTTTACTTCCTAACTGAGGGATAAGGTAGATTTATTTTTGAATGTATGTTATTGTTAAGAGTTCAACATACAAAGCAAATGCTACATGGTGAAAAAGTAATACATTTCAAGAAACGGGTGTATTTTTCTCAGCTTTCGCGAGACGATCAGTCAAAGTCAACTTGTGAATTGATTAATTGCATGTTTACAACAACACGGAGGCTCTGTAGTCTGAACCAAGACGGGAAGCTTTATTTCTCATTTCCACCTCGACTAAGGCAGAGCAGATCTACTTCTTCAGTTGTTCCCCTTCGCAGTAATGCCATTGATATCTATTATTCAGAGCAGAGGTGAGTGATATTTTTGTTTAGTTTATTTGCCATGCCTCTGTTGGGTAGAGGCTTTTTTAATGAGATCAGTACGTCTCTCATATCTGTTTGCTTGCTTTGGGTCTACAGTTTCTAAGCTTAGAGCGTAATAACGACCACTCAAATGTAATTCCACATAATTATAGATTTCAGAACAGATAACAAAAACATAATTGAACGTGTTGAATAATGTAATTTAAAAGAGCCAATAGGCTGATTTTCAGAGCCAGGCTATTTCACCGTTTCTAATGTATGCTTACTTTGTTTATTATTATCATCCGTGACCTTAGAAAGTAAATAAGCATATTTTCCAAAATGACAAACTATTCCTTTAAAGAAAGCTCTTTAGGGATCACATGATGCAGGTACCATTACTGTTAACATGCCTTCACATACTCATCTCTCATGGATAACTTGGATAGACGCCGTCTGAGTGTTGCCCTTTTCTCAGTTCAATATTTACAACAATTCCATGAGACCAAACCAAAGATAAATCTGGTGATGTGTGGGTGAATGTGAGCGTGTGACCCATTCTATTACTCATTTCATCCCTGCCCTCTCAAACCACTCCTGATTTCGCCACTATTTCCCCCTTTTGTTTCTTGCATCTCAACAGCCATCAAAGGCTTCTCGCCCCAGCACAAGATCACCAGCTTCGCAGAAGCCAAGGGTCTGGACCGCATCAACGAGAGGATGCCGCCGCGGCGAGACGCCAGCCTCAACTCGTCCGACGCCAGCCTCAACTCGCTCAACAAGGCGTTGTCCTCGGAGACTAACGGCACGGACGCCAAGGGCAGCACCAGCAGCGACAGCAACATCCAGTGAAGGCAGCACGGAGCCTCTTTGGCCAGAGGGGCCGCCCAGCCCCCAGTCTCATCACGGCCCCCAGTCTCATCACGGCCCCCAGTCTCATCACGGCCCCCACCGCAGGAGGGGCAAAGAAGGGGGAGAGTTGGATTGTGGAGAGGGGAGGCATCTATGGCTCGCGCTGGGGGCCCATCTCACTTTCTAGTCTTTGGATATGCCTTCTAAATATTAGTTCATAATAAAATCTGCTAAGTTATTGCCGGGTCACATTTCTGAAGCTCAGGCCTTTAGTGAGCGCGATCCTCCACCCCCCTGCGGATAGTCGGAGAGAAACAGATCTTAAAGGTGAATCATTTTCTTTTATTTCTTGAAAGACCCTTTGCTCATTTACACAGAAAGCCGTGTAACTTCTTACTAACTATTGTACGTTTACAAAAATACAGCACTAAAAAGGACAGAACATGAGATCGTGTTTTTAACATATAAGGGTGTACAAACTAAATAAGGACTATTTATTGATAACTTTTTTTTGCTACTCTTATAAAATAGCTCTGAAATTAATTAGGCAGTCTTAAAAAGAATGTTGCAATGTTGTCGAAATGCCAAATATTGGAACATTTTATGGTTTTGTACATATTATGCTTACCTCAGGTTCTTTTGGTGTGTGCTTTGACCTGATTTTTCTGTATAATGGCTAAATAACTCGGTAATGAATACCTATTTTCTTGAGTTTCATAACTGGAATTTACATTTACCTATCTATCATTTGCAAATATGTTTATTTTGTTTGTCTCTTTTGGAAGGGGGGAGGGGTAGATTTATCGTGGCTTGCTGGAATTGAGTGTTCATTTTTCTCTTTTTAAGTATTGCGAACAAAGTAAAAATAGAGAACCTATATTGTGTAAAAAAGAAAATACAATAAACTTAAAGTGTCTGCCTATGCATGTTTTATAAAAATCAAACAAAGGAAATCTGAATACCTTGGCTGTGGAGGCCTGTTTTGAGATATATTGCGCTTTAGTGAACATATACTGGAAACGTATACCTGCATACTTTCAATTAACACCATGATGCTCTATGCCTTCAACTTCTTTTGTAATTGAAGCATTTAATTATCTAAGATGGATGAGAAATCATATTTTTAACCTACGCTTGTAAGTGCACACAGTCCAATTAAGCATGTTTGACAATTCTTGTGAGGTGTGTGGTTACATGTGTAACTCAAAAATGCATGATTAGCTGTTTGTGTCATATAACAGGTAAATCAGTTTTGTTCTGTTTTGTAAATGTGCCACAGAAAGTGTAATTTGATTATTATTATTACCATTATTATTTGGAACTCTACTTTGTATATCAGTTACAGGTTTGATACTGCTCAATACTTTAAGATGAAACTAAAAAAATAAATAACTTTGATCTTTTTTAAGAACTGCTTAAGTGCCCAAGTAATTCACTACACGACATGAAGCCTTGCTTTTTGTAATTTAACTTCAAAACTGTTGGCAGATGAGGCATGCACTTGCAACTATGAAAAGTATTTTATATAACTGTTCAATAAAAATGTGCATGAATTTCAACTTGAAATGAACCCGCTTCTCCTGTGTGTGTGAATGTGTGTGTGACTCAGCTACATCATAGTTTGTTTCCAAAAGAGAGAACAGGAAAACACCTGTAGCTAACAGACATGTTATATCATCACTTCAGAGTTCAAGAGAGGTATAGAGACCTGAAATGTTCTTTAAAATCAGTATATGGAGCTAGAATCCTCACACTACTATGAGTTCTGCGAAGGAGTCTCCGTGTTTTGCTGTTACATTTCCTCTCAAGCATTTTGGCCGGTGTGCAGATGGGAAACTGCTCCATGGCAGTTTGGCAACAAAGGTGTTTCCTCTTCATCAACCTCAGTGACTTGAGCCAAGCGTGCACAATAATACCTGTGTACACAAGATCTGCAGGCTTCCTCCTTCAGACAAAGTTCAAAATGTGGCAAGATTTGATATCGATGCTTTAATAACTCTGCTGTGTTGGAAATTAAACCTCCCATCTTCGAGTAAACACATCAGAGAAATCTACTTTCCAGTCAACAAATAAAGTACTCCGACATATTTTACTGAGCAGCCTTCACTTGCTTGTCCTCCAAGTGTCTCTCGTTGGTCTCTTGAGCTGAAATCAAACACAATGCTCAAATGAAAGGAAGAAAACTCTGGCATCCTGTTTTTTTCGGGAGTGCCAGAAAAACAAGAGCTAGATTTGGTATCCTCGGAGGGTTTATATGAAAAGAAAACTAAGATAAAGACTCTGCAAAATGAAAATATAAATGTCAATGTCAAGTGGTAGGGAAGTTGTTCTTAGTGCTGTGTCCGTAGATCAAAAACCATGATTATCATACACAATGATAAGATGTTTACAAAAAACACATCAAACCAACCGCTGGACTCGTGAATAGAAAACAGTCAAAGACACTGGAGGCATTGTGACATAAACAATGAAGAATGGTAAAACGTCATTGCTTGTATTTGAGCAGCCCCCCTGTAACGACTTACTTCTTCATTACCTGCTTCAACAGTTATTAAACAAAAATGATTTTGTTATTGGAAAATTTAAAGGGGACCTCTCATGCTAAATGCACTTTTGTACGTCTTTTATACATGAATATATGTCCCCGGTGTGTCAGGGAACTCACCAAGTGTCTCTCTTTTCCTCCATACCCAAATCTCTAAAAACGGAGCTGATACAGATTTGAATTTTTCTGACGTCAGAAACGAGGAGCTCCGCCTATATGGGCAACTCTCCACCTATCAGGAGGAGACAGCCACGGCCATTGCCGCTCGAAAGTGCTGGAGACGCTGTAGTACATATGCCAGGCCTGTAGGTGGTGTTGTAGTCTGCCACAAAAGCAGCGAAGAAGACTTCTCACAGAATCAGCCCTTGCAAAAACAGGGCTGGAAAAGAGCAAATAGAGCAAAATGAGGCATGGCTAAAATGCATGATCTGTTTGGTATTTTGAAAAAAATAACTTCACAGATATGTTTTATATAGGTATGGACCTACAATATATGTTTAAAATATAGCATGATAGGTCCACTTTAACCAGGAATAGCCCATTAAGATCTTGTTTTCAATGGTTCCATCAACGACAGTTATTCTGTATTGGCCTGATTTGATAACACATTTAATAGTAATAATTAGACAATTAAAAAAAAAACTGATTCAAGAGCATGACAGAAAGAGTATAGAAAAGTGATGGGATTAAGCAATACAGGTCTTAAAATAAGCATTTTATTTAGAAAAAATAAAGTGGAAATGTGTTATGGATACTATATTTACAGGTTATTCAATTTAGAGAGAGCATTTAACATTAAGGCTATCTAAGTTGTTATAAAAAAGTTGTCCTAATATGTTTTGTTGATGAATGCATGTGACAGTTGGAAAATATCTTAAAAAAGTGTGTCGCTGTGTCTTTCTGTTTTTTAATATTCTTTTCCAAAGTACTTGACATCTTTGTTTCCTCATCTTATAATTAATTACATAGAATTCTTGGATTCCACAGTGTTTATATAAAGCTAAGCTGACTTTCTCTACCCATCACCAGCACTGTCTCCTCCCAACTGGTAAGTGGTGTCAGGACAGGAAAAAATAAGTGATGGGAGTTGACGATGCATTCGAAAAACATTTGTCAAATGTGAGATTAAATGGTCATTCGTACCCACTGGCTGCTCTGGGCTGGTCTCCACATCCGCCCAGTTTTACGTCAGGAAGGGAAGCCGATATATTTCCTCCCCTCCTTTATCTAAAGGAAGTGCTGAAAAAAACCACAGCAGCAAAGTGCCACAGCACCTTTTCCACTGGCCGCTCAGTTGGAGTCTGAGGAAGAAGAAGTCGAAGGAGTTTGCGCAGAGTCACCATGAAGACCATCAGGGTTCTCGTCCTGCTGCTGCTCGTGTCTGTCCATGTCTTCACACCAGGTAGGAAACACTTGTGGCTGGGATACATGCTGTTGGATTGGTCTTAGATTTAACATAATCAGAGCTGAGGGCCCTTAAAGTCTAAGATAGCTTCAGTCTTGTTCTGTGCTGCTGTGGGAGTGCAGAAGGTAAAACATCCTTATTACTGATGTGTTTCTTATTTAATGGTGTCAAAACATTTCCACACCTGGGCTAAACTGTCAAACGTATTTGCTCGAGTGTAACACTTTTTTGGTGTCTTTTCAGCAAAAGTTGTTCTTAAATTTGATAATAGAAGTTTTACTCATGTTTTATTCTCTGAGATTTAGTTTTGTTTTGCAAAGATTAGTATCCCAGTGTTGTTCAGAAGACACTCTGAACGACATCCACTCCGTGTGTTTCCGTTCATTCAGCGTGAGATAAGCATTGTGTGTATGTGTGTGTGAGCCCTTGGTTGTGCTTTGTACTAACAAGTACGAAAAAAGGAAAGGTAGATTTTTTTTTAATTAGAAGCGTTAGATATCAAGCACAAGTCTAAATTTAAGGAGCAAAAGTGACAAGTGTGTGTCTCATGGTTGATGGAGAGGGAAAAAGAGGGTGGCTCAGGATTTGTTTGTTTTCCCTGTGCTGAGCCAAAAGACCTTTTATCTGTCCTGCGCCGGGCAGATAGGTGATCTGACAGCAGATAGGCAGTGGGAACCAAAGCGCCCCCTCTCTCACAGAGACAACAGATCTTTGTCCTGAGACCCAAGTGTCCCAACTGGAAACAAATCTACTTCCAGCATTTGGTGGTAAACATCTGGAGGAAACACCCTCGCCCAACAGCCCGCACGGCAGCAGAGGTTTTCTTTCCACACAACTTTCAGAGCTTTAATTGACATTTTCAACAAATACTTGAGACTTAAGTTGACTTGAACTTGTCTCAAATTACTTACAATATTTGTGATTGATTTAAGATTTGCTACAAGTCAAATTTCGTAAAGGATTTAACACCTAAGACAGGCTCCAAAATACTGGAGACCTAACTTGAGACTCCACTTAAAGGACTTTTCTTGACTCCAAATGGTTGATACTTGTGTGTAATGGCATACAACTTCACCACTTGAAAATTGATAATTGACACATGATCCAAAAAAACTACAAAGGTTTGACTTGGACTTGTCTCAAACGACTTTGAGGTGTTGAGACTTACTCCAAAATACCAACAGAATTGAGACTTTACTTGACACCTGATACAAAATACTTGAAGTATCACTTTGTCTCAAATAGGTAGACTAGCTCTAGAATATGTGAAACTTGGACCCTTGTTTTAAGAGGACTGGAACTTCCCTTGGACTTATCCCAAAATAACTTCAATGCCATAGAGATTTGAGGAGTTGACTTGGCTTCAGTGAGTGCTCTGGTGAGAAATATGTTGAGTGGGATCCTAACTGACAGCAATGAAGACAGGATGCTTGGCTGCTGAGGTCAGAGGATGCCAATAGTATGTATGGGACAGGATGCAGCTTCACACTGCTGCAGGGCTTCAAGCAGAGGATATCCACCTCAACACTCCACGACCTCCACCGCTGACTTCTACTCTGACACTTGGAGCTGGCACGCCTTTGTCTCAGACGCCAGGCTTTAAAGCCTTGCCAAACAGGAATGATGCAAATATGCAACCGTGAACTTAAAATAGAGAATCTGTCTGAGGAAATGTTTTGCGTAGACAAACTGATTCTGGTGCCTACGAAATGGAGCATTGTGAATTCCTAGATAGCACATTATATTTTATTAACCCGGTCTGACCCCAGACAGTCAGCATATAAATCATAGTCACCATGCTGGACAATAGCTTTTGGTCACTGAATTCACCTAAAATAAGTTTCTTCTTTACAGTTTCATCAGCAGAGGAGATTCGAACAACAACAGCAGATGCAAAGCTGCCAACAAGTAAGTAGCTATGGCATCTAAGCAATAGTTTTACACTTGGTAAACTCAGTAGCGTGGCGTGGGGAAAAAATTAGGGGAAGCCAATAATACGTCCTTTCTTTTGGGTCGGGGGTGTGGTGGTCAATGTAATAACGTAACCAGATGAGTGATTACAGCACCCGGTATCATTTTACACACATTTGTATCATACGATGCACGACTTACACACACCTGTTATCTAACCGACATGTCCGCACGCACTCTCCAGCCCAAATTCTAATAAGCATTAATTCACAAACTAAATCAGGAGACCTTTAACGTTTTACGTCCGATTCGCTCCTTTTTTCCTCTCTGTACACAGCTCCAGTTTGGGCATCGGCCTGTCATCAGATTGTATTTGTTGTTGCTGCTGTAGCGGAAGTTTAGTACAATTATTTTTGAGGAAATACTCCAAATCTTCACCCTCCATAATTGCACTTGCTTCAGTTGCTTGCTACTTTCTAACGGCGGTGAGAGTGGTGCAGTGACGCTATCTATCTTCTATCGATTCGATTTATGATTCGAAAATTATAAAAGTAGGGTAGACATGTGAATATTATCCGACTGAACACAACGTGCATTTATCTAACAGGTTCGTTTTCCACTGACCTTATTTCGAGCTATTTTCCTAAATCCTATGGAGAAATCCCATGTCGAGGGAACCCGAGCGCAGCTTACTTCCGGGTTTTAGGATGCGTCACTGCACCACTAAATTGATGCGATTTGATTGGATTGTGAGGCAAGGGAAGGCGGCCGCCTCTTGCTTCCCTTGGCATGGACCTGACTAATCACAGGTTGGCAGGGGCATCACGTGAGCCTCATCTGATTGGTCAATCTCTCAATTTTTTTTCACCAAGGGAAGCCAATTTCGGCTAGCCTCCTCTCGCAACAGTGAGTGCCATCTACTGTTTCACCATAACATCTAGAGGGGCGCTGTTTCACTCTTTGTAAAATACTCAATGAGAATGGGGGAGAGACGGGCCGGCAGCAACACACAACAAAGAATTTCCGAAACTAAACGAAGTGTTTTTATTTATTTATTAAAATGATAACTACACTCCGAAAAAACAGGGGAAGCCTGGCTTCCCTTGGCCTCCAGGAGAAAACGCCACTGGGTAAACTCTGGTGGAGAGTAAGACAAGTATGCTTGGAAAACCATTGGTTGTGCTAAGTTAGGTTAATGCTAGTGCTAACGTGGTTCATTGTAAAGTCCAACCGTTAGCTGGATTCAAGTGACTCACTTTGAGCACTTACCAGATGGTCCACCCTGCTTGTGTTATTTTTTCCAAATCTTCTTTTTGGCCCACTCTTTGTGCAAATATGGTGACCATCGTAGAGCTCCAGTTACCCATGAGGGCTACAATAGCCTTTTTTCTCCTTTCTTGATTCTCAATGTCAGTGACATCAAGATAAACTCGTCATTTGTGTTGCCCAGCACAAAATATAACCAATCAATTCACATGTTTGAATTGATTTTCTATGTAATCATGCTGTGAAAAAAAATGCGTGTTTGAATAGTCAGTAGATTGTTGGAATCAGGGTGAAACTAGCATGGAAAGGTTCCAAGTTGAAAAACTCTGTTTAGCAGCACCTTCGTAGGTCAATTATTTCAACACAGTCTCACGGCATTTCGTGTTGTAGTCACGAAATGATCCTATTGATTCGTGTTCACCAACACGATTTCCCCGTTTTTTTTTCGTGTCACACAGAACGATTTTAAACGCAATGTAAATAATAACAAATTAGAAAGAAAAAAAGAATTAAAAAATACAGATTTCAGTATTCTGAGGCTCTTTGCCCCATTTATTTTCCTCGCGGACGGCAAAAAAACTCCAACATTATACTATTTAAAATAAAAGGGTTAGGCTTAGGGTAAGATATTGAGTAAGATTGTTGTCCAGTCGGGTCTTCCAAGACCCGACTGGACAAAAAGACGTGGTGCAGGCACGAAACATACTACCAATAGAAATGCATTGCTTTTAAAATCGTTCTGTGTGACACAAATCAATAGATGAAATACATTTCGTGACTATAACACGAAATACCATGAGACTGGGTTGATTATTTACATGTGTTTTCATTTGTACAAAATACATAATGTATCAATTAAAATGGGCCATTTTGCAGGGTTTACTGGACAATTTCTTATTCAGGAGCAGTAACTTCTAGACGTTTCTAGTTGGCTGGCAACTGCATTTATTGGGGGACAGAAAAAAACAGTATAACCTTTAATATGTAACATATTAAATAGTTTGCTTGTTGGTTGGTGGATTTTCTTACCTGTGGTCAGACTCGGTCTAGCTGTTTCCCCACTTCCTATCTTTTTGCTAAGCTAAGCTAACTGGCATTACATTTAACGGACATGTGCTAAGTGTTATTGATCTTCTCATCCAACTTTCCGCCAAAAATAAAGTTGTTTTTTGTCAATTGTTTGACTTGTAAAGCTAATTGCAATTTGACTTTCGTGCATCTTTTCTTTCCTTGAGTTTTCTGAAGATCTTGTGCAATCTTTCATATGCCAAATCTATCTCTCTTTTGCATATTAGCAACCCCAAAAGTCACAATTACACCTCTAACAACAGCTACAACCAAAACACCAACAACAGCACCAACAACAGCACCAACAACAGCACCAACAACAGCACCAACAACAGCAACACCAGCAGCAACCACAGCAGCAACCACAGCAGCAACCACAGCAGCAGCACAAACAACAGCATCACAAGCAACACCAGCAGCACCACCAGCAGCACCAACAACAGCATCAACAACAGCATCACAAGCAACAGCATCACAAGCAACATCAGCAGCAACCCCCCCAGCAACACCAACCCTTGTATCTAATGATGCCACCACCAAAAGTCCTGATGAGAGTGAGTGTGCATATATCTTAAGTCGATAAATAAATGGAAGAAGGTCTTTAATTTCTCTTTTTTTATTTTGTCCATGGTAAAGCCAAGGTTACGACTCAAGCACATAAGACTGCTACACCTGCAGCAACATCTCCAGACAAGAAGGTGAACACCAGTCCTGCTGTCCATGTCAACGTGACTGAAACTGGAAGTACGTTTTTCTTTGTGTTTCTATTTTTGAAAGGGTTTTGGTATAATATTGAGCTCTAAATCAGTTTATATAAATGAATTCTGTTTGCATCCCAAAGAATGTGCTTTTGCAAAATTGACCTTGAAGAGAAAAGTGCATTAGTAGGATCTTGTCCGAAATGTGTATGAATTCCTTTCTTTTTTCTATTTTACCTGTGACAGATAAACCTTTCCAACCGAGATCAGTAAACCCCAACACGACCATTGAAAATCCAGGGGCCTATACTACGAATCTAGTTCAACCTAACCTGGATATGTTTGAGTTAGCCGGTTGGCCTAATCCAAAACATACGCGCTCTCGCTAAACTGTACTACGACGCGGGTTATTAAGTGGATCGCTCAAGCCAGCCGTTTCCTATCTAGTTAGGTGCGCGTTCACATGAAAGGGCTGGTATCTGGAGCATTCGACCAATCACAAACATGGAGAAGCGTACTGACAGCGCAGCGTCATACTTCCTGAATGAAAAGTGAACTTTAATACTAGTAAAAAATGAAGAAGTTAAACTTTAAACATCCATGACTTAAACACTTTATCCAGGATAAAAGCCACATAGTCTGCACCTGCAAGGTGAATACAGCTGGCAAAAGAAAAAGTGTTTGAATGCGTACATTAACAGGTTTATGATATCACTGCCCCGTCTAAAACACGATTTGACTTTAATTACATTTGTCTCGAGTGTTTCGTCAACTTAATGTGTTGCTTAAAATAATACTTCTGCATACAGTATGTGACACTGTGAGTGTTGCACGGCCAGATAGGGCTCAGCTGACTCAGATAAGAAAATATGATACATTATGAAGTGATATGCCGCGGACTGTACTTAATGTTACTCTGATCCGATTACTTATGTTGTGGCAGATATTTAAGTAAGCTTTCTTAACGCTAATGTTATAATAGTCAGATTGCTCTGAAGATGGGAGGTGATATTCTATTAATGTTCACGTTCACACAGTCGGTGATTTTTGCCGGCCGTCTTTCCTGCGACGGCAGTTTTTCTGTATTTCCTTTCTCCTGTAATATGACTTGATCGCTTTAAACTCCGCACACTGAGCTCTGATTGGTCAGCAGGCAGTGCTTTCACTGAGTTGAGCTCTTAGCCTGCAACCTAACCTGGTCCCGACCAGGTTAGCCGCTTAGCATAAGTTACCATGGAGATCTAGCCTGCTAAAAAGAGAACCAGCTTCGTAGGACCGGAAAGCCGGAGTTTTCCCTGAATTTAGCCGGCTAAGCGAAAATCCTGCTTCGTAGTATACCCCCCAGGTGAGAAGAAATTCGGAGCAGATACATCATCAGTAATGAGCCAGCTTTTTAGATAAATTATTAAATGTTGTAAACCTTAATACATGATATTATAAATATATTTATATCAATTATTCAAAATATATATTCTGGTGTGACAATGGGTTGATTCTTTATATGAAAGCAGTCTTTAATCAGTATTTAAATGTGTTTAAAGGAGATGAAAGCACTGAAAAACCAAACAAAGGTATGTATATAACAAAATAACATCACTTGTTGTTGCCTTTGTTGTTGTTATTGTTGTTGTTGTTGTTGTTCTTCTTCTTCTTGCTTGACTAGTGTTTGAATAGCTTTATTCAAATAATGAATTCCATAATTTCAATCCCATAGTACAAAACACCTCTGCACCTCCTCCAATGACTCCAGGACAAAATGATACAAGTCAAGATGCAGGTAAGTTAAATGTACTAACATACTGCATAATGAAGCCGTGAATATATGAAGTCCTGTCAAAAACTCAACTATTTTTCTTCAAACACACATTGTTTGATAGGTTCTCAAACTGACAAAGATCTTCCTGAAGAACCCACAACATCAGGTAATGTACTACTCACATCTTACCTAACTTTTACCAAGTCATACCCCACACACTGTGCCAAAAGATATGCAAAGTTCCAGAAGGGAAGCAATTGAAAAAATGGTCTGCCATTTGGTCAGATGTTCAAATCAGATTGATGTTGATGATCGTATCTTTCCCCCTCAGACAAGAGGCTGTGGTGGATCGTGCTGCCCGTCCTGCTGGTCGCAGCTGCTGCTTTCATCCTCCT
The DNA here is from genome assembly GCF_902827175.1 of Gymnodraco acuticeps. Lineage (NCBI taxonomy): Eukaryota > Metazoa > Chordata > Actinopteri > Perciformes > Bathydraconidae > Gymnodraco > Gymnodraco acuticeps. The sequence goes on along the minus strand of NW_022989748.1, from coordinate 1,358,247 downwards.
CAAGTTCCAATGCAAGAAGATCCACGATCACACAGGTGAGAGTACAACACGTATCACACCAGTCTAAAACTTTCCATAAAACACTGAACATTAACTTAAGTTACATACATGACTATTTAAACCCAAACCATTATTAGGTTAACTATGGGATAAGTCTTTTTTTAGGCGACAGGGACAAACAGTGAACTCTAAAAACACTGTGATAGACTAACTTAAACAAATGATATGTAAACAAAGGTTCCTATATTCATACATTATTCAACTTATTACAAGATATTTTTTATATTGAATACTATTTGGGTTTGTTAACGTATTTTCCTGTCTTCTCTTCCACAGAAACTATTGATACTGGAACTGAGAAGTGAGTTTAATACTTTATTTAAATATATAATTCTATACTCTATTTGCAAGGGCATTTGAAAAGTTAAAAAACATCCATCCCTTTGTCTCCCCACAGCGCATCTTTCCAGAGCAGGCCGGAAAGCACCAAAGATGGAGTCATGCTCCTCGGAGTGAAGTCATCAGGCGAGAATGGTGAGCTGCTTCCGTCTATGTCCAGCGAGAGTTCATTTTGTTTGTCCATTCTTCCATCAGTTTGGTGAAGCCGTTCCTCCAGACGTTCAGGGAATTTACAGGCTTTTAATATCTTATTGTACTGCATGGGCTTGTGGGGCTTAGCTGGGCAACAGAAGGTGTTTCCTGTGATTTCGCGCCCCCGCCCTCGAACAAGCAGCAGGGCCTGAAAGATAGGGACTTCCTAACATAAACACAGATTATTTTGGACAGGAGCTATTGTGCGCTCGGTAAATGTCAGAGTGGCCCAGACGCTGCGGGCGTGTGTGTGTGTGTGTGTGTGTGTGTGTGTGTGTGTGGTGTGTGTGTGTGTGTGTGTGTGTGTGTGTGTGTGTGTGTGTGTGTGTGTGTGTGTGTGTGTGTGTGTGTGTGTGTGTGTGTGTGTGTGTGTGTGTGTGTGTGTGTGTGTGTGTGTGTGTGTGTGTGTGTGTGTGTGTGTGTGTGTGTGTGTGTGTGTGTGTGTGTGTGTGTGTTAGTGGGGTGGTCCTCATACGTGTCATCTGTGGTGTATGGACACACTCACTACCCCTTCACCCCAACCATGAAAATAATAGAACATCTAAACTAATTGTCCTATCTTCCTTCCCTAATAAAATAAGGCCGGGATGACTTTGGGCTTCGGAAGGAAATAGTCATGTTTTAGGAATTTCGCTGAGGAAGACGGTGTTTATGTTGCTACAGATTACTGGATTCTTTAGCTTTATAAACTCTTATCTGAGTGCAGAACTCGTTGCTCATATACCGCGCTGCACACAGATAAACACCTCACAATCCCACGCTCCAAGCTCATTCCCAAAACTGCTTTTTTACTGACTTAAAAAAAGTATCTCTACCCTAACTGTCCTAACTTTAATGTAATATAATGATTTAATGAGGTACAGTTTGGCTTCAGAAAAATGTAAGATGACTTTTTGAGTCAGATAGCGGGAACAAGTAGGATTGTTTTATAAGTTGTTGTTTTTTAGTAGAAATTAACAGCCATTTTTACGTCACAATAAAACATTAAATGCCGGGTTTTTTTAAGACTGTAAATGTTGGCAATTCACATTTACTTTTTAAAAACTTGACCTGCTTTACAATATATTTAAATCGAAAAAGTACCTATCATTTACATTTTTATGTTCTTTTTTGTATTCTTTATTTCGGGTCACAGTTTTATAGAATTTTGCTCAGGTAACAGTTCAGTGACCAGAAATATCAAACGTACAATAAATATCTAAATAAACAAGCAAAATTCCCCAAAAGACATCGATTTTTTATTTTTTTATATATCACCAGGCTCTTTTGATGTCAAACTGTAATCCGTCAGTCCTCTCATTAAGGCGGGTCTTCTGTTAGGATGTCAATCATTCTCTGTAGGCGGGACACCTGTCTAGGGGAACATGACGTTTTTATTTTCATTGTAAATAAAGTCATCAATGTGCTTCCATACATGTAGACATACAGTCATGTACTCAGTCAATGCAGCACCGCCTCCTAGTGTTGGATTGACAAAAATGCACATGTTTGTCATAATTTCTGGAGTTGGATGAAGTTTTGATCACACAGATGCGGTTTTATCCTGCTGGTGTTTCATCACTTTCCTCTGTTGTTGTGTATGTTTCAGCTGCTGCCAGATAAAAAAGGAGGACATCAAGAACAGTGTGTGCCTCACACCTGTCGCCCACACAATGATGATCTGGAAGAACTGTTTGATTTCTTTGAATTTTCTCGTGATTTTGTGAAAACATGCAAAAAGTATGTATGATTCTGTATGCTGAAATCAGGGTGTATTGATACATTTCAGAGTAAGTCAACCTATTTTCAATTACAATATATTTGATTCAGTAAATCTTTATATTGATAACCTAGGCTAAATACTGTCAGCCTGTGGAACAGAAATAAAAGCACCCTTTATTTCAGTATACTGTTGACAAACACAAATACAGCTGCAGATCTCTGTCTACATGTTTGTCACAAAACACCTTCCTGTACAGTGCACTGACCTCAGATCATCATATGTTTGATGTAATTAATCTGTTGATTTCATCGTTTTATAATTACCCTTTGGTTGTTGCTTATCACATATGTGCCTTGAACTGCTTTGTAGGTTTTTTTTGTAGGTTTTTTTGCTTTGTTTGTTTTGTGTCAATTTCACTTTTATCACAGGCTCTTTTTAGCTGCTCATTTGTGCTTTTCATGTATCAGTTAAGATGTTAAATATTTCACCAGTTGTTTCTACTGAAAGCTTTTTAAAGTACACAGCTGTCAGAAGGATTTGTATTGATGGTAATTTACTTCTTTTTTTGTCGGTAAATATAAAGACGGGTTGTATACAAAGACACTGGAAATGCTTTTTGGCTGGAATGTGTTGCTCTCCATTTACATGTTCTCAATAAATCACAAGAGCAAGGTTTGTAGCTTCCAGATATGAAATGCAATGCTTTCAAAGTGCATCCTATCATGTTTTCCTGCAGGTAGAGAATCAGATAAGGGTAGGCTGCCAGCTTCCTGTCACTTAAAAGACTTAAGACCCTCCCTCCCAAAGCTTGCTATCTGGATCTCACCGTTAATAAGATACGATGAACTTGAATAAGCTTCAGTATCTTCAGTAGCTATATTCTTTGACCTGTATGTGGCAGAAAAGTGACGTAGCTGCCTCCATGCAATTTACAATCAGAAACCCTTTAATTGTCCAACAGCGGTGAAATGTACATTGTTTCAGCCAATGACAACGTACGGATAAAAGGCTTGGACGATTAAAAGATAAAAGGAGTAGACATATTGAATAAAGAGGAAATCACATAGCTACACGTATAAATAAGTAGCAGCATTATAAAAGTAGTTAAGTTAATGCAGGTAGATAATCAGATAACATAACCTTGACTTACAGCAGGGGCCTCGTCGTGACTTTTTTGACTCCCACAGTGACTTGAGACCTGAATGTTAAGACTTGAGGCTTGTGACTTGGCTCTGCGGGCCACCATTGTCCTTTCAGCGACTTTCCACCAGAGGGGGCCGACAGTGAACATGAAGAGCCTCCATGTTTCTGCCCCTCTCTCTTGTGGAAGTTGACAGAGGAGTGAGATGTCGGCAACCGGTGTAAAAATCTCCCTCTGCTTGATCTTCATAACTCAGGGATAACAGATAGGCTCTAAACCACATCTGGACATGGTGATTTTTCATGCAATTAATTAAATTCAATTGGCTTCGGCCATTTTGTAGGTATGACCCACATTGTGAATCGATTCCACACAGGGTGATAAGGACTGTGGCCTTTGTAAGCTGAGACTGGCCGACAGCTCCCACTGTGGGCACATTTCCAGAGACAGAGACTTTGGCAGGTGGGCACCGGCCCATCACACACAGCTGTGGCAGAGACAGGTTACACTCATGCCAGGCCTCTCTCCTTCAGCTTCACTCCACGCTGCTTAGTTTCCCCTTTAAAGTCAGATATCTACTCGTCTTTCAACTATAAAGTGGATCTAAGTGTCTGAAAATGAAAGATTAATATTGGAATTAATTTCAATCAAGTGCCTTTTTCTGTCAAGAGCCTTGCTGAGCTGCATATTGCCTTACAAACAGTGTTATCGATTTGAAAGTACTGTGGGGAGTGATTTCCACATAATATATCTCTAAATCTGTAATATCTGCAGCATAGCAAAACATAGCCAACAGATTAAAACATTAACATGACTACAGTTCAGGAAATATACAAGATTCATAACCAGAGGAAACATTTCCATTATGGTTAAGCTACTGCGTATCCCCAGTTTTCTCTTTTGTTAAATTTTTTTAAAGTATTTTCAGAGAAGACTGTCTCTCAGTAGTGCCCTTGTGTTTAAAAACACTGGCGTCAGGTGGCCTTCAGTCATTCTTCTGCATAATGCTGCAACATTGTGCCAAAAGAACAAATGTGTTCAACTACCACTTACATAAAGAAAGTCAAATTATTCCTAATGTAAGATATTATTGCACCAAAGCTCCATTAAAGCACATAAGCAGGGTTTTTGTAGAGACATTAATTAACATACATCAAGTAACAGTAGATGCACCATTTTGCAATTTAGGATCCATTATGATCAATTATGAATAAGGGATTTTTGCGTGTGCTGGCTCTAATAAATACAAATATATTACATTACTTTTTTCCAACTTCATTTCCAACTTTGTTTACTTGTGCAAGGCTCTGATATGCACGTAGGATACTCTTGCACAAACAACCAGATTATCTCCTGTGGTAGAGAAGTGCAACTCAGCAAAAGGGAGGTTTCACTGAAGGGAGAGTGGTGCCAGCCTGGCATACTGCCACCGAGAGACTTGACGGGGATAACAGAAGGTTCATGGAGAGATCAGTAACCTGAAACAGGAGGCTACATCTTTATGCCTCAATAAGAGAAGCATGAGTTGGCACATGTGAGAAATTCACAAGCAGAGTTTAGTTTTAGTAGTGTCTCTGTGCCAACACAGGAGTGAATGTCATATGCAGAGGTGCTTCACATTACTTCCCAGCTCCTTGAAATACTATAGTCATGACAAGTATTTCATTTTCTTTTATTCAAATCCAGCTGAGATACAGCCAGTGTGACAGGAGCAGAGCAGCAACAGCCAGAAGGGGCTTTACATGCAAAAGCAAAGTTAAAATAGATGCAGAATGTGACAAAGAGGCATGGGAAACATCTTAAGCACTGACACCACCGAGTCAATGGATCTGACAGTCGCTGTTAACACATTATGTCTCCTGAGCGCTGTGATGCAGTATTATTTCACGAGTTCAAAGATCATGAAGGATACACTCTGAACTCTGTTTCAGCTGTCTGGACAGTCAGAAAAATGCAATATGGGTCCTGAGCTCCGAGCTATCAGAATTTGAACTTTTGGTATTCTGTGCACTTACTAAATCACTTCAAAACTGTAATATTAAAAGTACATTTCTTTGTGTTTTTCTTATTTTGTATAGGTTTCAAAATGTTCGCAACTTTACTTCACTGACAAAAGATCTTTTTTAAATACTCAAGTCTTTTCCTACAGGTTAAGTTAAGCTTTCTCAGCGACTGTATTGACCTTGTATGTTCAACATACATTTAGGTCAAAACCTCATTAAAACCACATGACAATGAGAGCTGATGCTGTGCATTTTGTAACTGTGTTCTCAGATTACTGCTGATGTATTATCAAATAGCAAACACAGTTATTGTATTATTTCTAACACAATTCGTTTTTAGATTTTTAACACCGTAGACATTTCTCCTTATTAGTTTTTCATGTATTTTTACAAATATGCAAGCACTTAGCAAAATAAATCATCAAACATGGGACAAATAATAAATAAACAAACAAACAAACAAGAAAGCACTAGTAACAAGAAAAGGGGATGACAAATCATGACAATATATTCCAGGTAACTTTTTCATTTTTCATATTTATACAGTTTTTCACAAATAAATTCTTACGATAAATGAATATGTTTACATTAAAACCTGCTTAGATTCCCACAGAATGCTAAATGTGTCAAACAACATGAATGCTCCTATTTATCCCCTGCTAATATCAAAGCCTTCATATAACTTAAACAAAGCTTTGCTTATGCAGCACTTTACTGTGTATGCCTGCATGCACAAAGGCAGTAACACTAGCTAAAGCATGTGACTTCTTCTGAGGCATATCTAGTTCTCCCCCATGTGACCTCCCACCCTCCCTCTCTCTAGTCCACATTTCCATTACTTTAGCCAGCAGCAGAGCAGCTGGTCTGAGAGATGCAGATCCAGTTACTGTGGGGACATTTCTGTTGAGAAAGAGTATGATGAGGGATAAACACCTGATGGGCTGAACAACTGTGCTCACTGCTACCTGCCAAATGTACACACATACACATACACGTATACACACACACAGTAAGATTACAGGGGGGCTCTTAAAGCTGCTCCCTCCTGTAAAACTGGCTGCATGTGTACATTTTGGAATTTTTTACATGCATTATTGCATGCCTGTCATTATCTGAGTTTTGGAGTATTTTTTTAACAAGTAAGTATTCTTCAGTTTGCTGCAGAGCTCTGTGCCCTTTTAGATTCAGAGGGTTCAAACACTAAACTGTTCATGCTTCAACCTCTCATATCAAGATAGTACCAGGTTTCAATGTGTGAATACTGCTGATATGCAGCCATAATGAAAATGGCGAGTTTCCTCTCCTACAATTAAAACATAAAAATAATAGGAACTGTTTGTGCATCATAGGTCTTTGGACTAAATAGAGGGACCCAACATGTTTAAACATTTATTTGGCCTAGATTTTTCAGAATAAATGGTCTAATAATCTTTGTGGCCAGGGGTATAGGCTACACTAGACACAAATAGCATTAAACAAACAGATATGTAGTGTCCTGATAGCCTTATTGTTATTCAAATTAGATTATTCATCCTTCAGAAAAAACACACTTTTTTCAATCGAATTTCTAAATATACATCTAATAAAAAATATTCATATGTTATTGGTTTATACTTCAAAACGTGCATCTATCGTTTTCCCTAAAAACAACTATATCCCCCATGAATTGGACAATCAACAGTTAATTTATTGAAATGAGATTTTTCCGCCAATCAGAGAAGAGATGCCTTTACGTCGAGAGGCGTGCTGTGATTGGTCCAACCCTCGGTCAGCTGACTGGCAGTAAGGTATAAGTATTCCTCAGAAGTTTTGTCAGCTTCAGTGTGGATGTGGGTCTGTGTTTTTTTGTCAGTGTGTACACTGCTTGTGAATTTATTTATGAGAAACCTTCTGAACTAAATTATATTTCCACTAAATAATATTTAAGGTAAGTCATGTAATTTTCTTGAAAATGAACGGTTAGCTCGAAATGTAATGCTAAAGTAGTTAACTTCTTAATGGCTAACGTTACATTTTGAAAATCAAAAGCGTTCACATTTAATTTTGTATTGTGGCTAAATGAGCCAGCTGTGGATTAATGAGCTAAAACAACCTGCTTCCACTGTTAAACTGACGCTGCTACTTCTACATGTTCACAGGAAAACCGCACACTGTCGCCATGGTCGCCACAAGCACATTAAAGACCAAAAGCAGCGACTATATCTCAGAATTGGTGGAGAGAAGATATGACTATGCTTGCATTGATAAAGGTAAGCTTTTTTTCTGTGTTTTTTGTGTATGCTAGTGTCTGGACTCTTCTAGCAGGTTGCTTGTTTACCCCTGTGTGTGGCGCATGGCTGCAGCAGCGAGGGGAGGGGTGAGGAGGGGAGGATGAAGTCATCCCTTCAGCCTCTCTCACAACAACAACCTGGGGGAAAAAAATCGAATTAAACCCCATTTTTCTGTCAAAAGCTACATTATTTTATTGCAGTTTCTATATAGTGACTGCTGTGATGCATGTCTTATAACTTTGAACAGATTAGCAGTCTGACAATCATTTTTCTTTTGAGTGTTGCATCATAAACACACACTCAAATTGAGCAGATGCAAAATCACATTAAATCCGACAATCCATATTTGTTTTGTTAGAAGAAAATAACTTTTTTCCATTATTGAATATTTACATAATTTCCATCATTATTTATTCATTTGGTCTCTTAAAATTGGTTTACAAAATGTTATACATTATCTTTTGGCAGTCCAAAGCCCCCAAATATCCAGTTTAATATGATAAAATGGAGAGAGAAAAAGAGTGATGGCTCCAATTTTTGAGATGCACAACATTTCTATCATTTGTGCAACAATAAATGACTTTATTAATCCATTATTAAAATAGTGGTTTGTGGCTTGACTAATTTGTGCATGATGGGATCTTGAAAAAAGCCATTTATTTACCTGCATGTTTATCTTAAATAAGACATTGCCATTGGTCCCTAACTGTTCAACTTGTGGTGTTCTCCTAGAACTGGACTTCTGGGATCACTGCCTGGCTGAACCCCAGAGGACTGGAGAAGTCACTGAAGACAGAACCTGTCAACAGCTGGCCAAAATGTTTGAAAACTGCCTGTCCCAAGCCAAGAAGACAACCCTGCACTGCTCCTCTGTGCTGGTACCAGAGAAGCTGACGCAGAGGATAGCTGGAGAGGTGCTGCGGCTGGCGGCCTGCGAGCCCTGCGGCCTGCGGGGGTGCGTCCTATACGTCCACCTGGACATGGAAAAGGGCTGCAAGCGGCTGGAGCGAATTGTGTACGATGCCACCGTGGTGCCCACCTTTGAGCTGACTCTTGTGTTCAAGCAGGACGGCACTGCCTGGCCCAGCCTGCGGGACTTCCTGTTCATGGGAACTTGCTTTGCCCCGACTTTCAGACGCATACTCAAACTGAGTTCAGGCTTTCGGCTCGTCAAGAAAAAACTGTACTCCTCCTCGGCTGGCACCATTGTAGAGGAGTGCTGAACTATATATATATTGGGTTTCCTGTGGGTAAAGGCACTTCTGCCCAAATGTAAATGACACTCCATTGGTGTCATATTTTCTAGTGGTTTTGTACAATACACTATAGTTGATACACTTTAGAGCAAGACACTAGCCACTTTGTTGAAGGTCTGTGTGTTTCCAGATACACTGAGTATGTTCAGCAGCTGTAAACGCACCTGGGCACGAAGAATAGGAGACCGAAGTTAAGTCTTTGGGGGCCATACTGTATGTAGGTTGTTGTGTAATGCTGTATTTATGGCTGTGGATGTTTTTAGGGCTGATCGTCTTGTGAAGATGCTGCTGTCATGGTGTGGGCTTCTCACACTACGGTTATGTGGATGCCTTAAATGTCAGAGAAATGCACTTTTTTTTTTTCATTTGTAGATGTGTGTTTAGTGTAAACGTTTTATTGAATTTTTATTTTTATACCCCTTTATGAAACATTTCCTTTCAATGCACCGCCTTTATAGATGATTAAAGGGATTGTTCACCCAAACGTGAAAGCTTCTTTGATGTGTTGATTCTTTAACCGATGGCCTGTCAGCCTTCCATCTGTGCACTAACTTATCTCGTGCCCTCATTGGTCATGTGTGCGTTCGTGTGTGTTGGAGGAGGGACTCTGTAAGGAAGTGGCAGATTTTTTCCGGCTGTGTATTTTCAAATTCTAGCGATCTCGAGCTGGTTTCTCCAAAATGACCTACCTCACCTTAAGGTCCATTTTGTAATTTGAGATATTTTATAGTGTTTTTTTTAAATGCTAATTGAAGGAAACTGTTAGACATTAAACGTGTAAACTTTATTTTCATATACTTTATGCAATTTTTTTTTGTATTGACGGTACTGTGCATGTTCTGGGGTTTGGTAGGTAACAGTGGTGCAATGCAGGCTTTCTAAATTGAGACAATGTTGTCCTGGTATGACAAAATAAATGTCAGCTTCACAAGGAAAACTAGCAAACTTTTTCAGATCCTTTTTTATCCGTTAAAGTATCTCTGCAAACATTTCCATCTATAGATTCTGGGATGTTTCAATACGTCTCCTGGCACCATTTGTTTGATTTTGAGTCCTGACACTTATCATCATTAATATTGTATTGATCAAACACTGTTTTCAAAAGGCCCTGCAGGAGCGGAGGGCTCCTGCAGGGCCTTTTGAAAACAGTGTTTGGTGTCAGCAGTTTGTTACATAAGCACATCAGCTGCGTGTGTGACATTTCTCTGTCTTTAATGGTGGGGTCTCCATAGTGATCTGTCGGGTAAATGAGATTCTGATAAACTAAACATTTTGACACTTGTGTGGGACATTTGGGCTTGTGACCTTTTTCAGTCACCTTTTTTAAATGCACAGTTTTTTAGGCTTACAGTAAGTAAGCTATTGTTATACTGTGTAACATGTTGATTGCAAAGGTTTTAACAGGCATATCATTCAAGCACAAACAATTGAAGAGTGTCACATGGTTACAGTAGTTAAATGACAGAAGCACATGATCTTGTGCAAGATGCATCCCAGTCGTTGTGAGGGGACAAAGCACCAGTGATTGGTTATTTACTTGTTGCAATTGCACAACCCTGCCTGAACCAACCCTTGCTGTGAGGCAGCAACACAAGGGGCATTGTGGGGCCCATAAAAGTATAAAGTACGGTCTGTCTGTGGAGGGTAAACCTATAACATTAGCTTGATAATGAATTCAAAAAGGTCTAGAACACAAAAGATTTTAGAGCAACAACGCAACCAATGGATAAGTGTGATAAATGCAGTTTATAAAATAACTTGCTTGTATTTATTTAAAATCATTTTAAAGTAAATATCTTTTGATTTTGGACTGACAACTTTTATAGACCCCCACCTTGGACTCAGACTCTTTAACATTTTATAGACTAAACAATTATTCAATCATTTATTAGTGTGAAAATACACATTTTCAGCTTTTTTTATGCGTTTTCAAAGCTTAGACAAGTGATCATATAGATTATTATGCATTGCTGTTATGCATTATACTACCAAATGGTGTATAAAGGAGACACAAGTTATTCAACCTTAACATCCACAGCCAATTAAACACCTTTACTGTAGTAATGTTTTGTAGGCAGGAGTTTTACTTGAGTATTTCAGGATCTGAATACTTCTTCCAGCAGAGGCAGCAAAGGCTTCTTCTAAGGGACACATCAACATATTTCTTGCCACCTGGAAAAGTACTCAAGGCTTTTTCACTCAAGAATCTGAGCTGCACTTGACTGAAGGTATTTTAAATTCTCAGTGTCAACACAAGCTGCACAGTGTGGGTTTCAGTGGCAGAGCCTTGTTGTGAAACGCATGCTTCCCTGCTAGAGTCAGAGTGATCACAAACACCCCCTGCTTACAGAGGACACAAATGCAGCTTTGACAGCCGACACATGTTTACAGGCTTTGAGTCCCTCTACGTATATATGGGGTTTGCATCGTGATCTTTTTTTATTTCAATTTGCATGATATTCCCAGCCATCAGTTTTAAATATCTATCTACTATCAATGTAGAAAATACATCGGATATAAATGGTTGTAGAAATAGATCCTTGTTTACTCGTTCACTATTTCCATTTGGCATCAGGTAGCAGACAGTTATTTTGGACAGTTTATTGTTGCCCTGTGAGACTGTTCCCGCTGGAAAACACTCACATTTTTATACAAGCAAAGTGAAATCATAAATTAAATGTTTGTCACATTTCTTTCTCACATATCTTTCTTTGCTTGCAATGCTATATTGTTAGTAATGTTTGTAATTTGTTGTTGTTGTCTATTTCAGGAGGGTGGTCGAGTGGTGAGGAGAGGAAGAGCACTGTTAACATGAACGGCTTGGTAAACATGCTTGAGCTTGCCGTTTGCTCTTTCCAGGTAGTGAAACTGAAATCTTTCTAAGACTGCTGAAGTGGAGCTGTCAGCACGCAAAGTGGAAATCTACTTTGCATTGCCAAGTAACAACCTAAAACCCCTCGGCACTGAGCACAGACTGATAGGAGGATGTAATTTCTAAAGAAATGCCATCAAATTTGACATTTCAAAACCTTGAAACAGGAAATAAACACTCCTGAGAAAATAAAACATTTTGAAAAGTATTGTTAATATGTCATTTTAAGACAGCTACCATGTCAAATGTTACATCAGCCTTGGTGCCATTTGGTGATATTTCAGACTGAAGCTTCATAGTGTAACAGTATCATATTTGACTTTATTATTTAGAGCATGATATGTGCATTGCTTTCAGATTGAGAGTCTGGTCCTTCAGTGTGTTTTCCTCTCAGCCTTGTGACCATAACATTTAATGCAGTACTTTATGCAATGCATCCTGACCAGTTGAAAGTCACACGGCATGAAATGTTTGTGAGAGTTTGATTTAAAGTAGATGCTTCACGTGGTCATCATTGATACTTTGAGATCCTCCTCATTGTAACACTGTGTACAGCCAAAGCCTTCGAAAGAACTAGGTGTCTCATTTAATTTTACATTTCATAGGCTCATCTATGTTTTGCTCTTACATAATAGTGTTGAGCACCTCTTAGGTTGATCATATATTAATAACTGAAGTTAAAAGCATGTAGTAACTAAGTAGAAAGTGGAAGAAGTTCCTAAATAAACCATTACGACAGTGAAATATCAGGCACATGATGTTTAACAGCAGGGTATTCTTAAAACATATGGATATTTTGAGATGTTGCTATGCTATTTGCAGCAGTTTGGATTTAGCTTTATTTAAGTGTCACTACAGTGTTTTATCTGGCTGCTGTGTGACCTTCGCAGGACGCTGGTTCGGAGCTGACAACCCCTCCATAACTCATGCTGTTCTGGCTCCAAACGTGGATTTCTCTGGCACCTGACAAGTGGAAGTCGTCTAACTTTTGAACTTTTATTGGGTGCTGCTGGAAGAAGGTTGTCGCCTTGGTGAAATCGCAATAATGACCTCTTAGTTTTATACAACTGCTCCAAAGGTGGTTGATTGGAAATCTGGGCAAAATCATGACTTAATGCATGATATTCTTTGTAATAAGCTCTAATAATTAGAAGAATTTAAATGGAGCAACTTTTCTGGCTCACACAATAAACACAACATTACAGGAAAACATAAAATACACCGTCAGTTTGTTCAACTTGGCAACTGCAAAAAGGTTCTGCATTACAATAAGTGATTTATAGGCAGACATAATAGAAAATAATACAGGTTTTGATTATATGCTTGAGCTCACATGTGTCAAACTCAAGGCCCCGGGGCCAAATCAGGCCCTTGGTGGATTTAATTTCGGCCCGCAGGATAATTTTTAATTACTATTAGATCTGGCCCACCGGAATATTGCACGCACACCTTCACTCAATCCTGAGGGTTTCCTCAGCTCAGAGCCTGACCCCAAACATTGATGAACTTGCACCCAAGATGAGATGCCAAGTATTTGGCTTGAACTAGCATCACAGAGCAGCAACCTGAGTTTCAATGGATGTTTCCTTCTGCACTTTTTCTCTCACAACAACAGGGCATGTTTGGTTTTTTCTTTGAGGGAAATTGTTTTTTGAAGCTGTTGTTGGCCTGTGGAAAAATGTAATCATAAGAAATGACTCCGAAAAAGCTGCAGATAGAGCCATAAGAAATGAATGCAACTGATTATTTAATGTTGTTTTTATAGGCAATCATAAGCTTTGTTAGTTCTAGGTTTACTACGTGCAATAAGTTCATTTCAATAAGTTTTGCAATAAACATTGAACCAGTCCGGCCATCGACTAGTACCCATTTTTTAATTTTGGCCCACTGTGTATTTGAGTTTGACACCCCTGCTTTAGCTCAATTAATTGTTGCCTGAGATTGTGTAGGAATTGTAGTAGCCATGACACTTCACTCTTCATTATCATTCATTTAGTACAATGTATTTATTTGATTCCACTTTAGTTTGTATCTAATTAGCATTCTTAATCCCCCTCTCTTTGTATAAAACGTTGCTTTAGTTAAATGTCCTGAGCCATAATGGGTGCATCATTATAGCTAAAAAATAAACGTATAGAGATAACACTGCCATCCAGTGGATATAATGAATAATTGACTTATAAACCACAACACATGTTATTTATTTCAATGTTATTATTGAATTGTTGTTGAGGGATATTCACTACCAAAAATATAGAGTTGTTAATCTTCGATATTGCTTTGTCAAACAATCAGGAAACCCACATGCTTTTGTTTTGAAAGTTTACAGGAAAAGTAGGCCTTATGTCTCAACTTGACAGGTGTCCTTGTTGTTGCCAGGGGCAACACAGGCACCAGGCGACGCTAAACGATAAACTAACTTGCCGTTTTTAGGAAGCTAAGTTAGATAGGTACCCTGGTAGGTTGAGGACTATTTTTTTTAATGTTCTGCGTTGTTTCAAGTTTGAATAATTGTCACTGAGTGAAAATGCCACCTAAAGCAGCTAAGAAGGGCTCAGCCAAAAAGCCCAATGCTTCTGGTGCCTCAGCTGTCGGCAAGAACTGGGAGGCTGGTCTCAGCAGAGCTCCGTTTGAAGAGGTTTGTTCTTTTCACTCGCTTCCTTTTTTCTGTTTAACGTACTGTTTATTTGTGTGTACAGTAAAGGTATCTTTCATTACATATTATAACTTTTAGAGTCCAAATTTACTGGCTATGCGCGGTAGTTAGCTAACTTTTACATGGTCCTTAGTAGCTAGCTAGCTAACATTTACGTTACATTGTTTAATGTTAATAGCGCTTCATTTTAAGTAGAACAAGGGATTTAAACTGGGTTTATATCCTGCAATTTGCTCCTTGATACACTTTAAGTAACGTTAACAAGGTAATTAGATTATTTGGTGGAAATTGTGTAGACAAACAAACAAACTTCCTGCGACATTTGTCACCTGAATAAGACGTAGCCATGGATGTATAATAAGAACGTAGCCTATAAGAAAATGCACAAAATATAAACATGTAAGCTTTTACTTTGAGGGTAAGACCGGAAGTGCCCTTTCTGTTTTTATATTTCTTGTTATTTGATCCTTTTATTATTTTCAAACCATGAAATGTATCCACTGGATTTTTTTCATGAAAAACGGACATATCCAATTATGAATGTAATGAATGAATTCAATCAAATAAAGTTGGGAGGGGAAAAAATCCTCTCCCAACATTTAGCTTTTTTTGTCAAAGTAATGTGCTGTGCAGCATCTTTGAACCTTGTTAATTAAGGAGAAGGATGATGAGAAATCAGTGACACAGTGTGGTTTTTTACTTGGATTATGTATTTCTTAATTTTCTTCAATACCATTTCCAGGAGTCATGGCAAGCCTGTGTGTCTCTGGTGGTCGGGAGAAGTCCAGAGGAGGAGAAGCTGACCCAGGCTTTGTCTGTAGCTGCACAGAAACCACAGCGCAAACTTTTTAGTTTGTTGACCTGGGAAAGCACTGTTGCAAAGGTAGTTTTAGTTCAGATCAAGTTCCAGAAACTGTGTTTATTGTATTTTTGTAGAACTCTGCAGTCATTAACTCTTAATACCTTGTATTTCATTCCTTTCCAAACGTTTTACAGATCCATGAACTGGGGAATCCCAAAGCAAAACGACCTGATGAAGCCCCCGTGTTTTATGAGGTGGGCTTTGGAATAAAGGTTTTTAATGTGTTTTGTTTCAGTCAGTCAGTGTCTTCTGATTGGGTGTTTGTGTGCTTAATTCCTCCTGTGTGTCTCCTTGTGACGTGATGTCTTGAGTAGGTTACAGAGCCAGCGAAGGTGCTCCTGGATGCAGGAGATGAGATTCCTTGTGACCTGATGGCAAATATACTGAAGTTCCAGCTGCTACAAATCAAAGCCAATGATCAGCAGAGGAGGGAAGCCGAGCAGGTGAGGAAAAAATCAGGAGATATTAATACAATTGGAGTGACTTTTTTTAAATCAATGTTATACAGACTATAGAGGAAGAATCAATTGGATTTTTCCGCATATTTTTAAGGCTGAGGAGGAGAAGGCAAACGTTGATCCTCCCTCTGTCAACAAGGACAAAGGAGGGGCTAAAGTCACTGACAAAAAGGGGAAGAGCCCACCCTCACCTGTGGGACCCTCCAAGGAGAAGAAGACAAAGCTAAAACGCAGGGATGATGTTGAGCCACCAAAGTATATAGGTAAAAATTCAAATTTCAACCACATCTGTTTTATTGTGTTGCACTGTTGGAGTAGCCTGGGACCTAAGATTTTCATCGTCATAACTACACTGCAGCCATGGGCGTAATTTCCACTGGGGTGGGGACAGGGGGGACATGTCCCCTCCACTTTTCAAATGTGTTTATTATTATATATATATTATATATAAGTCATCATGAACACATCTGTCCATCAGACAGAGGGCTGTGCCTCCTGTCATCATTAATGGACGTCTCTTTAAAATGACCGCTCAGAGGAGAGGAGTTCTCATTTCTCTAACCGCCTGCTGCTTCCCCTCCTCTCTCCTCAGTTCCCCTCCTCAGTCCTCCGCTCGCATCTCCTGTGGGCGGGACTAAGTATCGAGGATAGGAGTCGAGGATAGGAGTCGAGGAGGGGACATTTAATAATTGAGAAACCTCTAGAGAGAGAGACAGAGAGAGAGAGACAGAGAGTTACGGGGGTTGTTGTTAGCATCTGGTGCTAGCTCGGAGCTAACGGAGATTAGAAGCCCCCCCCCCTAGAGGATGTGAGGTCATCACAAATAAAACAGGCTCACATGGAGAGGATACTAGATAAGTGTGCGCACTCCTTACACTACACATTTTTCTTGGATTAGTTAACACCATAGTCCCTAATATATTTGTAGAAAGGCAGGAAATGGAATTAAATCGAGAACAATGTTTCATTGCGGAGGACCCCCTGTTTTGTGTCCCCCCCCACTTCTCAAACCAAAGTTACACCCTTGACTGTAGCTATGTACGTATGACTAATAAAAGCTTTGAACCTTGAACGTCTGTGCTAACATTGTGAGAAAATACTGCAATGCACAAGACGACTTTGGCTACGTCTGCAGTATATAATTGTAGGTGTTTATGATGAATTAACTTGTGTGTCTGGGCATAGATGACGAGCCAGAGGATGGACCTCAACACTACATCCTGCTGCTCGGCTTCTTTCAGCCCCACCTGATTGGAGCACTTGATGCCTTAGGTGTTCATGTAGCCAATGTCATTAAATTGTGTTCGGAGCACACACAAACTTCTGAGGAGCAGCAGGAAGTAAGTCCCTTTGGGGGCAATGAGCAGACAACTTCTCCAGTTTTGGATTCAGGTAAAGGGCCTTCGGTATTCAGTAAGCACTTAATAAGGCACTTTTACGTGCTTTTACAAGTATATAAGACTATAAATGAATCATGCTTCTGTTTTGTTTACAAGCTATAATGTTAGTTTTTTACTTCTGGCAAATCATTTGACTTAATCATAAAATTAAGGATGATCATTATCTTGCTGAACAGAATGTGTATGTAAAATAACTTTTGTTCGCCATAGAGCTGAGTATCTGCAATACAAAATGTCCTTGCAGTCAGGACTCTATATCTTATTTTTCCAATGTATTATGTGTTGTTATCAACATAAATATCTCTTCTTTCGTGTATGCCTGCAGCAGAAGTTCATGGTCGTGCAGAGTTGGATTTATTCTGGTCCGGTCTGAGACCAGTTTTGGACAGCGGGCCTCCCCAGTCCAAGCTCCATGATGTGGTTCAACTTAGCTACATTGCTCCAGATCTCTGTTCTCACACACAGAACCCTGACGCTGAGGTGAGTTGGGCCTGACAATTTCTTTCTGTTTCAATATATTCTCAATGAAGCCTGCTCTTTACCATTGCACTGTATGCTGTAAAAGGTCTGTGTGTGGATTGTGAGTGTGGGCATGTCATTTATGGTCCTACAAGATATAGAAGGTTTGAAATCGATCCCTCATTATTTTTTGTTGATTTCATTGTGTAGAATATTTAACACTATTCTTTTTTTGATCATTTCAAGGCCTTCTCTATCTGTCTTTTTTTTGTGTACTGTCTCTAGCTTTTAATGTTTTATAATCACATTTTCTTTTTTTTTGACTGTGTGTCCAGCTGGAGATTGGAAACCAAATCTTTGAAGGTGTGGCCAATCTCATCTATGACTGTCTGAACTGGCGCCTACAACATCAGCACTACCTGGACAACATGGAACTCTTCAGTGTACCCACTGTTGTTGTGATGGATGCTGAGCCTGCAGAGGTACACATTTACACACATATCAGTCAGTATACCTACCAACAAACAGTTCAGTCAGTGCCATGTACAACAGTCCACTGGGGATGCTGCTGAGGGGCCACTTTACACAAGGCATTGTTCATTGGTAGTAAAATTGACACTGTAACCCCAGTTAAATACATTTAGTTGAGACTTTGATGGCGGGTATGGGGGAAGAAGAAATACTTAAGTATCATTGCATAAATACAAGAATAAACACATATGGAAATACATGTAATCATACATACATATAATTATAAATAAAAATAATTATTTCACTATTCAGAAATAATTAAAGGCCTAAATAGATTTATGAAAGTTGATATTAAACAGGACATACATTTCTTAAATGTATTTCTAGATTTTGGTGACACTTTTGTTGTTCATTGTAACCTTCATTTGCCTTTTTATTTGGGTCCACTGCACTTTCCCAAAGTTCGAGGTTGCAAATTCATGCCTTGTTTTGTTGACTAACATTGAAAAACTCAAAGAACTTCTAGAGAAACTGCAAACGTTCATATTTGAGGAATCAGTCAGTGTTGGTTATATGTGTTTTTCTTCACCCTCATATTGATTGGTACATTAAAATGTTGCCAAGTACATGTTCATTATGTACTAGAGTAGTTAGAAAAGTATTTCAAAGCACAGCAGTGCCATCTAGTGGACTAAAACAGAAGTGAAACGGAAAGCATGCTCCTTCACTCAGACACTCGTTGATACCATACATCCATGGTTGATACCTGCAGTAATGGTGGATAATTAACAGGACAGCTCTCATGTGCTTTTTTCTTGGTTGTTTGCATTGAGGAAACTATGTAAGTACTTGTTATTTACCTGCTAAATGCCTTTTCTGTAATAATATTAAGTTCCTTGTTAAGATTTCGTCGAGTTTTAAACGTATTTTGCTGTAAATTGGTATGACGCCACAGCTAATTAGCCTGCCGTATTTCTGCCTTCATCCAGGTTGTAAATAATTCAAGTGTTTTTTTTTTAAGTTGGTTTATGTGTTTAACACAAAAAATAGCTTTTGCCTCATATGACTGTATTGAATCACCTGTTGCTAGTTATTAGTTATATGCACGTCATGTTTCTGTCGTAATTCTAAGTATAATTTTAAGATTTCGTCGAGTTTTAAACGTGTTTGGGTGTTAATTCGTATGACACCACAACTAGTTAGCGGACCCAATGCCGTGTTTCAGCCTTCCTCCATTTTGTTCATAATTCATTATTTTTGTGGCAGTGTAATGTGTTTAACAGAAATAATAGTTTTTGCCTCATCATATGATAGTATTGAATCACCTGTTGCTAGTTTTTAGTTATCTGCACGATGTTTTTGAAGTGGAAAAAGTGCCAGGCAGCTACGTCGCTCACACATCGTGCCGCCTGCAGTGCTGGACCTGGTCGACAATTAACAGGCTCTCCATTTACGCTTCATTTGGGTTGTTTTGCACTGAGGAAACTGTCAGCTTATTAACCTTTTAAAGACATTTCCTGTTATAATTCTAAGTTAATTGTTAAGATTTCGTCGAGTATTAGATGTTTTTTGGTGGTAGTTGGTACTACGCAGCAGCTAATTAGCCGACCCATTGACGTAATTCTGCGTGTCTTCAATTTGTTCATCATTCAAAGGTGTTTTTTAGATTTGATAATTTGTTCAAATGGTTTTACCCTGATCTTACTATATTGCATCGCATGTTGAACATTTTAAAGTATTCACGATGTTTTTTACTCTAAAGTGGGCCAGCCAACTCACTCAGACACGTGGCACCTGCTGGAGAATTAACGGGGTGGCTGTCTATGTGCAATATTTATTTGTTTTGCCTTGAGGATGGAAAACGATGTTACTAATAATTATTTACCTGTAAAACACATTATGTGTTCATTTGCAATATTTCGATGAGTCTCAGCCGTTTTTTAGTCTAAATTGGCCTCATGCAACAGCTACTTAGCCAACCCATGATTTAGCATTTCTTTAGTTTAATAGGTTTTTCAATTTTGTGTGGTTGATGTTTTTGCCTAATTTGCAATTTTTCTTGATGAAGCCTGTTTCTATTTCTGTAATAAATTACATCTGCAACCACTAGAGGGCGACAACAGGAATGTATGCAGTATCTTAAATATGGGATATCAATCAAATATTTGTTTATTTTGTTTGTTTTTCTTGTGCCAGGTTGTGCCAACCCCTCTCCCCGTTACTCCACTCTCCAAGAAGAAATTTGTGCGAGAGGAAACTTCACCAGACCAAGGTTAAACTTTTTTCTATAATCAGGCTGTTGGTGCATGTAAGAGTAGAATTGTCTGCTCTTTATTTTTCTTTTATTTCATCAACCTTCCCAAGGAATTTTTTTCAGATCTCAAGCTGTCTTCATGGTTTCATTTTTAAAGGCTTTTATTTTGAAACTTTTTATGCATTGGTGGTTCAGTGGTAGAATTCTCGCCTGCCACGCGGGAGGCCCGGGTTCGATTCCCGGCCAATGCAACACATTCTTTTATGCGTGACGGGATGAAATGAGAACACATTCAGATGAATGCATTTTATTATATAACTAATGATACAGCGCCGCATTGTATAAAATGGGAACTGCACTGAGTGGATCTCATCCCTTCCTCGTTAGTATAGTGGTCAGTATCCCCGCCTGTCACGCGGGAGACCGGGGTTCAATTCCCCGACGGGGAGGAAACATTTATGTTATCTTTGTAATATTATTACATTTTTCTACACAGGTGTTATAAAGAGTTACCGGTGCATTCACGGTTTTCTGGTTTAGCAATATGGAGGACGGTATGGAGGACAGAACATGACATAAAGTATACATAAATAAATGTATGAATAAATACAGGAATAAATAAATGTATGAATAAATATAGGAATAAATAAATGTTTAAATAAATGTATGAATAAATAAATAGGCTACAGGAATAAATAAATGAGGAAATAAATGTATGAATAAATAAATACATAAATAAATAAATGTATAAATGCACCGGGAGCCTGCTCGCGGCGCGTCCCGGCGCGCACCGGGAGCCTGCTCGCGGCGCGTCCCGGCGCGCACCGGGAGCCTGCTCGCGGCGCGTCCCGGCGCGCACCGGGAGCCTGCTCGCGGCGCGTCCCGGCGCGCACCGGGAGCCTGCTCGCGGCGCGTCCCGGCGCGCACCGGGAGCCTGCTCGCGGCGCGTCCCGGCGCGCACCGGGAGCCTGCTCGCGGCGCGTCCCGGCGCGCACCGGGAGCCTGCTCGCGGCGCGCACCGGGAGCCTGCTCGCGGCGCGCACCGGGAGCCTGCTCGCGGCGCGCACCGGGAGCCTGCTCGCGGCGCGCACCGGGAGCCTGCTCGCGGCGCGCACCGGGAGCCTGCTCGCGGCGCGCACCGGGAGCCTGCTCGCGGCGCGCACCGGGAGCCTGCTCGCGGCGCGTCCCGGCGCGCACCGGGAGCCTGCTATTGCAACATCCAACAATGACAACTGCCTCACGAAACGCTATGTTGTAGCGTTAATGAACTAAACAATTTAACAAAATTGGTTGTCAAAATACCTATACCACAAGACAATGTGATTGTATGTCTTACTGTTTTGTTTTTGTTTTTTATAAAGCAATATTTTTAATGGCCCGAGCGGGCAAGTGGAAAGTACATTATGCTGGCCCGAGGTGTCTAAATAGTGCTTCCGGGCCAGGGGGCCATTTATAATGTCCAGCCCTGACATGCCATATTCAACACAGACTAGTGTGTTCAGGTGTAGTTCTCAGTGAACCATGTTTTTAAGTGAGCTGTGAAGGTGGTATGTGTATGTATGTATGTCTTTGATTCGAGTGAGTAGAGTTCCAGTTTTGTATTGCTGTGACCGAGAATGATGACTCACCAAAAGTACTCTTCCTGAATGGGACTGATAGGTCGCCACGTGTGGAGCTTCTAGTGGTTAGGGAATGCTCCGGTATTGGGACAAAATTAACATGGGATCACTCCGGTCATTGTACGTACTTCGTCTCACTGAAATATTAACGGTAAGATTGAATACAACATCGACCCAATTTCTCCGGTCAGTGACGGGAGAGTTTTGAAAGTGACAAAACACTGTTTTCACACATTTAAAAACACTTAAACAATTAAACAATGTTTACCCAGGATTCAGGCACCTTCCCTGGCTTGTAAAATGTGGTGATGTGCCCTGGAGGTATCAGACTATTTAAAACATGTATACCCAGGATTCAATCACTTTTCATGGCTTGCAAAGTGCTGTGAAGCAGCCTGTTCTCTGGGTGCAGTCTGGGTGCAAGAGCCATGCACTGCAAGGAGATCTCTGGGTGTGCTCTGGGGCTCTCACAGGCAGCTTCTCTCTGGCTGCTCTCTCCCTGTATTCACAGCACTTTTACCCAGCTTTCACACACTTATTCCTGGGTAAGAAAGCCATGTGCATCACCCTGGATCTCTGCCTAGTAGTGCTGTAGCGACGCGTCGACGACTTCAAAATATCGTCGACGACATATTTCCGCGTCGACGCGTCGCTACACACACGTGGGTCACCCAAAGCAACAAGCAGTTCGCAATCGCACTTCAAACACAATGGAGACTGAAACGGCTACCACCTCCTCCTCACAGGATTGCGCACGAAGCCCCCAAACGAAAACATCTCGCCCTAGGTCTTCAAAAGCATGGGAATATTTTAAAGTTAGTCCAAAACGCAAAGATATTTATATATTTATATCTCACTGAGACTGCTGCATAGCCTAGCAGAAGCAGCAGCTAGCTGTGGTGGCTACCGTTAGCAGCTAGCATTTGCTCTCCGATTTTTTACATAAAATGGAATTATGGATTATAAATTCAATCATTTTTTTATACATAGACGTTAAAAACCTATGGATTAACCGATTCAGCCGCGTTTTTTCTCATTTTAATGCCATTGAACACGTCTTTTGATCAGATTGACAGCTACGGTGAGACGATCTCCCTAGAAGCTCTGTGAAGGTACGTGTTGTGATGACTGTATTTGCTTCCCCTGTCGCGAGTCCGGATCACTCAGTGATGATACTATATACCTACATAATCTGTGGAGTCTCAGCTTTAATCGGATATATTGTATGTGCAGCTACGATAAGTAATAAGGGTACTTTTATCTTGAGTTCTGTGCCAATGTCCGTTAGCATTTTTCGCTCAGGGGTCATTTAGATGCTTCTTATGAGACTTGTGTTTTGTTTTGGTAAACATGGTTTGTATCGTCAATTAGCTGAGATTATTTCCGTTAATCTGGTATAACACATTAATAGGTTCTTAAATATTAAAATCCCCTGAGACACAGTATCGTGAAACATGTTTTTTTTTAAATTACGTTTTTTTTACATTACGTTTTTTATGAATTGAACAACAGAAAAATAATCGTTAGATTAGTCGACTAATCGATCAAATAATCGCCCGATTAATCGTTTTCAAAATAATCGTTTCCCCCCAGCACTACTGCCTAGGTGCCTTTGAGTGTGAGACCCTGCTTACAGTCCGTGGTTTGGGGCTCTGTGAGGGGCTACAAATGGGTGCTTTTCCCGGTGTATTTCATGGAAGTCTGACATAGCCTGTTTGCACATGTCAGGGAGAGATGCGTGGTGCTGTGAATAAGGCCGAATATGGATGCTGGTGGGCGGACGGTAAAGCACCACAAAATCCACCCCCCCTTTAAGACAACCAGGGGCATGAGATTCTGTAGGGTGTGAACATCTGGGTTTAGTCCGTGGGGGAGTGCTTAAGTCCGGGGGCCCGGGGTCTCACGGTGTGCGATGTTATGGAAGGGAGCATGTTAGGGAGATATGCTGGAGCTGCTTAGTCCGTCGTTTGGGGCTCTGTGAGGGGCTACAAATGGGTGATTTTCCCGGTCTATTTCATGGAAGTCTGACAGAGCCTGTTTGCACATGTCAGGGAGAGATGCTGGAGCTGCTTAGTCCGTCATTTGGGGCTCTGTGAGGGGCTACAAATAGGTGACTTTCCCGGTCTATTTCATGATTTTCGAAATTCTCGAAAAAACGACAGAGTGCCAACGGAGGAGGGGCTCCAAAAAGCGCAAGTCTTCGGCGCTTCGGGCGGAAGCCCCGGACACTTTTTCACTCCCCCGTTGCACTTTACAACGGAGAGGGGAATCGAGACCTCCCTTCCTCCGTCAAAAAAATTCATTCATCTTTTCCAAGCTACCATCTGCACGAAATCGGAAACCCGGATTTTGAGAGCACTTAGAAAAAAAAGGGCTGTTTCACATCATGGAGGAATGTGTCCGCTACATGAGTGCTTTGGCTCGGATACAATTGTTGCCTGGAGGACCCCCAATCATGGTTCTTACCAAACTTTAAGTTTTTGAACTGGTCTCTGGATGAATGCAAGGGGAGTTGTCAGGGAATTATGAGACACTATTTTGGGATACAATTTCTCCATTTTCACCCCTTTCCTCTGGTTCTCCCAAAAGATAACTTAGAGTTTTTCTGACTGGAGGAATGTAAGGAGAGTTGTCAGGGGACTCTACCCGCCTTAAGAGACACTATTTTGGGATACAATTTCTCCATTTTCACCCCTTTTCTCTGGTTTTCCCAAAATATAACAGTTTTTTCCTGATTTCTCACTGATCGAATGACAAACGCGACCCGCCATCGGAGGGCCTCCGCCGGCCTCGTGCCGGTGCTCTGGCGGTCGGTTCCTCCGAACTGCGGGTTCGACTCTGATGGCTGGGAGGGTGTGCTGCGTGGGGGAATTGATGGAAGCGCACCACCAGGAGTGGAGCCTGCGGCTTCATTTGACTCAATACGGGCAACCTCACCCAGCCCGGACACGGAAAGGATTGATAGACCATTTTCTAGCTGACACTGTTTCTAATAATACTTTATGATGTGCTGACAGCCAGTCCACCACACAATAAACAAAAACGGCTGTCTGATACCCTGGATGAAAGTACCCTCTCTAAGTGCACTATGTCTCGGATATATCTGATGCCTGGAGACCCCCCCAGCCTGGTTCTTAACTTTAAGTCCAAACTGGTCTCTGGAGGAATGCAAGGATAATGCAAATAATTTTAACATTATTCAGGCTCAGCTCTCTGAGCTTAAGCTTCTTTTAAATGTGGATAAAACCAAGGTAATGCACTTTTCGAAAGCTAAAGCTAAAAATACACCAGAGACTACTTTGGATATTGTAACTACGCAAGGAATACAACTTGAAGTGGTTACCTGTTACAAATACTTGGGTATCTGGCTTGATGACTGTCTCACTTTTAAACTTCATGTCAATAACCTGCTTAAAAAGCTGAGGGTTAGGCTAGGTTTCTTTTACAGAAATAAGTCCTGTTTCTCGCTTGAGGCCAGGAAAAGGCTAGTCACTGTGACCTTTTTACCTGTGCTGGATTATGGTGATTTGTTATATATGAATGCACCTGCCAATTACCTGAGCAAGTTAGATGCTGCGTATCACAGTGCACTGAGATTTTTGACAAATTGTAAAGCACTAACGCATTACTGTACCCTGTATACCAAGGCGGTTATGCCATCACTTACTGTACGGAGGCTCAGTCACTGGTACTTTTTCATTTACAAAGCCATGTTGGATAAACTACCATCTTATATCTGCTCCCTGATCTCTCTGCGAATTGAAAGTACTTATTGCCTGAGATCGCATGCTGTGGTTTTATTAAATGTGCCAAGTGCTAGGACTGTCTTAGGGAAGAAAGCTTTTAGATGTGCAGCTCCACTAACATGGAACAGTCTGCAAAAAGAATGGAAAATTACCAAGCTAGTACCACTACATGTTTTTAAAGCTCGGTTGGATGCTACAAAATCAGATGCTGTTGGTACCTGTACATGTGGTTAAATATGTAAATTGTAATCCCTGTACATTTTGCTGTATGATGTCCTTTTGTTGTTCTGTTGTTTATGTTTTTATGTCTTCTTGTGGAACCTACTGCTGCAGGTCTCCCTTGAAAAAGAGATCATTGATCTCAATGGGATTTTACCTGGATAAATAAAGGTTTTGAATTGAATTGAAGGGGAGTCGCAAGGGGACTCTTCTTGCTGTTTGTCTTGTCAAAATTGAGGGGTGTGTTTGAGGGGAGGGCCCTGGCTGTTTCGGCAGCCTACGCTCCTCTCTTCTCTCCCTCCCCGAGACCAGCTCGTGCTCCCGCTGTAAAAGGCAGGTGCGCGGGCACCCACTGCCACTCACTCTGAGCCTGGCTCCCGAGCAGCGCGTTCTCCCCGGCAGTCCGCCAGCAGATGAAAAACACCCACCTCTCCGCCTCTTCCGAGGGACGAGGGAACCGCGCGGGGGGGTCTGCTGGAGGCGCATGCCGGGTGCTCCGTCCTGCGTTTCACCGGGACCCGGCTCCAACACTCGGAACTCTGACTCCAGCGCGGTGTGGCGGCCTCGCCCTGGCCGTCTACCGTGCGCCCTCCGGGTACCTGACTCCCCTGCCTCCTCCGGGGGCAGGTGTGAGGGGTTCAATGCCTCCCCCCCCCCGCTGCGGCGAATGCCGGAGCGGGATGGAGCGCCCGTAGGTACTGTTGTCCCCACGTTACCATGTTGTCTGGAGGATAGGACCGAGAGATGACATGCTCTCTACCCAAAACAACAGATAAAGCCAGAAATCTAGGTGTAGTCATGGACTCTGACCTGAGTTTCAACAGTCACATTAAAACAGTTACTAAATCAGCCTACTATCACCTAAAGAATATATCTAGGATTAAAAGACTAATGTCACAGCAGGATTTGGAAAAACTTGTCCATGCTTTTATCTTCAGTCGACTGGACTACTGCAATGGTGTCTTCACAGGTCTCACTAAAAAATCTATTAGAAAGCTGCAGCTGATTCAGAACGCTGCTGCTCGAGTTCTCACTAACACTAAGAAAGTGGATCACATCACTCCTGTATCAGGATCGCCCATCCGATCGAGTGAGCGGGCGGGATCTTCCATTTTAAAGTGATGTTTAAAACTCAGTTAATGGGGCTCATTCACTGGCGCTTCCACAAACAGCCAACATAATTATTACATTCAAATGAAGTACATTATTCAAGTTTACATTAACTAATAACTTTGGATAATATATCCATAGACTGTATATAAATATATAATAATAACACGGGAGAAATGAGCGGAATTGCGCTCTCGTTTCCTCTCTCCCCCTCTTTCTCTCTTCTGATAGCCCGTATCTCGTGCAGCTCACTGATCCAGTAGTACCCGACAGTGAAGAATAAATATATTTATAATTAGTTTAGGTTGTTCCAAAGGTAGATAAAATAGCTAGACTACGTGTGTTAGGTCTAACTTGAAGTGTGTGTCACCGGTCAGTCACCGCGGGCGGAGATCCGGGAGAGCTTTCAGACGGAAACTCTGTAGCATACATTATATATTTACTATTTAGAGCAATAAAAGTAACTATTCTTAACACAGCATTGCAGAAATATAATTAAGACCTGAGAAAGCATGAATTGACAACTGTTTATTTATCGGAAGGCAACGAACATATCCAACATTCCATTCTCAGGGCATGTATATTTTGAAGAAACTAATAATAATAGCCTATGCTCGGCTAAAGTGCAGTAGGCCTCTATAGCAAATATGTTAGCCTTCCTATGGAATAAAAGCTAAATGTGCACTGCTCAACACTTTTTTCAAATCAAAAGAAACCATTATAGCCTATATAAAGGCAATACAAATCAATGCCAATAGAAGGAACAAAAAATACATTTCAATAGACGGAACAAAATACAGGGCCTTTCTAAAAATAAGCCTACTTCAAATGTAGACAATATTTAAATGGAAACAACGAAAGACTATAGCCAAATAATATAAAACATTCCTCCTCAACATGTAGGCCTACATGTTTTTACAACCTGCCGTGGCTATTCTTTAGGCCTACTTCATGCGCATCAACGGCAAGTTCTTGTTGATGAATATAAGCATCTCCGCATTTTTGGAAGTCAGCCTGTTCCTCTTTTCATCTACAACATTCGCTGCTGTGCTGAAAAGTCGCTCGCTATCTACACTTGTGCACGGCGCGCTGAGGTAGGCTCGTGCAGCTTCTGCGAGTGCAGGGAAGCGGCTTTTATTGTCTTGCCAAAAAGCAAGCGGCTGTCTGCTTCGTGGGAGAAGTGGCTCTGACAAGTAGAGATTCATCTGCGATGCATATTGACTGCTGTCGTTGCTGCCAGCACCATGTTCCACATCTCCATCCAGTAATTCCTCATACATAGCCTGCAACGTGCCAGCTCGGGGTAATTTCTCCGGGGGCTCGGAGCCGCTCGCCTCCGAACGTTTCTCATGCTGTTCTGGGCTGGAGTCTGAACGGGTGACCAGGATACCCAAAAGTAGAACACGTAGCTGTGGCTTAAGTGCGTCTGGGAAATATCGGTCTTTGTACCTTTTTAACCAAAAAACGAAACAGAAAACAACACTATTATTTATTTTATGTATTTCTGCAGGTTAGGTTATTTGCAGGTTTATAGCCATATATAGCCTACATTGCACAACTCTTAAGTGTTTTTAAAAAAAATTAATTCTAAGAAAATTGAACTTAGTTAATTTTATGTAATTTGGCCTGCATAACATACATATTTACGAAGTAGGCCTAGGTCTATTTGTTTTCTCACCTCGGATCCAGAAGTGTGGCAATTGCATACAAGCGCTTAGACCAAATGTTGCCGAATCGCCTCTGGATCGCTTCCAACAAGGTGGCTTTTGACGTTTTCACGCCATGGTCCGTCTCAGCTGTTGTCTCAAGGAGACGCGTAAGAGCTCTAATGGATGGTATAACATCTGCAGCAGATGCAGTTGATGAGCTGATCTGTTGCGTTAGCTCTTCGAATGGTGTGAGGAGGGAAGACATATTTTCAATCAATTTCCACTGATGGCTGGCGAGCGTTGAAGGCAGGTCATAGTCAGCTGCATAAGCAGATAGTGCCCGTTTCTGTTCAAGTAAACTCTGCAGCATATACAAAGTACTATTCCACCTTGTGGCTACATCTTGTTGTAGTCTTTTTGTAGGTTGGCCAAGTTGGTGCTGAATAGTTTGGAGTCGTGAGTATGCTAATGGTGAATGTTTAAAATGACCGACGATCCGTCTCCCTGCAGCTGTCATGTCAGAAATGCTTCGCTGTGACAATACTCCCTCGTTCACAACGAGCTGGATTGTGTGTGCCATACAGGGTAGGCTGGGTAAATCTGCATCCTTCATGGCCTTTACCATGTTTTTTGCGTTATCCCTTAGAATAACGTGGACCTTTTCTGTGGGAATTCCCCAGGATCGGAACATCTCACGGAATGCAGCAGCCAGAGCCTCTGCTGTGTGTGTGACCCTGGGAATTCTTGACACTGAAGAACAACGTTGTGTGGTTTGAAGTCCTGATCAATGAAGTGCGCAGTTAAACTTAACATGGACATGGGACATGCACTCGAGCTCCAGATGTCACTGGTAAAACTAACTGATGTGACATTGTCCTTTTAAAATGCTGTCTATGTGTGTATACACTGTTTGGTATAATTGCGGCAGGCATACGTCTGTGAAATATTTACGCCCTGGAAGGATATAGCGTGGATCCAAGGTGGTAATAAGTTGTCGGAACCCGGCATCCTCCACTACAGAAAGAGGCTGCTGATCAAGTCCAATGAATTCCATTACCTTTGCTGTTATTTCTTTTGACTTCTTGCTGTCCCTGCTATAGGGTTCCTGCCGTTTAAATGTTTCACTCACTGTCAACTGAGTGGATGACGGAGGTTTTACTGACTTAGCGCTGGCTTGCCTTTCATACTCGCCGTATACTTTGATGTGATGAACTCTCAAATGTCGAATTCAATTTGTGGTATTAAATTGTCGTTGTTTTGTTCCACCACGGGGGATTTCTGCTGCGCACTCGTTGCATACCGCTATTTTAATGTCCGTTTCGGACACCTTGAAATATTGCCAGACTGGTGAAGCCATTTTGTCCGTTTATTTTGCCGCGTCCAGAGAAAAAAAGTGTTATGTATTTCACGTCATCATTTTACGTCATGCGATCGGCTCTCGCGATCGGCATGTTTAGAGGGCACCGATCGATCGGTAGAGAGTGAATATCGGCCGATATCGATCGGTGACCGATCGATCGGAGCATCCCTAGTTATTATGCTCCAAATATCTGGAACAAACTCCCAGAAACCTGCAGGTCCGCTGCAACTCTTACTACTTTTTAAATCCAGGCTGAAGACTTTTCTTTTTGTCGCTGCTTTTAATTGAACTATTCATATCTTAGACTGCACTGCAACTCTTGCTACTTTTAAATCCAGGCTGAAGACTTTTCTTTTTGTCGCTGCTTTTAATTGAACTATTCATATCTTAGACTGCACTGCAACTCTTACTACTTTTAAATCTGAAGACTTTTCTTTTTGTCGCTGCTTTTAATTAAACTATTCATATCTTAGACTGCACTGTAACTTTTATCCATGTATTTTTTCTTTTAATGTTTATTTGATTAGCTTTTCTTTCATTTTCTTAATGTCTTTCATTTTTTGTAAAGCACTTTGAATTGCCTTGTGTTGAAAAGTGCTATATAAATAAACTTGCCTTGCCTTGCCTTACCCCGGTTACAAGTCACTATTTTCGGACCCTTTCTTTGCTTTACCCCTGTTCTATCACTCTTTCCTCCTTTGACCATAAAACGTGTTTCCTGCTGGGGTACTGCCTGGTTCCGGGGCACCCCAAACCCTCTCATGGTCGGGGCACCATGAATTGATGCATCGGACCCAATGTTGCCATCACCAGCCCCGCGTTGGTGCGGAGGTGGGACCATTTAGCCAGGTGGTAACCCAAGTCCTCCCTTGGTCCGTGTACCAGGCATTGAAGCATCGAACCCATTGTTGCAATCACCGGTTACGCTAACGCATATAAACGGAGAAACACAAAATAATTGAAATACAATTCTCTGTTTCAGTAAGGATGTCGTCCGAAAGCCCGGTGTGCAGCCTCTTCTATCTGGCTTTGAAAAAGCACCTTAAGCACAGACATGCAGTGTGTAACTTGGAGGAAAGAGGCATCATTCTTAAAATGGCTAGTGGCAGAATAAATGTTCGGATCAAACCCTGTCCCAATTTAGAGACAATGGACGTCCATTCTCGGGAGACGTCTGACAGTGGTGCGGTTACCCAAAGTGACAGACCTAATTTTACCTCTATTTAGAGGCAATGGACGTCCACTCTCAGGAGAGAGACCTCCAGCATGTGTCTCTGAAATGGGGACTCAGGTTATTTCACACATTCAGGACAGAGACTGGGGAAATCACCTCTCTGTGGCCCCTCCAAGACCCCCAAAGGACGGACTACAGACCTCCAGCATGTCTCCCTCACATGGGCACTCTGCTTATTTCACACCTCCAGGAGAGAGACCAGTAATGGCACCTCTTTCTGGCCCTACACAGAGCCCCAAACGACGGACTGTAAGCAGGGTCCGACACTCACAGGCACCTAGGCAGAGATCCAGGGTGATACACATGGCTTTCTTACCCAGGAATAAGTGTGTGAAAGCTGGGGAACAGTTATGTGAATACAGGGAGAGAGCAGCAGTGGGCTGTGACCCAGAGAGCTCCTTCCAGCACCTCGCTCTCCCACCCAGAGGACAGGCTGTTTCACAGCACTATGTAACCCAGGAAAGCAGCTTCAATCCTGGGTATGTCAGTGTTAAAAAGTGCATTAAACTGGTTTAATTACCCAGGAATAAGTGTGTGAAAGCTGGGTAAAAGTGTTGTGAATACAGGGAGAGAGCAGCAGCGGGCTGTGACACAATGTGTACACTGGGTCATTCAGAATGTGATATTTCTGAATAAATAGCACATTCTGAACATATGTCAAACAGAGATTCCTATTAAAAGTTATCAATTAATAGCAAGATTTGACATGGGCAAACAGCCTGTGTCCTGTGAAATAGCCTATGTCAGACTTCCATGAAATACACCGGGAAAACCACCTCTTTCTGGCCCTCACAGAGCCCCAAAGGACGGACTAAGCAGCTCCAGCATCGCTCCCTGACATGAGCAAACAGGCTATTTCACACTACCAGGAGACAGAGCGCGAAAACCATCTCTTTCTGGCCCTACACAGAGCCCCAAACGACGGACTAAGCAGCTCCAGAATGTCCCCCTGACATGAGCAAACAGGCTATTTCACACTACCAGGAGACAGAGCGCAAAAACCCACCTCTTTCTGGCCCTACACAGAGCCCCAAACGACGGACTAAGCAGCTCCAGAATGTCCCCCTGACATGAGCAAACAGGCTATTTCACTCCTCCAGGACACAGACCGGGAAAAGCACCTCTCTGTGGCGGCTCACAGAGCCCCGAATGACGGACTAAGCAGCTCCAGCATCTCTACCTGACATGCGTACTTCCATAACCTCGCGCACCTTGGGTCCCCGGGCCCCCGAATTTAAGCACTCCCCCACGGACTAAACCCAGATGATCACACCCTCAAGAACCTCGTGCCCCTGGGAACCTTAAAGGGGGGGTGGAGTTTGCGGTGCTTTATCGTCCGCCCTTAAGCTTCCTACAGAGGACACGTGACTACCAGACATTCAGACACTTCTAGGTGATCAGGGGCATGCTTGTATGGAAGTAATTCATTTTGCATCAATATTCGGCCTTATTCACAGCACCACCCACCCTCCTATGGAGGATGTTCTCATGCCCCTGGTAACACTTAAAGGAGGTGGATTTTGTGGTGCTTTACTGTCCGCCCACCAGCATCCATATTCGTCCTTATTCACAGCACCACCCACCCTCCTGTGGAGGATGTTCTCATGGCCCTGGTAACCCTTTAAATAGTCTAATACTACCACTGCACTTTACAAGCCAGAAATAATGTTTAAATTGTCGGGAAAAGTGTTTTTAAACGTCTGGAAGAGATTTTTAGCCTGTCATTTTGCAAGATATCATTTAACATTGAAGCTCTCCTGGAGATGGACAGAATATGTCAATTTCCAGGAGAGCTTCAATGCTAAATCATATCTTGCAAAATGACAGGCTAAAAGCCAGGAATAAGTGTTTCAAAGGCGGGGAAAAGTTGTTTAAAATAGTCTGATACCTCCAGGGCGCATCACCGCATTTTACAAGCCAGGGAAGGTGTCTGAATCCTGGGTAAACTTTGTTTAAATAGTCTGATACCTGGCACTGTATCAACCCCTGGGAATCTTCAACGTTATTAAAATGGTTTTTTATTTATTTAATTATCACATGATTTTTACAAAAACAGTATACACAATATGCATAATAAACATAATAAAAACATGATAAAAACATGATTAGCGGGGGCCCGGGGGCCATATTAGCCGTCTAACTTGTACGGTGCACCGAGGGAAAAAGGCTGAGTCCACGGCCTCTACCCCCACATCAGGAGTATCAACCGGCCCTGAAGAAGAGGTATCGCTGCTCTCCGCCCCTGAGTCCTCTTCGGAGGTATCTGACGGCGGTAGAACTCCTTCCGATGATGCTGCTGCAGCTGCTGCCGCCCTGAACATGGAGCGGATCTTCAATCCCTCCTTTATTCCAGGCGTATTCGCGTAGAACCGGTCTGCAGTGCTTACGTCATGACACATAAACCTGGCGAGAATCGACCTGCTTTCTGGATCTTGGTGATGCTTGATATTGTCAGCCAGGGCAGTGTGCAGGATTGTGAAGGTGACGGCTGTTTTCTAGCCCAAGCCCTCTTCAAGTGAGCGTTCAGGTGCCTGGAGGCATGCTTCCCCGTTGTGAAAAGGAAGAATTCATTATGAGGACAAGCCCTCTTTTATCCCCATCCACCGCATGACCCAGCTAAACTCCTTTACTGGAAGCACCAGCTGTGCTTCGCCACTTGTCTTGGCAGTCTTGTGATCTTGCACATGGATGATGTAGCCCTCAGCAGTGCCCCTTCTGTCCGCCTCTAACACCTCAGTGTTGGTCATGTTTGCGTACACACCCGGACGGTGGCCATACAGGAGGCTCCAATGGAGGGTTAGATAGCCATATAGCAGGTACTGGGTGATTGAGGTCGGGTTGCAAGCCATCAGGTCAAGTAAATCAGGGATGCGCTTCTCAGCGGCCGCCAGCCGATCCAGCGACAGACTTTTTCAAGTCGTTCATGTTGGCTTTCACCTCTGATGATGTGGGTCATATCAGACTGGGTGAGCCTGCACCCCCGGAGCTTTGACTCGGACAAGTACCTCAGGAAATGGTGCACATTCTTCAGGAACAACAGCGATGTGGTGACCGCCTGGCCCGACTTTACAATATACTCGCTCCAGCCACGGACCCTCTCCATGTCTTTCAGGAACAGCCAATCTGACAGCCGGTTAACACCATGGGCCATGAATACGAGGAAGTTCTTTATCCGGCTGACATTGGACAGACAATTTTCTTTCCGTTTTACTGTCGGTGCGACACCCTCACAATGATGTCTGAATGTACGTCTCCATGCTTTGAGGCAACGTGATTTCACGCATGGTATTCCCCCGTCCCTTCCTAGTGGACCAGTGAGGAGAGGGCCAGTCCTTAGCCAGATTAGCTTTCAGCTTATTGTAGACGGACGCACGGGTCTTCTGGCATACAGGGGTATCACTACCAGAGGCTACTGGGGAGCGCATGATAGTCTTGACCGGGGTTTTCAGAGGGGTCTCATTACAGGAGTCTGCTGGGGAGCGCATGAGAGTCTTGACTGGGGTTTTCAGAGGGGTCTCATTACAGGAGGCTGCTGTGTTTATGCCGGAGGTACTTGAGATTGACAGGCCCTTAAATTGTATACATTATTCCTCTTCCTCAAGCACAGCAGCAGTGACACTCTGCTGCTTGGGTTTTAGCCCCTTTTTCAGCCTCATCAATGAGGGCATCCTTCTGAGCCCTCAATGCCACATCTTCCAGCATCACCTGCCTGCAGTCCTCTTCGTCACACTCCGTATGTGGGGAAAAGGGTGGAGGGTGCACCGGGTATTCCGCCTCATTGTCTATATCCAATGATGTAGCCATTCCAATGATGGGATTAGTCTGTCTGAGGTCATGGAGCAATTGCAGGGCCACACTATGCTTCAGCCTTGCCAGGACCTGATGTGCTTCATCTCGGGATAACTCAGGGTGGCCATGAGTGACATGACGGTCCAGTTTCTTCCCAGCATACGAACACCCTGTGATGGGTCAGGGAAGCTGTCCGACTGAAGAAGGAGGCCTTCAGGCAGGGGTAGACATTAAGGGTAAAAATGGGCCTCTGGGCCAGTAGATTTTCATTATCACTGGCCCCACCATTGTAACCACTGGCCCAAGAGAATTCGTCCAAAAAAATCGACTCTAATAATGAAGAAAATGAACACATTTGTTGCAATAGTAATTTATTTACAAACTACATTACTACTATCCTACAACATTTCAATCGTCAGTTCTTCCTCATTTTCCTCCTCGGTCGGTTGATTTTGCCGTCCTCCTGATGACCAGGCTGTAAAGAGAAGCCTCTCTCACATGCTGCGGTACTGACAGCCATTGTTAGGTAGATCTGGGCAAAGATGCCTAGGTTGTTAAACTTAGTCTGTAGATCACCTCTCTGGAGTATTTCCAGGAGAGTGTCTCTGAGGGGCCCATTCCGCATTCTTGCCCAGATTTTATAGAGCCTGTACTCTCCCAACACCTCAGTGACTGTGGTCCCCTCACGCACCAGGATGCTCTGGTAATGGTGGCACAGGGACTCAATATTTGCTCGTCCATGGAGGACAAAGGCTTCTTTGGACTCATCTGAGTTGTCCAGTTTTGGCCACACATTATGATCAAGAGCTGAGAATGTTTGCACAATGCTCTCGGTAGACAGCAGGTCTCCCAGACGGCTCTCAATATGTTTGGTAAGCATGTCTGTAATTTTCTTCCTGTCTGTAGCCAGTGTGTCTGTGGTGGTGTTTTTGAGCTCTACCCCTCTATAGGTGCCATTCATTGCATCAGCCAACATCTTCCTTTGCTGCTCTCCGGGCTCCAGACACAGCTCTGTAAGGCCATTGAGGCAGGCCTCAATGTACTGCACTGCCTCCCCTGGCATCAGACTATCCTGCTGAAACTGGAGGCTCAGTGCCTTGAGAAAGTCCAGTGTATCGAGCAGGAAGTGCATGAACTGGACATTGGTGTGGCTTTTGAGGTAGTGGAGGATGTTCTTTGCCCTTCCCATCACTGCAGGTGAAGGTCGGGTTGTCCTCTCTGGGCTGACCTGGTCCTCAAAGTGGGCCACAAAGATTGCATAGCTATTACACAGGATCTGTGTTGCCTTGTGGATGTAGGGCAACCACCTGGACCCCTTCAGGTTTGTAGGCTTGAGGACCTTCTCCTCCATTGCATCTGCCAGCATCCTCAGCTCCCTCAGTGCCTTTGGAGAGTAGTGGTATTGCTGATGCAAATATTGCAGCACCTCCTGCAGCTGCTTCAGCCTCTGATTCTCTTTTATTGAATCCACCAGACCTAATTCCAGCCTGTGTGCCACACAGTGTATAGCAAGCAGGTGTCCAATCTCTTCCTTCAGCTTTGCAGCCACACCATTCCTCTTCCCCAAATTGACAGCCGCACCATCAGCGCATAGGAAAACCACCTTTTCCTTCCAGTTATCCAGACCTGCTTTTTCAAACACTGTCTGTACTGCAGAAAGTACACCATGTGCGTGTTTGACATCCTCAATGCCAAGGAAGGACTGAACCACTCCTCTCTCCTTATTGAAGAACTTGACATAGACAATCTCATTCTCAAGGTTCCCAGTATCAGTTGCCCCGTCAATCATCACACTGATATAGCCTGCATTCTTTAGGTCAGAAAGCAGTTGCTCCCTCTCCACATTGTAAATATCAATTGTGAATCTGAAGGTAAAAAAAAAGGGAATTTCATTAATAATGAAGGAATTGTAAAAAGTTAATTAAATAGTAAATTTGGAATGTACAGTATTAATGTATTTGTGATTCTCACCTTAAACATGCCTTGTCTGACAAGTAACAATTGGTCATGTTGGAGCCAGTCCTACTGTTGAGCTGCACCAGGTCCGGAAAGTCAGTAAATGGCTTTTCTTTCTTGACAACATAGTACGCTGTATGAAACATATTCTCCATTTTATCCTGGAAACCTGCATCTATTTCACCATTAACATGAATCCCAGCTAACACAGCGGGTGTTTCGATTGCTGCCTTCTGCCTCCTCACACACACCTGGTGTGAGGTGCTTTTTTCATGCGGGTCAAACCCTGTGGAGCGTTCTGCTACCTGGCCCTTGAAGAGTGGAGAGTCCCTAAACAAGCAAAACAATCTGCTGCTTGAATATCATATGTAAATAGCCACTAGCTAGCCACTAACTAGCTAGGCCTACTATACATTTCTATAAAGCAATTGTTCATATTTGGTTTATTAAAATAATTATATTGTGGTCATTTTTAAAATAAAATAAAAAGGAAGGTGACACTATGGTATGAGTATTATTATTTGTATAATGCGCTTTCTGCCTTCCTGTCATTATCAGGAGTTAGACATGTAATGGCTATAATATATTAGCCTCTAGCCTTCCTTGTCCTAAACTGCTGGGACATTTCCCTACAGCGAATATACCATAATATTTTCTACTCTTCACTTACTTGTCAGCATAGGTCGGCATTGATGTACAGAGCCGACAGAAGACCTCGTTTATATTGGCATCATATTCAAGCCAACTCCAACGATCAAGCCAGTGTGCCTGAAACTTTCTCTCCCTCTTCTTCTTCTCGTACTCCCTGTCACGTTCCTTTAACTCCTCCGGTGACTTTCTTTTATTTAAGGACTGTTTTTTGCCCGGCGCTTGGCCGGTTACTGGTGGTTATAAAAACATTTTGCCGAATGGTTAGGTGCACTCTACTCCGCAACAAACAGCTGCAGAGTAGAGCGCGATGTTGTAGCGTTAATAAACGGAACAATCTAACAAAATTGCTTGTCAAAATACCAATATCACAGAACAATGTGAATGCATGTCTTACTGTTTTTAGTGGCCCGAGCGGGCAAGTGGAAAGTACGTTATGCTGGCCCGGGGTGTCTAAATAGTGCCTCCGGGCCAGCGGGCCAATAGACCTATCGCTAAGCCACGCCCCCTTTGAAAACTCGGACAAACAAAGCCGACCGTGAATGACTGTTGACAATGGCCGCGGGGGGAGTTCAAGTTAAAATAACATTAAAATATAAGCAAGAGCTAATAAAAGCAACAGCAGATGAAAGTTAACAGTTAAAAGCAAGAGTAAAAAGGTAGCCATGTATTTCTTTATATAAAATATCTAATCTTGTTGCCTGTCGTGTGTAGTGGTGACTATTGTGTAACCATTGAAATGATAATATGATGTTGAATGTTAGCAGTGGTGGTCACTACATTAAATCTATAACTATAACTGTCCTTGTTGGTCATCATTTTCACTGTTATGCACCTGGCTGACTGTAACGTTACCTTTTTTTGGGTGAGGGTCTGTGTCTTTTCGGAGCAGCCCACACGAGAGCCCGGATGGGATCTGGATATTCCAGAGTTGGCTTCCCATCTCTGAAGTGCTTTGAGGTGAAAAGACAGTTAGCCAAAGTTAGCTAAAAACACCAGCTAACTAGCGAGGACGAAAAGTCAGACAGCAAACGTTGATGTTGATAACACTGTAGCTAGTTAGCTGGCTAACAAGTTGGCAGCTAACGTTAGCTAGCTGGGCTGGATATACGCTAGCTAGTTGGCAGTCAAAGTCAATCGTTAGCAAACTAATAGTTTGGTCTACGTTTCTAATACATGCCGTCAAATATGATGTCTTTATGAATTAACCTTACCTTTGAGCAAACATAATTGTCCTTGGTAATTGTCTTCACATTCAGTTGTGTATGTGGTCGACGACACAGCATAATCCACCGCTTGCATTTGTCGAGTTTTCTTTTGGGCTTCGGAAAAGGTACGAAATATACTCCTCCATCCAGTCTTTCAGGGTGTCCGAATTACAGGTACCCCACACACAGCGTTTCACCATCAGATATTAGCTAGATAATAAACATAGAAACTGAACTCTTCACAGTGGTTTCGATCACAGACGTCTGGTTTTGGTTTGATGCGCCCCACAAATGGCTTTTCTGGTGATGTCCGAGTTTTCTGCCAGGAGGGATTTTCGCTGTGATATGATTGGACAAATTCTATTTGGGGTGTGGTTTAGCGATAGGTCTATTATAATGTCGAGCCCTGCTTCAGGGATTTGTTATCCCGGGGGACTCCCGAGGCAGTTGCAAGGTACCGACAGGCCCAAAGGGCAGCAGGCTCAGCCGTGGCCGAGGCAAAGCAGCGGGTGTGGGAGAAGTTCGGAGAAGACATGACTTTCGGCAGCACCAAAGTTGTTCTGGAAAACTGTCCGACACCTCAGGAGGGGGAAGCAGGGAACCATCCAAGCTGTGTACAGTAAGAATGGGACGTTGTTGACCTCAACTGATGGAGTGTTAGGGCGTTGGAAGGAACACTTTGAGGAACTCCTGAACCCGACAACTCCACCCTCTATGGTAGAGGCAATCAATCAACAACTTTATTAATCCCGCAAGGGGCAATTGGTTATGAGCAGCAGCTTATGTCATGTACACAGGCAGGAACATACAAGAAGAAAAACACACAGATACACCCGGGAGCACAGATGTGAATAATTCTAATTTACACTATAAATAGTTCAAAGCATCACAATAATAAATACATAAATAAATAATCAAGTTAAAAGCCTTTTCAAGAATTTAAAAGTTTGAGTGCAGAAGGGATGAATGATTTAGAAAAGCGATTAGTCCTTTGAGCAGGTAGAGCATATCTTCGCCCTGATGGCAACAGACGAAATTCATGTGAAAGAACATGACCTGGAGAGTTCAGAATGCGCTCTGCTTTCCGCAGAATCTGTTGGTTACAGAAGGAATTTAAGAGCAGAGCTTGAGTATGACGGGGGATCAACACCAATCTCCCGGGGGGAGGTCACTGAGGTTGTCAAACAACTCCACAGTGGCAAAGCCCCTGGGGTGGATGAGATCCGCCCAGAAATGCTGAAGGCTCTGGGTGTTAAGGGACTGTCATGGTTGACACGTCTCATCAATGTTGCGTGGAAATCGGAAACAGTACCAAAAGAATGGCAGACCGGGTGGTGGTTCCGCTTTTCAAAAAGGGGTATCAGAGGGTGTGTGCCAATTACAGAGGCATCACACTACTCAGCCTCCCCAGGAAAGTTTAGTCTAAGGTATTTTGAAACTTTTTATGCATTGGTGGTTCAGTGGTAGAATTCTCGCCTGCCACGCGGGAGGCCCGGGTTCGATTCCCGGCCAATGCAACACATTCTTTTATGCATGACGGGATGAAATGAGAACACATTCAGATGAATGCACTTTATTATATAACTAATGATACAGCGCCGCATTGTATAAAATGGGAACTGCACTGAGTGGATTTCATCCCTTCCTCGTTAGTATAGTGGTCAGTATCCCCGCCTGTCACGCGGGAGACCGGGGTTCAATTCCCCGACGGGGAGGAAACATTTATATTATTTTTGTAATATTGTTATATTTTTCTACACAGGTTAGAAAAGGTTTTCTAAAGAGTTACCGGTGCATTCACGGCTTTCCGGTTTAGCAATATGGAGGATGAATGAGAGGCTGCGACATCACTTTCACTGACTTAAACACTGACATGTCCGAGTGAAGGGTGCACTATAGAGTGGCGAAGTCACGCCCATCTACTTCCGGTCCATGGGACCTTATTTCGGAAAAATAATGTATTGAAGTCAATGGTGAGAGAGAACTTATCTTTCGATCCCGTTTGAATTGTGCCATGAATTACACATATGATGTTTGTCAATCTTAAAAAATAATTTCCATGTAAAAAAAAAAGTTTGTCGTAAAACTGTTGAAATATAAGACGATGAAAAATACGCAACTAGAAAGACTACAAATCCCAGAGTCGCGTAAGTGATGTCACCATTGTTTTCCTCCACTAAGAGATAGCTAAGATCAGCGCCATAGCGATAGAATCTATCTATATGGCGCTGGCTAAGATAAGATAACTTTAACAAGATGCCTGTGTGCTTAGTACCAGGTTGTTATCATGCCAGCAATGGGTCTTGCTCGTTCTTTCGCTTCCCGTCTGATGAAAGGACCAGGAGTGGCTGGATCAAGTTAGCTACCTAGCTAGTAACTAGCACGTTAGTTAGCATTACAGCCTTGTCATTTTTATTAGCCTTAATATGAAGTAACATTAAGTAACCCAAAATGTTAAACAGTAAGAGTAGTAGTCATATTTCGTGAACCCTTTGAAGAGTACTGTCACCGGTGTGATCATTCTATAATACACAATTTAAGCCCGGGGGAGAAATGCTAACGCTAGCATCGGCGATCGCCAATCTTTTCTACTTCATGCTATCTGCACAAATGGTTGAGCAGGGACCCAGTAAATGCAGAAACTGGGCTTATTCATCAGAATTTCGTATGACTTGACTTGACTTGCTTGACCTGAGCAATGACTTGACTTGACTTGCTTGACTCTCACCACAGGGACTTGCTTGATACTTGTAGGTCAAGACTTGAGACTTGCTCGTGACTTGCACATGTAGGACTTACTCCCACCTCTGGAAATTGGTCCGTGCACAAAACATTGTGGGGATTTTAAGACCGTGGAGTCTACACATGTGCAGCCTCGACATGTCTCCAAACGAAGTACGCCGGGCTCGGTAGAATTCCAAGTATGCTGGACATTGGAACAGTACTTAGGCGGCACTCTATGACGTAGTATGCTTGAAATAGTGGCTCTGGAGCAGCTTTACTCGAGATTGAGAAACACCCCTTGTTACATACATAGCTACGTAGGACCTTTGTTATCGTGTGCTACTCTAATATTGGAAGAGCATACTCAGTATTTTCCCAACAGCTTTATTGTCAGATCTCAAGCCATCTTCTTTGTTTCAATTTTTGGGGCTTCTATTTTGAAACATTTTATGCATTGGTGGTTCAGTGGTAGAATTCTCGCCTGCCACGCGGGAGGCCCGGGTTCGATTCCCGGCCAATGCAACACATTGTTTTAGGCATGGCGGGATGAATAATTGGCTGCGACATCACTTTAACTGACTTAAACACTGACATGTCCGAGTGAAGGGTGCACTATTTAACCAGGCTGTTTGGTGCATTTAATTAAGAGTGGAATGGTCTTCTCTTTCTTTTCTCTTATTTCATAAAACTACCCAAGACTTTTGTTAGAGAAATATCACTCGGCTTCGTCTTCAATATCAGGATACATGTATTTACTATCCTTGCAAGAATGGAAGTAGTCATCACATACAGAGCTGCATGGTAAAACTAGTTCTCCGAACAGTTTCCTTGACATGCTTGCATACAAGAGAGGGTGTTATTCAGTCACAAGATGCAGAATACCGGTTCAAAGCAGTATTCAATGTTTTAGTTCAGATTAGCTAAGGCCTGCGTAAGCAATAAACATGACAGTCATATGTCTATCTCCATAAAGTCTGAATCATCATGTTAATCGTTGTCACATAGCTATCATATTCCTAAAACAGTGGGTGTTTCTCAATGTCAAGGAAAGCTGCTCCAGAGTCACTATTTCAAGGATGCTACGTCATCAAGTCCCGCCAAAGGACTGTTCCAATGTCCAGGCTCCTTGGAATTCTACCGAGTCCGGCGTCCTTCGTAGCGAGACATTTCGAGGCTGCACATGTGTATCCTCCGCAGTCTTAAAATCCCCACAATGCACACCTGCACACTTGCTCGCCTGTTCCACTCTTCGTTTTCCGAATGG
Organism: Gymnodraco acuticeps; assembly: GCF_902827175.1. Classification (NCBI taxonomy): domain Eukaryota; kingdom Metazoa; phylum Chordata; class Actinopteri; order Perciformes; family Bathydraconidae; genus Gymnodraco; species Gymnodraco acuticeps. Next base: position 1,315,326 of record NW_022989748.1, on the reverse strand, counting down.
CAGGAAGGATTCTTGCTTAGCTTCTGTAGCAAGTGACTCGGAAGACATGTCCTACCAAGGAAGCGTCCTCGACATTGAGAAACACCCAGTGTATCCTGATTCTCTTCTAGGTAATCATACATGGAGGGTGTTTCTCAATCTCGAGTACGCTTGCTTGGTAGCACATGTCTTCCGAGCGTCTTGCTTCAGAAGCGAGGCAAGAATACTTCCTGGCATTTGGAAAACAAAGAGTGGAACAGGCTAGCAAGTGTGCAGGTGTGCATCGCATGAGAAGCCCCGCCTTACATTTTCCGCCACAGATTTGGGGAAATTGGTCCGTGCCTAAAGCATTGTGGGGATTTTAACCTGTTATGCCCGAGAGACCCCGTTTCCGGGGGCCTCCTGCAATATCTTGCAGAAAACAGTGTCTGAGGGCATGTTCATTTAATAAACTATGAATGTTTTATATCCATGTAACGGAAAGAAACTCATCTAACTGATCATTTAAAAAAAAAAATCAAAAAAAAAACAATGCTAACGCTGAGCCTCTGAATTAGCAACGAGCGAAAAATGCTAACAGATGACTGCACCGAAATGTACTCACAAAACCTTATTATTTATCTTTGCTGCACATCTCAACCCATCGTTTCACATCGTGAGGGGACACAGAATCGATGGTTATCCTCATTATCACTCAATCATACGAACTCTTGGAGATAATAACAAGAACACACATCAAAACATATGGAGCTAGTTAGCCAAAAACGGCAAAATGGCTCACCTGTGTGGTAGTCTGGTCAAAAGTGGTCTTCAATGACATTAAAACGATAAAAACGATGCTGAAGTTAATCCATAGGTTAATCCAATGTGTCTGTGTCACTTTGAATGATTTCTGATAATCCATGAGCAATAAATCTGCTTTTCGGTTTTGAGATGTCAGACCTAGAGACAGCTTCACTATGGAGCAAAACTGCTTGGGTGAAGACGCCATTATTATTTTTTTTACATGACCGTGCGCGGGACGATTCCCCCTCGATTCTATTGGCTCTAACGGTCAGAAAGAGATGTCACATGTCAAAATCGAACAAGGGGGGCCAGAGATAAGGAAAATTCACCCAAATGGCCCCAGAAGAGGTTTTTTTTGCTAAATCTGTCTAAAAAGGTCAGATATCACTTGTTTTGCATCAATCTTGATACAGGGTACTTATTATATGTTGTACTTTGGATTCCTAAAGCTTTTAGTCTACTAACCCATCATCCAAGGTTAGTTTTCACTATAAGTACAAAATATTTTTTGGACGGACAGTATAATTTACAGATTTTTACCATGTTCAATCTGAATTTTCTTTAAAATAAAAACATCTATATTGATTCTGACTTTTCAACATCCAACTCACAGGTTTATCATTACTTTGAGAAAAAAGATTATTAATTTAACCCGTTTAGAAGGGAAGATATGGTCATTTGTTCTGGGAATGTCATTTTCGAGCCTGCGACCTGAAAAACAGGCTTAGGGCTGAACTGGTTAAGAGCGTGGAGTCTACACATGTGCAGCCTCGACATGTCTCCAAACGAAGTACGCCAGGCTCGGTAGAATTCCAAGTATGCTGGACATTGGAACAGTACTTCGGCGGCACTCGATGACGTAGTATGCTTAAAATAGTGGCTCTGGAGCAGCTTTACTCGAGATTGAGAAACACCCCTTGTTACATACACAGCTACGTAGGACCTTTGTTATCATGTGCTACTCTAATATTGGAAGAGCATACTCCGTATTTTCCCAACAGCTTTATTGTCAGATCTCAAGCCATCTTCTTTGTTTCAATTTTTCGGGCTTTTATTTTGAAACATTTTATGCATTGGTGGTTCAGTGGTAGAATTCTCGCCTGCCACGCGGGAGGCCCGGGTTCGATTCCCGGCCAATGCAACACATTGTTTTAGGCATGGCGGGATGAATGAGAGGCTGCGACATCACTTTAACTGACATGTCCCAGTGAAGGGTGCACTATTTAACCAGGCTGTTTGGTTCATTTAATTAAGAGTGGAATGGTCTTCTCTTTCTTTTCTTTTATTTCATAAAACTACCCAAGACTTTTGTTAGAAAAATATCACTCGGCTTCGTCTTCAATATCAGGATACATGTATTTATTATCCTTGCAAGAATGGAAGTAGTCATCACATACAGAGCTGCATGGTAAAACTAGTTCTCCGAACAGTTTCCTTGACATGCTTGCATACAAGAGAGGGTGTTATTCAGTCACAAGATGCAGAATACCGGTTCAAAGCAGTATTCAATGTTTTAGTTCAGAGTAGCTAAGGCCTGCGTAAGCAATAAACATGACAGTCATATGTCTATCTCCATAAAGTCTGAATCATCATGTTAATCGTTGTCACATAGCTATCATATTCCTAAAACAGTGGGTGTTTCTCAATGTCAAGGAAAGCTGCTCCAGAGTCACTATTTCAAGGATGCTACGTCATCAAGTCCCGCCAAAGGACTGTTCCAATGTCCAGGCTCCTTGGAATTCTACCGAGCCCGGCGTCCTTCGTAGCGAGACATTTCGAGGCTGCACATGTGTATCCACCGCGGTCTTAAAATCCCCACAATGCTTTGCGCACGGACCAATTTCCCAAAATCTGTGGCGAAAAATGTAAGGCGGGGTCTCTCATATGACGCACACCTGCACACTTGCTCGCCTGTTCCACTCTTCGTTTAACGAATGCCAGGAAGGATTCTTGCCTAGCTTCTGAAGGAAGTGACTCGGAAGACATGTCCTACCAAGGAAGCGTCCTCGACATTGAGAAACACCCAGTGTGTCCTGATTAGGGTTGGGAACCGAAACTCGGTTCCAGATGAGAACCGATAAGAAAATGCCGGGTACCGGGTACCCATACAAAATACACAATTTCGGTTCTGCTTAACGGTTCCTAAACGCGGTAGACCCTGTATTCCAGCGGGTCCGTCTGCACCGCGGTGCTGCGGTGACCCGGTGGAATACAGGGCGGACCTGGAGAATCACAGAACGGCCGGTCGTCAGCGGGCCGTTGACGGCCGGCTCGGTATGCTGACGGCCGGCACCGCCCTTCATTTTTTTAAACGGCATCATATAAATTGCGCTGACAGGCGACAGAGGTCCACAGTTGCCCCGCAGCGATGCTCCCCCGCCCCTCCCGTAGACATTTCACGAGCTCAGTCACTTCATAACACCAAAGATAGGTCGCGGTAAACACTCTGAAGTGAGGCTCCCACTACACTAAAAAAGAAAAAGAAAAGGCAAAGTGTAATGCCTGTTAATAGCTTGCCACAGGCATAGCTCAGTTAAAATAAAGCACAGCTATTGTGCAATACATTTGTATTGCATGTATATTTTTTAGTAACAATTTCAGTTAAAGCTTTTAAGAATAAATATATTTTTGTTATCTAAACGTTTGACCTCTTTATTTTACAATTTTGGAATCGAAACGGGGGATCGATAAGAACCGGAATCGATAAGCAGAACCGGAATCGAAATCGGAATCGATAAATTTCAAACGATACCCATCCCTAGTCCTGATGCTCTTCTAGGTAATCATACATGGAGGGTGTTTCTCAATCTCGAGTACGCTTGCTTGGTAGCACATGTCTTCCGAGCGTCTTGCTTCAGAAGCGAGGCAAGAATACTTCCTGGCATTTGGAAAACAAAGATTGGAACAGTCTAGCAAGTGTGCAGGTGTGCATCGCATGAGAAGCCCCGCCTTACATATTCCGCCACATATTTGGGGAAATTGGTCCGTGCACAAAACATTGTGGGGATTTTAAGACCGTGGAGTCTACACATGTGCAGCCTCGACATGTCTCCAAACGAAGTACGCCGGGCTCGGTAGAATTCCAAGTATGCTGGACATTGGAACAGTACTTCGGCGGCACTGGATGACGTAGTATGCTTGAAATAGTGGCTCTGGAGCAGCTTTACTCGAGATTGAGAAACACCCCTTGTTACATACACAGCTACGTAGGACCTTTGTTATCGTGTGCTACTCTAATATTGGAAGAGCATACTCAGTATTTTCCCAACAGCTTTATTGTCAGATCTCAAGCCATCTTCTTTGTTTCAATTTTCTGGGCTTCTATTTTGAAACATTTTATGCATTGGTGGTTCAGTGGTAGAATTCTCGCCTGCCACGCGGGAGGCCCGGGTTCGATTCCCGGCCAATGCAACACATTGTTTTAGGCATGGCGGGATGAATGAGAGGCTGCGACATCACTTTAACTGCCTTAATGATGACACTGACATGTCCGAGTGAAGGGTGCACTATTTAACCAGGCTGTTTGGTGCATTTAATTAAGAGTGGAATGGTCTTCTCTTTCTTTTCTTTTATTTCATAAAACTACCCAAGACTTTTGTTAGAAAAATATCACTCGGCTTGGTCTTCAATATCAGGATACATGTATTTACTATCCTTGCAAGAGTGGAAGTAGTCATCACATACAGAGCTGCATGGTAAAACTAGTTCTCCAAACAGTTTCCTTGACATGCTTACATACAAGAGAGGGTGTTATTCAGTCACAAGATGCAGAATACCGGTTCAAAGCAGTATTCAATGTTTTAGTTCAGATTAGCTAAGGCCTGCGTAAGCAATAAACATGACAGTCATATGTCTATCTCCATAAAGACTGAATCATCATGTTAATCGTTGTCACATAGCTATCATATTCCTAAAACAGTGGGTGTTTCTCAATGTCAAGGAAAGCTGCTCCAGAGCCACTATTTCAAGGATGCTACGTCATCAAGTCCCGCCAAAGGACTGTTCCAATGTCCAGGCTCCTTGGAATTCTACCGAGCCCGGCGTCCTTCGTAGCGAGACATTTCGAGGCTGCACATGTGTATCCACCGCGGTCTTAAAATCCCCACAATGCTTTGCGCACGGACCAATTTCCCAAAATCTGTGGCGAAAAATGTAAGGCGGGGCCTCTCATATGACGCACACCTGCACACTTGCTCGCCTGTTCCACTCTTCGTTTTCCGAATGCCAGGAAGGATTCTTGCCTAGCTTCTGAAGGAAGTGACTCGGAAGACATGTCCTACCAAGGAAGCGTCCTCGACATTGAGAAACACCCAGTGTGTCCTGATGCTCTTCTAGGTAATCATACATGGAGGGTGTTTCTCAATCTCGAGTACGCTTGCTTGGTAGCACATGCAGGTCTCAACGCTAACTTTTAAAAGTGGTTGCCAGGCTGGCAACCAGGCATCAGCTTTTGGTTGCCAAAACAGAAAATACGGTTGCCATTTTTAGACACCTTATATTTTAAATAATTAAGATACTATACAGTTATACATCAACCTAATAATGAACATGTGATACAAAAGAATGTTCAAATGCTTTACAATAAGTAATTAACGCAATTATTTGAAACTTAAGTGGTAGGAAACGTGTCCACCCTCAATTGCTGGTATACAAAATACCAGTTGCGCAGCTGTTGTCATGTTCTTCACAGATCCCTCACAAATGAATTGAGCAAGTCACTAGTTTCTTAGTCATCCGTTGTCTCCCTTTCATGTTTGGGTTTTCCTGACCTTTGTGCTGACCCCCACCATAGATCCATTGGCCCTTCAGCATTGAAGTCTCTGATTGGCCAGACTAATACATTTCTATTGTTAAATAAATGAAAACCATTCACAGTTAAGAATTAGATATTAATTATGAATGCTGTAAATTACCTTTAATTAGGGATGCACGATATTGGTTTTTTGAAGCCGATAACGATACCGATAACTTCCTGCTTCTCAAGACCGATACCGATAACAATATAATATATATATTAAATGTACCTGTAGTTTTTGCACACCTGGTGGTAAAAAAAAGACTAGTAGTGAGCAAATGACATGAGCATTACTACTATGAACAAAACAAAGCCAAGAACAGTTTTGACTCTTCAAAGTGACCATATTTATTTTCCCAAACAAATCTGGCAAACTTCTTGCCTTTTTCAAAAGCCTCGTCGATAGGTAAAAGCCCCGGTGGCCTTTGCAGCTGGCTTTGGATTCGCCGCTAGTTTAGCAGCGCAGGCGTCTTCGTACGCTTTTAACACACCATCGTAGCGATGGCGATGTTTCAGGTGACTAATCAGGTTGGAAGTATTATAGCTCGTTGCCTTTTTCCCTCCTCATGGAACTTCTGCATTGCATTTGTTAATACAAATAGCAAGCGAACTATCTAACTCTGAAACTTTGAAATAGTCCCATACCACCGACGACATGTTTGTTTACTGTCCTGGCTTCACGGCCGCACACCATGTACGTCACAGCCAGGCATGAGTTAGGAAGCGCTGGATTTGTGAAAAACTCCCCTCTTCCTAAACCACTAATACCACAGTACTGGCAAAACGGGAGGAGCCGAGTGAAAAACAAGCGCCCCTCATCCCAATCCACCCACACCGCAGTATTTTTTTCTTTTTTTTTACCCAAAAAATATATTGTATATTATCGGGGCTATTAATACTTTTATCGGGTTTATCGGGATGACGTCATAATTCCTAATATCGGACCCACCACTACCTTTAATATGTCTAACTATATTTAACATGTGTTACCTTTTTATAGAAGTGATTATATTTTTATGCCAATTTTTTCCTATGGTAAAGTTTCGTTTTGCACTTTTATTTTGGTAGTAATAAGATCGGGACTCTTATTTTGAAGGAACCTTTACCAGAAGTGAATGCACATATATATTTCGCCTCCCAAGACTTTACACATTTCCCCTTTCCTTTTCGTTCGGGTTCACCTTGCTTGAATCACTTTGAACATTCGTTTGAGATGTTGACGGGTTGGCCGAACTTTTTACCCCACAATCAAACAACTTAATTTGCTTCGCCGTTTTTTTAAAACAAACACACGGCGCACCGCGCACGCGAGTAAACCTGCGTCGCTTTCTGGCTCCGTAATCACACCAATGCACGTGCAACTTAAGTGTCAGGTTCCAACTGGTCACAACAATAATTAAATATCACTCTTAATACAACAAATAATTAACATTTATCTATTTTGGGGTGCACATTTTGCTGTTTGCTGTCCTTATTTCTTTATGTTAAAAACTGGTTGCCACTGATGGCAACCAAAGGCCAAGAAGTGGTTGACATTTTTTCTGAATGGTTGCCAATGGCAACCTGGCAACCGTTACTGTCGAGCCCTGACGTGTCTTCCGAGCGTCTTGCTTCAGAAGCGAGGCAAGAATACTTCCTGGCATTCGGGAAAACACAGAGTGGAACAGGCTAGCAGGTGTGCATCGCATGAGAAGCCCCGCCTTACATTTTCCGCCACAGATTTGGGGAAATTGGTCCGTGCGCAAAGCATTGTGGGGATTTTAAGACCGTGGAGTCTACACATGTGCAGCCTCGAAATGTCTCCAAACGAAGTACGCCGGGCTCGGTAGAATTCCAAGTATGCTGGACATTGGAACAGTACTTCGGCGGCACTCTATGACGTAGTATGCTTGAAATAGTGGCTCTGGAGCAGCTTTACTCGAGCTTTGTTATCATGTGCTACTCTAATATTGGAAGAGCATACTCAGTATTTTCCCAACAGCTTTATTGTCAGATCTCAAGCCATCTTCTTTGTTTCAATTTTTCGGGCTTTTATTTTGAAACATTTTATGCATTGGTGGTTCAGTGGTAGAATTCTCGCCTGCCACGCGGGAGGCCCGGGTTCGATTCCCGGCCAATGCAACACATTGTTTTAGGCATGGCGGGATGAATGAGAGGCTGCGACATCACTTTAACTGACTTAAACACTGACATGTCCGAGTGAAGGGTGCACTATTTAACCAGGCTGTTTGGTGCATTTAATTAAGAGTGGAATGGTCTTCTCTTTCTTTTCTTTTATTTCATAAAACTACCCAAGACTTTTGTTAGAAAAATATCACTCGGCTTCGTCTTCAATATCAGGATACATGTATTTATTATCCTTGCAAGAATGGAAGTAGTCATCACAGACAGAGCTGCATGGTAAAACTAGTTCTCCAAACAGTTTCCTTGACATGCTTGCATACAAGAGAGGGTGTTATTCAGTCACAAGATGCAGAATACCGGTTCAAAGCAGTATTCAATGTTTTAGTTCAGATTAGCTAAGGCCTGCGTAAGCAATAAACATGACAGTCATATGTCTATCTCCATAAAGACTGAATCATCATGTTAATCGTTGTCACATAGCTATCATATTCCTAAAACAGTGGGTGTTTCTCAATGTCAAGGAAAGCTGCTCCAGAGCCACTATTTCAAGGATGCTACGTCATCAAGTCCCGCCAAAGGACTATTCCAATGTCCAGGCTCCTTGGAATTCTACCGAGCCCGGCGTCCTTCGTAGCGAGACATTTCGAGGCTGCACATGTGTATCCTCCGCGGTCTTAAAATCCCCACAATGCTTTGCGCACGGACCAATTTCCCCAAATCTGTGGCGAAAAATGTAAGGCGGGGCCTCTCATATGACGCACACTTGCTCGCCTGTTCCACTCTTCGTTTTCCGAATGCCAGGAAGGATTCTTGCCTAGCTTCCGAAGGAAGTGACTCGGAAGACATGTCCTACCAAGGAAGCGTCCTCGACATTGAGAAACACCCAGTGTGTCCTGATGCTCTTCTAGGTAATCATACATGGAGGGTGTTTCTCAATCTCGAGTACGCTTGCTTGGTAGCACATGCAGGGCTCAACGCTAACTTTTAAAAGTGGTTGCCAGGCTGGCAACCAGGCATCAGCTTTTGGTTGCCAAAACAGAAAATACGGTTGCCATTTTTAGACACCTTATATTTTAAATAATTAAGATACTATACAGTTATACATCAACTTAATAATGAACATGTGATACAAAAGAATGTTCAAATGCTTTACAATAAGTAATTAACGCAATTATTTGAAACTTAAGTGGTAGGAAACGTGTCCGCCCTCAATTGCTGGTATACAAAATACCAGTTGCGCAGCTGTTGTCATGTTCTTCACAGATCCCTCACAAATGAATTGAGCAAGTCACTAGTTTCTTGGTCATCCGTTGTCTCCCTTTCATGTTTGGGTTTTCCTGACCTTTGTGCTGACCCCCACCATAGATCCATTGGCCCTTCAGCATTGAAGTCTCTGATTGGCCAGACTAATACATTTCTATTGTTAAATAAATGAAAACCATTCACAGTTAAGAATTAGATATTAATTATGAATGCTGTAAATTACCTTTAATTAGGGATGCACGATATTGGTTTTTTGAAACCGATAACGATACCGATAACTTCCTGCTTCTCAAGACCGATACCGATAACCGATAATAATATAATATATATATATATATATTAAATGTACCTGTAGTTTTTGCACACCTGGTGGTAACAAAAAGACTAGTAGTGAGCAAATGACATGAGCATTACTACTATGAACAAAACAAAGCCAAGAACAGTTTTGACTCTTCAAAGTGACCATATTTATTTTCCCAAACAAATCTGGCAAACTTCTTGCCTTTTTCAAAAGCCTCGTCGATAGGTAAAAGCCCCGGTGCCTTTGCAGCTGGCTTTGGATTCGCCGCTAGTTTAGCAGCGCAGGCGTCTTCGTACGCTTTTAACACACCATCGTAGCGATGGCGATGTTTCAGGTGACTAATCAGGTTGGAAGTATTATAGCTCGTTGCCTTTTTCCCTCCTCATGGAACTTCTGCATTGCATTTGTTAATACAAATAGCAAGCGAACTATCTAACTCTGAAACTTTGAAATAGTCCCATACCACCGACGACATGTTTGTTTACTGTCCTGGCTTCACGGCCGCACACCATGTACGTCACAGCCAGGCATGAGTTAGGAAGCGCTGGATTTGTGAAAAACTCCCCTCTTCCTAAACCACTAATACCACAGTACTGGCAAAACGGGAGGAGCCGAGTGAAAAACAAGCGCCCCTCATCCCAATCCACCCACACCGCAGTATTTCTTTCTTTTTTTTTACCCAAAAAATATATTGTATATTATCGGGGCTATTAATACTTTTATCGGGTTTATCGGGATGACGTCATAATTCCTAATATCGGACCGATAATTATCGTGCACCACTACCTTTTTAATATGTCTAACTATATTTAACATGTGTTACATTTTATAGAAGTGATTATATTTTTATGCCAATTTTTTCCTATGGTAAAGTTTCGTTTTGCACTTTTATTTTGGTAGTAATAAGATCGGGACTCTTATTTTGAAGGAACTTTTACCGGAAGTGAATGCACATATATATTTCGCCTCCCAAGACTTTACACATTTCCCCTTTCCTTTTCGTTCGGGTTCACCTTGCGCTTTATCAGTTGAATCCAGGCTTGGAATTTCGTCATTTTAGGGGCAAGGCCATTTGGCCTTCCCGTTCACATTTTTTTTAAGGGCACAAAGGCCACATGACAGGGCACAAAGGCCGTTTGGTTAAATTACGCTGGTCAATCAACATGACTGAAAAGTGTAGCACTAACGTCAACACCAGTCGTTTTACAAATGGCTGAATAGCAATAGTGTTTCTTTAACGTATACGTTAAGTTCAGCCATAAACCACATAAGTCAGTCATGTATTATATCAAAACCGCTTAGCAAGAAAAATACTAGATTCAAAGGTGACCGCTATCTGCTAGCTTGTAGAAGCAACACTAGATGTAGACCCCTTGAAGGGAAGACGTTAGCGCTATCCAAACTAGCTAGCTATCGCTAGTTTTCATGACAAAATGTAACGAGTCAACTTTAAATAGGCTAATACAATGGTAATTACCTATCAATAGTACTTTCTATAAACACGTAAATGTTAAGTCCTTTCAAATACTACCACATACTTCAGTTAAATCATATCAAAACAGCTTGGTCCGCTTGCTTACCTGTGCTTGTCTTGCTCCCGCGGCTGAGGAGGAGGCTGTCGGGCCCCTACAGGCATTTCTGACGGAACAATCACAGCAGAGCAATCGCTCTGATCCACAGGGCACAGGCATCGCCCGGGACTATCCTACTGCGCGCACTAATATGACTTTACTAGCGTTGTTTACACTGGAACTTTTGACAGGGGCACCAAGGCCACTTTGGCCGTGAATTGCATTTTTTTTCACAGGGCATCACGGCCAAAGTGCGGGGCCATGGCCGTCGTGGCCGTCGTGAAATTCCCACCCTGGTTGAATCACTTTGAACATTCGTTTGAGATGTTGACGGGTTGGCCGAACTTTTTACCCCACAATCAAACAACTTAATTTGCTTCGCCGTTTTTTTAAAACAAACACACGGCGCACCGCGCACGCGAGTAAACGTGCGTCGCTTTCTGGCTCCGTAATCACACCAATGCACGTGCAACTTAAGTGTCAGGTTCCAACTGGTCACAACAATAATTAAATATCACTCTTAATACAACAAATAATTAACATTTATCTATTTTGGGGTGCACATTTTGCTGTTTGCTGTCCTTATTTCTTTATGTTAAAAACTGGTTGCCACTGATGGCAACCAAAGGCCAAGAAGTGGTTGACATTTTTTCTGAATGGTTGCCAATGGCAACCTGGCAACCGTTACTGTCGAGCCCTGACATGTCTTCCGAGCGTCTTGCTTCAGAAGCGAGGCAAGAATACTTCCTGGCATTCGGGAAAACACAGAGTGGAACAGGCTAGCAGGTGTGCATCGCATGAGAAGCCCCGCCTTACATTTTCCGCCACAGATTTGGGGAAATTGGTCCGTGCGCAAAGCATTGTGGGGATTTTAAGACCGTGGAGTCTACACATGTGCAGCCTCGAAATGTCTCCAAACGAAGTACGCCGGGCTCGGTAGAATTCCAAGTATGCTGGACATTGGAACAGTACTTCGGCGGCACTCTATGACGTAGTATGCTTGAAATAGTGGCTCTGGAGCAGCTTTACTCAAGCTTTGTTATCATGTGCTACTCTAATATTGGAAGAGCATACTCCGTATTTTCCCAACAGCTTTATTGTCAGATCTCAAGCCATCTTCTTTGTTTCAATTTTTGGGGCTTTTATTTTGAAACATTTTATGCATTGGTGGTTCAGTGGTAGAATTCTCGCCTGCCACGCGGGAGGCCCGGGTTCGATTCCCGGCCAATGCAACACATTGTTTTAGGCATGGCGGGATGAATAATTGGCTGCGACATCACTTTAACTGACTTAAACACTGACATGTCCGAGTGAAGGGTGCACTATTTAACCAGGCTGTTTGGTGCATTTAATTAAGAGTGGAATGGTCTTCTCTTTCTTTTCTTTTATTTCATAAAACTACCCAAGACTTTTGTTAGAAAAATATCACTCGGCTTCGTCTTCAATATCAGGATACATGTATTTATTATCCTTGCAAGAATGGAAGTAGTCATCACAGACAGAGCTGCATGGTAAAACTAGTTCTCCAAACAGTTTCCTTGACATGCTTGCATACAAGAGAGGGTGTTATTCAGTCACAAGATGCAGAATACTGGTTCAAAGCAGTATTCAATGTTTTAGTTCAGATTAGCTAAGGCCTGCGTAAGCAATAAACATGACAGTCATATGTCTATCTCCATAAAGACTGAATCATCATGTTAATCGTTGTCACATAGCTATCATATTCCTAAAACAGTGGGTGTTTCTCAATGTCAAGGAAAGCTGCTCCAGAGCCACTATTTCAAGGATGCTACGTCATCAAGTCCCGCCAAAGGACTGTTCCAATGTCCAGGCTCCTTGGAATTCTACCGAACCCGGCGTCCTTCGTAGCGAGACATTTCGAGGCTGCACATGTGTATCCTCCGCGGTCTTAAAATCCCCACAATGCTTTGCGCACGGACCAATTTCCCCAAATCTGTGGCGAAAAATGTAAGGCGGGGCCTCTCATATGACGCACACCTGCACACTTGCTCGCCTGTTCCACTCTTCGTTTTCCGAATGCCAGGAAGGATTCTTGCCTAGCTTCCGAAGGAAGTGACTCAGAAGACATGTCCTACCAAGGAAGCGTCCTCGACATTGAGAAACACCCAGTGTGTCCTGATGCTCTTCTAGGTAATCATACATGGAGGGTGTTTCTCAATCTCGAGTACGCTTGCTTGGTAGCACATGCAGGGCTCAACGCTAACTTTTAAAAGTGGTTGCCAAGCTGGCAACCAGGCATCAGCTTTTGGTTGCCAAAACAGAAAATACGGTTGCCATTTTTAGACACCTTATATTTTAAATAATTAAGATACTATACAGTTATACATCAACTTAATAATGAACATGTGATACAAAAGAATGTTCAAATGCTTTACAATAAGTAATTAACGCAATTATTTGAAACTTAAGTGGTAGGAAACGTGTCCGCCCTCAATTGCTGGTATACAAAATACCAGTTGCGCAGCTGTTGTCATGTTCTTCACAGATCCCTCACAAATGAATTGAGCAAGTCACTAGTTTCTTGGTCATCCGTTGTCTCCCTTTCATGTTTGGGTTTTCCTGACCTTTGTGCTGACCCCCACCATAGATCCATTGGCCCTTCAGCATTGAAGTCTCTGATTGGCCAGACTAATACATTTCTATTGTTAAATAAATGAAAACCATTCACAGTTAAGAATTAGATATTAATTATGAATGCTGTAAATTACCTTTAATTAGGGATGCACGATATTGGTTTTTTGAAACCGATAACGATACCGATAACTTCCTGCTTCTCAAGACCGATACCGATAACCGATAATAATATAATATATATATATTAAATGTACCTGTAGTTTTTGCACACCTGGTGGTAACAAAAAGACTAGTAGTGAGCAAATGACATGAGCATTACTACTATGAACAAAACAAAGCCAAGAACAGTTTTGACTCTTCAAAGTGACCATATTTATTTTCCCAAACAAATCTGGCAAACTTCTTGCCTTTTTCAAAAGCCTCGTCGATAGGTAAAAGCCCCGGTGCCTTTGCAGCTGGCTTTGGATTCGCCGCTAGTTTAGCAGCGCAGGCGTCTTCGTACGCTTTTAACACACCATCGTAGCGATGGCGATGTTTCAGGTGACTAATCAGGTTGGAAGTATTATAGCTCGTTGCCTTTTTCCCTCCTCATGGAACTTCTGCATTGCATTTGTTAATACAAATAGCAAGCGAACTATCTAACTCTGAAACTTTGAAATAGTCCCGTACCACCGACGACATGTTTGTTTACTGTCCTGGCTTCACGGCCGCACACCATTTACGTCACAGCCAGGCATGAGTTAGGAAGCGCTGGATTTGTGAAAAACTCCCCTCTTCCTAAACCACTAATACCACAGTACTGGCAAAACGGGAGGAGCCGAGTGAAAAACAAGCGCCCCTCATCCCAATCCACCCACACCGCAGTATTTCTTTCTTTTTTTTTACCCAAAAAATATATTGTATATTATCGGGGCTATTAATACTTTTATCGGGTTTATCGGGATGACGTCATAATTCCTAATATCGGACCGATAATTATCGTGCACCACTACCTTTAATATGTCTAACTATATTTAACATGTGTTACCTTTTTATAGAAGTGATTATATTTTTATGCCAATTTTTTCCTATGGTAAAGTTTCGTTTTGCACTTTTATTTTGGTAGTAATAAGATCGGGACTCTTATTTTGAAGGAACTTTTACCGGAAGTGAATGCACATATATATTTCGCCTCCCAAGACTTTACACATTTCCCCTTTCCTTTTCGTTCGGGTTCACCTTGCGCTTTATCAGTTGAATCACTTTGAACATTCGTTTGAGATGTTGACGGGTTGGCCGAACTTTTTACCTCACAATCAAACAACTTAATTTGCTTCGCCGTTTTTTTAAAACAAACACACGGCGCACCGCGCACGCGAGTAAACCTGCGTCGCTTTCTGGCTCCGTAATCACACCAATGCACGTGCAACTTAAGTGTCAGGTTCCAACTGGTCACAACAATAATTAAATATCACTCTTAATACAACAAATAATTAACATTTATCTATTTTGGGGTGCACATTTTGCTGTTTGCTGTCCTTATTTCTTTATGTTAAAAACTGGTTGCCACTGATGGCAACCAAAGGCCAAGAAGTGGTTGACATTTTTTCTGAATTGTTGCCAATGGCAACCTGGCAACCGTTACTGTCGAGCCCTGACATGTCTTCCGAGCGTCTTGCTTCAGAAGCGAGGCAAGAATACTTCCTGGCATTCGGGAAAACACAGAGTGGAACAGGCTAGCAGGTGTGCATCGCATGAGAAGCCCCGCCTTACATTTTCCGCCACAGATTTGGGGAAATTGGTCCGTGCGCAAAGCATTGTGGGGATTTTAAGACCGTGGAGTCTACACATGTGCAGCCTCGAAATGTCTCCAAACGAAGTACGCCAGGCTCGGTAGAATTCCAAGTATGCTGGACATTGGAACAGTACTTCGGCGGCACTCTATGACGTAGTATGCTTGAAATAGTGGCTCTGGAGCAGCTTTACTCGAGCTTTGTTATCATGTGCTACTCTAATATTGGAAGAGCATACTCAGTATTTTCCCAACAGCTTTATTGTCAGATCTCAAGCCATCTTCTTTGTTTCAATTTTTCGGGCTTTTATTTTGAAACATTTTATGCATTGGTGGTTCAGTGGTAGAATTCTCGCCTGCCACGCGGGAGGCCCGGGTTCGATTCCCGGCCAATGCAACACATTGTTTTAGGCATGGCGGGATGAATGAGAGGCTGCGACATAACTGACTTAAACACTGACATGTCCGAGTGAAGGGTGCACTATTTAACCAGGCTGTTTGGTGCATTTAATTAAGAGTGGAATGGTCTTCTCTTTCTTTTCTTTTATTTCATAAAACTACCCAAGACTTTTGTTAGAAAAATATCACTCGGCTTGGTCTTCAATATCAGGATACATGTATTTACTATCCTTGCAAGAATGGAAGTAGTCATCACATACAGAGCTGCATGGTAAAACTAGTTCTCCAAACAGTTTCCTTGACATGCTTACATACAAGAGAGGGTGTTATTCAGTCACAAGATGCAGAATACCGGTTCAAAGCAGTATTCAATGTTTTAGTTCAGATTAGCTAAGGCCTGCGTAAGCAATAAACATGACAGTCATATGTCTATCTCCATAAAGACTGAATCATCATGTTAATCGTTGTCACATAGCTATCATATTCCTAAAACAGTGGGTGTTTCTCAATGTCAAGGAAAGCTGCTCCAGAGCCACTATTTCAAGGATGCTACGTCATCAAGTCCCGCCAAAGGACTGTTCCAATGTCCAGGCTCCTTGGAATTCTACCGAGCCCGGCGTCCTTCGTAGCGAGACATTTCGAGGCTGCACATGTGTATCCTCCGCGGTCTTAAAATCCCCACAATGCTTTGCGCACGGACCAATTTCCCAAAATCTGTGGCGAAAAATGTAAGGCGGGGCCTCTCATATGACGCACACCTGCACACTTGCTCGCCTGTTCCACTCTTCGTTTTCCGAATGCCAGGAAGGAAACGAAGTACGCCGGGCTCGGTAGAATTCCAAGTATGCTGGACATTGGAACAGTACTTCGGCGGCACTCGATGACGTAGTATGCTTGAAATAGTGGCTCTGGAGCAGCTTTACTCGAGCTATGTTATAATGTGCTACTCTAATATTGGAAGAGCATACTCAGTATTTTCCCAGCAGATTTATTGTCAGATCTCAAGCCATCTTCTTTGTTTCAATTTTTCGGGCTTTTATTTTGAAACATTTTATGCATTGGTGGTTCAGTGGTAGAATTCTCGCCTGCCACGCGGGAGGCCCGGGTTCGATTCCCGGCCAATGCAACACATTGTTTTAGGCATGGCGGGATGAATGAGAGGCTGTGACATCACTTTAACTGACTTAAACACTGACATGTCCGAGTGAAGGGTGCACTATTTAACCAGGCTGTTTGGCATGTGTTTGCACTTTGAATTAGTGAAGACTAACTTTTTTATCTTTGTGTCCTCTCTACTTTGTGAACAGAGACCGAACAGCCTCCTCTCTCTACAGATGTGGACATGCGTTGCTATAACAGCTTTCTCAACCTGGTTCCCCCTGAAGTTTGCTCTGTGCCTCTTATCATGCACTGTATGCTGGAGCAGGTCTGTGTATATATTGTGAGTTTGAAAGTGTAGTGTGGAATCTAGGTGGTTCAACGCTTATTTACCCCAATTTCTTGTTTTCAGGTAGTGATTTCAACAGAGCAGTCATGTCCAGCTAAAGAGTCCAAACCTCACAATGGTCCTGGGTTAGACTATCAGCTGGTCAGCTTCATGCTTCAAAGCTTCCTCCCTCTGGTACATGCTAAAGAAGAGAGAAGTCGCATGTTGAAAGGCTTGCTGGCTACAGTGCAAAATGAAGACGACCAGAAGGTATAGTGGCTCCACACTGAAACACACATTTCATAAACTATAATATGTATATAGTAGGGCTGTATCCGAATTTCCAAATATTCGTTCGTTGGAGTACTATTCGGGTTTCAACTTCGTTATTCGGATATTCGTTTTTTTTTATTTGTTTTTATTGAAATCTCCAATATCAACGTAAGAACTTTTGCCTCTTCGGGGGGTGCTGATTAGGGATCGACCGATATGGCTTATGGCTTTTTCAAGGCCGATACCGATTATTAGTAATCAAGGAGACCGATAACCGATATTTGGAACCGATATACATTTGCAGTAAAATCAGAAAATATTGGTGTCAAAATGTAGAATAACACAAACTCCAACACAAGTTATTTGAAATGCATTTAAGCATATATCATGTTTAATGCAATTTTAAACATCTTACAACTGGTTTCCTCTCTGTGCCCTTTTCTTTAGTGCAGCCATCTACAATGAGTTAGAGAGAGACAAGAAGTGGGGCTGCAGGCTGACATGCTTAACTGACAATAATGCTTAATTTATTATATCAAAACAATGCATGTCTATCTAGCATAAAATCCCAATAAGCTGCTAGCAACTGCAAAACACTAGTGCTAGCTAATGTTTTGAAAACTATTAAAAGTGAGGCTATTACAGTAGACCTAACGTTAGTCTAGTGAAAAATGGTATCCGGGACAGCCCTAGTATATAGATTTATATATAAATATGTAGATAACAGAGAGGACACTATCTGAGGCATTGGTGGTTCAGTGGTAGAATTCTCGCCTGCCACGCGGGAGGCCCGGGTTCGATTCCCGGCCAATGCAGGATATACTTTTTTGAAAGACATGGTGAAAGGAGAGGCTCGTGTTTCAGTCTCTTTGAGAACAGTCACTGCTGGCTCGACTGTCTTGTTGAGAGGGCTTTCACAACAACACACAGAATGTAGGGTGTGCTTAAATTGTGACATGTCTATGAACGGCACAAGAGTCCTTCAAGCCCTCCCCCCCGACGGGGGAGGGTTTAATCCGCTGTTAACAGCATTCCAACTATGTTCTTCTAAGCACGAAATTCTTTATTAGGGCCTGAGCTTTATTAGGGCCTGAGCTTTACGACGCCATTCATGCAGCGAAATTTTGCATGGACGTCAGGACCGGTGAAAAATGTGACATTCTGGAGTCGATGGGTTAAAAAATTCCCACATGCTCGCTAGCGCGTATGTGTAAAACATTTTTGAAAAATGTACATAGTCGCACCGTAAGTCGGATGCACCTGAAATTTTGCACACTTATCCGGGCGGACCTGCACTACATAAAGTCCTCTTGAACCCCTAAGCTCCGCCTACTTTAATTTGTTTTGTATTAGCATAATGTTAAAAACAGTGAAATATTATCCTAAATTTCAAATTTGGGTTTATCAACACCAATCTTAGTATACAGCATCGGTGGAGGGTCACACACATTACAGTAGGAAATGAGCATGTTCAGGTAATAAATATGCCGCCATTAATCAAAACGTATTAGCAAAAAGGTGTGGCTTAGAAAGAAATGCTCATAACTCATCAACAATGTATCCATTCACCACAGATTTTGGTGGATACGTTTAGTCTGTGTTGGGGAATAGGCACACCAAAGCATTTTCATTTTGGACAATAGGGGGCGCCAAAAACACCACCAATTTACAAATCAAGAACGGATGGACGAAATAAAACAATCTTTTTTTAGACATACTCTGGGGGTGACTATGAACTGACGTTTAAAGTGTCGAAACAAATGCAGAATGTGGGCGTGGCCTATACAATTTGTTTACATTGCGATAGCATAAAATGAGCTTCGTACGCAAAACTTGGGACACACGTCACAGCCCACGACCTTTTCGCGAATGTAAAAGAAAAACGTAATTTAAAAAAAAAAAAACTGCTCACTAGCGCCCCCTATTGTGTGGTAGTCACATATAGTTTATCAGAACTTCACGAATTTTGGCACAGACAATCCTCATGGAATGGCGGACATATTTCGAATTTGCTTCCATTAGCCCCGCCCCCGACAAAGGCGGCCATTTTGAAAAATGTGCGGTTTTCATGCATTTTAAGGAAATGTTTGCGTTCTCCTCCTAGGGCATGGGTCGGCAACAGGCGGCCCGCAGCAATAATATTTGGCCCGTAATTTTGAGAATAAAAAATATATATATATTTTTTTTTTTACAACATCGGACCGACAGTCGCACATATAGGCTATAATGTCCGAATAGAGAATCTACCTACACCTGAAGAATGCTTATTGTACTTTATCCATGTTGGCACAATCAGGCTGCGGGGTGCACTGGCGCTGATAGTGGATCAATAGGTGGACAGCGCGTGGTGCTGAAATAGCCAACATTTGGTGTGTGGTTTGAAAAAAATAACACCAGCTCACTAAATCATCCATCCATCTCCATGCATCTTCTCCTGCTTATCCGTGGTCGGGTCGCGGGGGTAGCAGTTCCAGCAGAGAGCCCCAAACTTTCTTTTCCCTGGCGACATCAACCAGCTCTGACTGGGGGATCCCAAGGCGCTCCCAGGCCAGCGAAGAAATATAATCCCTCCACCTGGTCCTAGGTCTACCCCTTGGTCTCTTCCCAGCTGGACGTGCCTGGAACACCTCCCTAGGGAGGCGCCCAGGTGGCATCCTAACTAGGTGCCCAAACCACCTCAACTGACTCCTTTCGACACGAAGGAGGAGCGGCTCAACTCCGAGTCCCTTCCGGATGACCGAACTTCTCACCTTATCCCTAAGGGAGACACCAGCCACCCTGCGGAGAAAACCCATCTCGGCCGCTTGTATCCGCAATCTCGTTCTTTCGGTCATGACCCATCCTTCATGACCATAGGTGAGGGTAGGAACGAAAATGGCCCGGTAGACAGAGAGCTTTGCCTTCTGGCTCAGCTCCCTTTTCGTCACAACGGTGCGGTAAAGCGACTGTAGTACCGCTCCCGCTGCTCCGATTCTCCGGCCCATCTCACGCTCCATTGTTCCCTCACTCGAGAACAACTCAATAAATCATTCAAACGTAATGTTTACTTATATGTAGGGGTGTAACGGTACACGTTCGGTTCGGTACAGGTGTGTACCGAAGTGTACCGAACGAATATAACGTTAAACGTAAAAAATTGAGAACGTGAATAACTTTTTGGAAGTAATCTCAGGTGCTGCGTCGCAGCATTCAGAGTAATTTGCTCACATTGGGTTCAACGCGTCATAGAGCGAGCAAGTCATTTCATTGGATGAGAGGCATACTATGAGAGCTGGTCAGAGGGATGCGTTCAAATGTAGTCAGTAATTTGAGGAACTGTGAAAAATGTATGGCGAACGCAGATAAAGTTGAGCTCGAAAATCCTCCAGCATCATTGAAGTCTCCGGTTTGGGAACATTTTGGTTTTGCAGTTACGTACAAGGATGACGGACAAAGACAGGTGGACCGAACCAAAGCTGTTTGTCGGCATTGTTCAACTAAAATTGGTTACGCGGCTGGCAATACATCAAACTTGCACACTCTTTTGAAAAGGCATCACCCGAACGTGAATATCACCGGTACCAAAAGAAAAAAGACTGAAGTGCAAACCCAACTCCCACTAGCATTTAAGCCTCCACCACTCGCAAAGAGTTCAGACCGAGCCAAAGCTATTACAAACGCCAACTATCCTTATGTTGCAATGTTAGCAAAGCGCTACCTGGCTGTATCTGCTACCTCTGTCCCTAGCGAGAGGGTGTTCTCCACAGCAGGAGACATTGTTAGTGCCAGCAGATCTGCCCTTTCGGCAAGCAATGTGGACAAGTTCATTTTTCTTTAAAAAAACATGAAAATACAATGACAAGCAAGTCCTAATGTCAAACTGGCTGCTTAGGTGCTAGTACAGTACAGTTCAAATACAGATTATTTCAGTTCATCGAAATGCTGCACCTTAATGTTCATTTTATTATATTTTGTATTTATTTGAGTGAATATTCACAGTTTAATAATAATTAAAAACCCCAAACTAATAGTTTATGTTTTGTGAGTACTAGTACAGTAAAGTTCAAATACAGATTATTTCAGTTCATCGAAATGCTGCACCTTAATGTTTATTTTATTATATTTTGTATTTATTTGAGTGAATACATTATTCACAGTTTAATAATAATAATAAAAAAATATATATATATGTTTTGTTTTGTGAAAAAAAATTCTGCTGTACCGAAAACGTACCGAACCGAACCGTGACCAAAAAACCGAGGTACGTACCGAACCGAAATGTTTGTGAACCGTTACACCCCTACTTATATGTGAACAGTAACAAAGTTCAGGCAAAACATTGACAACAAAATTGGAGAAGCCGCTTGATCATGGAGGGCGAGGAGTGGTGGTGCATATGCTCCTGAAACGACAGAACAAACACGCTACATTAGGGATAATAATTACAATGAGCCATTCATTTAAAAATATAAAAAATATAATTAGGCTATTAAATACAATTACGACAGGCTTGGTACTCACTTAATGTGAAAACTGACATCTCCCATCGGTCACTATTTTTTGGATATCTGTTGATATGGACGTCACTTTAATCCACAGGCAGTTCTCAAGGTTTTTATGCGTCAATCGATTCCTCTCGTGCGTCTTTATCGCATTCATTGAAGAAAAGGACGACTCGCATGTATAGGTGGAAGGGAACATTGTGAGCACATAAAATGTGAGTCTCTTGATCGTGCTATACTCCTCTGAGCTTCCCACCCAAAAGGCACTCACAGACTCCGCACTTCTGAGCGCATCGCTGACCAGGGAGCTTGTTTGAAAATCAATTAGCTCCATTTCTAATGCAGCCTCGTCTAAGGAGGGGATCATTTGTTTCGCCTGGGAGGTGAAGTCTCCACTTGGTCGGACTGTGAGAGGATCTCGTACAAAGGCAATGATGTCTTTTGGGATGGAGTAGTCCTCAAACCTTGACGTGAAGTTGGCCCGTAGCTGCTTGATGAAGTCCACCATCAGCTCTGTCACTTGTCCCAGTGCCTGTGATTTTAGTGTACTGAAATGGAGGAGCCTGCCCAACAACTCCTTCCTCGTGAAGGATTCAAGCTTTTCAACCATGTCTATGGTTTTGCCTCTCCCCTGTAGCTGCAGGTTAAGCTGGTTTAGGTGGCCAAATATATCCGCTAAAAATGCTACATTGGACATGCACTTTTCGTCTCCCAGAAGGGCAAGGTGGTCAGCTGCTGCCCTAATCTTGCTCTTGCTCTAAGAAACGCCTTGACCTCATCCAGTAGCGCACAGAAGCGGTCCAACGCTTTCCCTTTGCTCCACCACCGCACGTCATTGTGAAGCAGCAGGTCATCGTGGGTGGCCTCTTCTGACTCAGCCACAAGTTGTCGGAAAAGCCGATGCTGGGTGCTTGATGTACCCCTGACATGACACGCATCACTTTGTCACTTTGTCCATAACTTCCTTTAGCTCACCACTGAGTTTGGCGCAAAGGACACTCTGGTGGATGAGACAGTACAGTCCATGCATTTGGGGGGCGTGCTCCTTCAACTTGCTTACCAGACCTCTGTGCTTTCCCACCATAGCAGGAGCCCCGTCTGTCACGATTAGGTTAACCCTCTCGAATGACAATGAATGCAGCCTAAACAACTCTTCCAGTTTCGTAAATATAACGTCCCCAGTGGTGTGCCCTTCTAATGGAATAAGAGACGGCAGCTCTTTCCTGAACTCCTTTCCATCAAAATATCTAACATAGACGCACAACTGGGCTTCATCTGTACTGTCAGTGCTCTCGTCAATGGCTAAGGAAAAGTAATTGGCTTGACTGAGACCCTTGATAATTACCCCCTGCACAGCGTCTGACAGTGCTTCTATGCGGCGTATAGCGGACCTTGCAGAGCACACCTGTTTCACTGACGCAAAGGACTTGGACTTGTCGGTGGCCAGTTCCTCCAAAACGGTCACCATCACCTTGAAAACCTCTGCGTCAGTGAATGGCCGGTTGTGCTTTGCGAGCACCTACGACGCCTTTAGGGACGCAGTTGTCACTTTCTGTTGGACTGTGAGGCCTGTGAGTTACCTATGATTACTACAGTTGCAAGAAAAAGTTTGAACCCTTTGGAATTACCTGGATTTCTGCATAAGTTGGTCATAAAATGTGTTCTGATCTTCATCTAAGTCACAACAATAGACAAACACAGTCTGCTTAAACTAATACCACACAAACAATTATATGTGTTCATGTTTTTATTGAGCACACCATGTAAACATTCACAGTGCAGGGTGGAAAAAGTATGTGAACCCCTAGGCTAAAGACTTCTTCAAGAGCTAATTGGAGTCAGGAGTCAGCCAACCTGGAGTCCAATCAATGAGACGAGATTGGAGGTGTTGGTTAAAGCTGCCCTGCCCTATAAAAAATACACACCAGTTTTGAATTAGCTATTCTTAAGAAGCATTGCCAGATGTGAACCATGCCTCGCACAAAAGAGCTCTCAGAAGACCTACGATTAAGAATTGTTGACTTGCATAAAGCTGGAAAGGGTTACAAAAGTATCTCTAAAAGCCTTGATGTTCATCAGTCATCATTCATCATTTGTAAGACAAATTGTCTATAAATGGAGAAAGTTCAGCACTGTTGTTACTCTCCCTAGGAGTGGCCATCCTGTAAAGATGACTGCAAGAGCACAGCGCAGAATGCTCAATGAGGTGAAGAAGAATCCTAGAGTGTCAGCTAAAGACTTAAAGAAATTTCTGGCACATGCTAACATCTCTGTTGACGAATCTACGATACGTAAAACACTGAACAAGAATGGAGTTCATGGGAGGACACCACGGAGGAAGCCACTGCTGTCCAGAAAAAACATTGCTGCACGTTTGAAGTTTGCAAAAGAGCACCTGGATGTTCCACAGCACTACTGGCAAAATATTCTGTGGACAGATGAAACCAAAGTTGAGTTGTTTGGAAGGAACACACAACGCTATGTGTGGAGAATCCAAAGGGTTGACTTTTTCTTGCAACTGTATATGCCTACATTCATAATGTCAGCGGAGGGAGGGGGCGGCGCTGCGGAAGAGCAGAGCGCGAGGGAGAGCTGTCATCTTCCCTTTACAAGCTTCAAACATGTATTTATCGTGTGATTTTGGAAATACAAGTTTCATTTTCTGAAAGCCAAGACTTTGTTTATTTAAAATCAAACAAAACACCGAACCCCGAAAAACTAGTTTTTTTACGCAAATCCACGTTTATTTTTAAATGAGCCATTGCAACTTCCAACTGATTTCGATAGAGCGGGTCACATAAGGAAAATGTGTGGTTGTGGGGAACCAGGTCAATTAAAGCACTTATTTAACTATTAAATACATTGAGTTTGAGTAAAATACTTAGTTACTGATTAATTTAGGTTATAATATATTAAATAAATTGCAAAGCAAAACATGCTGTAATTTATTTATTTTTTAAAGGTTTTCAACCTGAAAGAATCCTAATGTGTCCTTGAAAAGTTGAATAAAGAAAAGGAAAAAGCATTTGAGTTGTCCATGCGTCCTCTGTTGCCCCTCAAGCCTCTCAAATGTGGGCAAACACTCAAATAAATGCCAAAAACCCAGAGAACTTGACAATACTTATCAGAATAAAAGTATGTTAAATAACACTGCTACCTAGTTAATAACTCTACTTTACTCAGTGGAGGCTCGTCCATTGAGGAAAGGGAGGACCATCCTCCCTAAAATTTCAGAAAAAAATTAACTTTGAAGAGAACAATAAATACACCTCAATTTAAAAGATAAGTCTGTTAAAATACAGATAATAGCCCTGGCTTTTAACATGGGACTGAAATGGGGCTAGAGAGGACGAGCCTCCCTTTGGTCGGGTCTAGCCAGAGGCTCTGGATTGGGCGCCTATATCATCAGTGAACCAATCAGCGGATCTGACTGCGCATCAGAGTGTTGATGGGGAGGGTCATCAGCGATATCAGAGTTTTTTCTGAACCGGGGAACAGGGGTGCTGTGCCCTCTTACCAAAATAAATTCCTTGAATTTGATTATTTTCTGGCCCGCCATCTTGTGGCTCAGAAGAAAATTGGCCCACGGCCAAACTTACTTGCCTACCCCTGTCCTAGGGGAATGATCAGAAAAATGCCAATCCAGGACAAGTTCAGCCCCTATCCAATATGATGCTTAATTGTGATGCAATTTGGCCGTCGTAGCCCCTCGGTCTGGCCATTATGCCCCACAAATAATTGTACGTCCTACGGCCACCATGGCCTTTGGGCCCCTCACACTGTTAAAATCTCGAAGTTGCTTTAACCTGTTAAGCCCGAAGGTCCCCGCCGGCGGGTACTTTAGTTTTTTTTTTCACGACACTGTGTCTCAGGGGATCTTAATATTTAAGAACCTATTAATGTGTTATACCAGATTAACGGGAATAATCTCAGCTAACTGACGATACAAACCATTTTTACCAAAACAAAACACAAGTCTCATAAGAAGCATCTAATTGACCCCTGAGCGAAAAATGCTAACCTATTACTGCACCGATAATCACTCCTTGCTCCCTTATTACTTATCCTAGGTGCACATCCAACACATCGTTTATGATCGCAGGGAGACACAGAATCTAACGGTGCCCACCTCAACACTGAAAGATACAAACATGTGACGTTATCAACAAAAACGTACATCAAAACAAGTGGCGCTCGGTAGCCCACAACGCTAACATGGCTTACCTTCGTCTTTGTCTGGTCTAAACCATTAAAACGATAAAAAACGATGGTGTAGTTAATCCATAGTTTAATCCAATGTGACTGCGTCCCCTTTGAAATGTTCTGATAATCCATAAACAATAAAACAGCTTTTCCGTTGCTTGATATCAGAGCAGCGATATTTCTCCCCTCTCCTGCAAGCTAGCATGCGCAGAGAGGCCACCATTTTTTTTAACATGAGTGTGTGCGGGACGATTTCCCTTGGATTCTATTGGCTCTAACGGTCAGAAAGAGATGTCACATGTCAAAATCAAACAAGGGGGGCCAGAGATATGGAAAATCCACCCAAATTGCCCCAGAAGAGGGTTTTTTTGCTAAATCTGTCTAAAAAGGTCAAATATCACTTGTTTTGCATCAATCTTAAGGCGAGACACCCCAGGTGAATAGGGTAATTTTTTTTTGTATTACAAGTTTTCTGAAATAGCATGTTTAAATATGCAAATTATCCATTATCTCATTAAATATGCACATATTTTAACTAATGCTGTCAAAATTACTGCGTTAACGGCGGTAATTAATTTTTTGAATTTTGCCACGTAGTGATCGTCTTCTCAATAGAACATCTTTGATAATGTCTTCTGGCCAATCAGAATCAAGATAACGGCGTGGTGTTGTTGCAGGAAGTCCCGACGGAGAATACTTTTGCTGTAGTACAGGTAACACATAACTGGTATGCAGGTTATGTGCGTAATCTGAAATGCGTACCGTCACTTGTGTCACAAAGCGCATTTGCGTACCGACGTACTTGTGAAGCTTTTCCAGAAGGTGGTTAGATCACCGGACGACAGAGTCGGTCTCCGTGTGCACAGACAGGGCTGCTGTTAACGTCGGTCTGTACAACGGAATTGTGCCAAAACTATGCCAACCGGCTGCGGAGGGAGACTCTCCCCCCCCCCTTCACTGGAGAACTGCGCTAAAACAGCTGATCACAACGTTCACACTCTGTGGTCACGAAGTACTCCACTAGCCCCCCCCCCCCCCCCCCCCCCCCCCGTCGACTTTCCTGAAGTACTCCCCCGTTGATAGAAATCAACACGTAATGAATTAAGACCCCACGGTTTGATGATTGATAGGTGTGTGGGCTGTCTTTCATTTTGACACGCAGAAAAATGTTATAATAAACATAGTATGTTAAATGAATATATCCGCCTTCTTTCATTTATCTTTTCATTCCCACAACAATGTACATAAAGAAATGGCATATTTTGGACATAGTTCGAATGGTGATCGAAATCTGAACTTTGGATAAAGCCAGGTTCAAAATTCTTGTTTCATTTTGTAGTCATATTAGTATCTAAGGCGAAGGGATATTGAATATCTCTTTTTATCACTCCATAAATCATAAAATACTGTCAACAGCCCTAAAATATCAATTTTCGCCATGTTTTTAGGAATACAATGTTGTATAATTCAGGCTATGAATGATATATGAACAAACCCTTCTGTAAAAGCCTTCATAATATTGATAGGAATATAACTGGAAGGTTTGGTGTATGTACGTGTTACTGAAGTTGAAATTTCGAACTCAGAGTAGGAGAAAAAACTCATTTTGAAAAAACGACCTTTAAAGATTGCAGTGAGGCGCTAGCTAAACCCTCCTGTTCTTTGGATGACAGCTTGCGCATCGACGCACTCCGTGAAGGTATTTCATGTTCGGGGTCATTTGTTTTTTGTATAACCTTGCTTCGTGCAAGTGACAATTGTTGTCGTCTTCTCTGTGAACATTTTTTTCGCCGTTCGCCATTTTGAGATTTCAATTTCTAAGCTAACCAGGAAGTGTTTTAGCACACCATGTGACGCATCTGAACGAATCACGTTGTCAGAAATTGACACCAGCCAATGAAATTTCGTTTCTTGGTTTAAGACCCCTTTGTGCTTTCACGATTGGTTGCTGATACAAAGGAAATGACCATATTTGGATCCGATGAGATTGTGCAGGAGAGACACAGCTTTCCAACGATATCTCTGTTGACATGGTGCACACAGCGGTCGCGGTACTTTATGTTACGTTAGAATGCTAACTTTTGGTGAATTTAGGAGAAATCTACAGACGCAAATAGACAAACTATAGTAAAATAAACACTTAAATGTGTATTTTGTACGTTTTCCTCCCAAAAGCCTGAAAGAAAACATGTTATAGAATCAAAATAGCACAAAATCTCAAAATTGACCAGTACTTGAAAAATGATGTTTTTGCCTGCCGTGTCTCGCCTTAATACAGGGTACTTATTATATGTTGTACTTTGGATTCCTAAAGCTTTTAGTCTACTAACCCATCATTCAAGGTTAGTTTTCACTATAAGTACAAACTATTATTTATTTGTAAGCTCCAAATCCAAATGTTTCCCTCAATGCCTTTGTGCCCTGGCATGTGGCCTTTGCGCCCTGAAAAAATGTGCGACACCAAAGGCCAAATGGCCTAGCCCCTAAAATGACGAAATCCCAAGCCTGATCTGGACATATTTCAAATTGCTTTCTATTGGCCCGGCCCCCCAGAAAGTCGGCCATTTTCACAAATGTGCCTTTTTAATGCATTTTAAGCACATTTTTGCCTACTCCTCCTAGGGACATGATCGGAAAAATTCCAATCCAGGACAAGTTCAGCCCCTATGCAATATGATGCTAAATTTCGAAGAAAATAGTTGCTAGCTCAAACGGGGAGCTCGTAATCTAACGGAGCATGTACGATTTTTGACGATTTACATGTCACAAATGAATCCAAACTACTACATTTCCATTTTTGGAAACATTTACAAAGTCGCAACGTAACTGTATACAGCGTCGCCTACTTGATTTATTTTTAACTAGCATAATGTTAAAAACCGTGAAATATTAATTTAAATTTCAAATTGTGGTACTCCAAACTTAGTATACAGCATCGGTGGAGGGTCAAACACATTACCGTAGGAAATGGCCATGTTCAGTCGATAAATATGGCCGTCATTATATATAAGCATGTTCGCAAAAAGGGGGGGGCTTAGAAATAAATGCTCATAACTCATCAACAATGTATCCAAATAACACACATTCTGGTGGATAGGTTCAGTCTGTATTGGGGAATAGGCACACAAACGTATTTTCATTTTGGACTATAGGGGGCTCCAAAAACACAACAAATGTGTTGTATGTACAACAGACACCAATACACTCCACAACACACACCTACTCACTGTACAACACACACATACAGCTCCTAAAGCATATAATGTATGTCAGGCTACAGCCCTTGTATATTTTATTATGTGAAGCACTTTATGGTTTCATGAAAAGTATCTACTGTTTACTTGTAGATATCTACTAAAGCATACAAATAAAGTGTGTAATGTAGGCCTGTTACATATATTATTGCTGTTCTCACTGTAAACATCGCGTCTGAATGAAAGCAGTTGTATTAAAAAAAAAAGTAGCCTAACATCCAGGGGAGATGTGATTAGTGAGTAAAAAAACGGTAAAGGGCAGAAAGTCTGATGCACATTTGATCATCTTAAATAACTTATAATCACAACGGGAACAGTTTGCAGAGCTGTGCTTCGTTGACATAAGTCTAGCCATGCGTCACGCCTCTTTTAAACATCACTGTTGCCTGAACTCAACTCCGGAGGATACATCAGTGTACCCTCGGTTATAGCTCCTCCAGAGAGACTCCTCTCTCCTCTAAATCAGTGTATCCTCGGTTACGGCTCCTCCAGACAGCCTCCTCAATAATCGATCCTCGGCGAGCCTTTAGAGAAATGTGTTGTCCTTCGAGAAGGCGCGCCGACATCCGTTTCCGGGTCGCTGCCGGAGGACTTGAGAGTTTGGGACGCGAAAATCATAGAAATTCCAAACGGCTCATTTCGGAGGACTCGCGCGCGTCTGCTTGACGCCGGGACGACTGGCAAACCTCCCCGACAGGCGCACGGACGCGAAGGCCCGCCCACAACTGCATGCACGTCTGTGACCGCAGTTTTAATTCTTATTATTCCGCCCGTTATTTTGCCGGCCTTCTCCTCCCGCATTGAACATTGCAGAAACTCCGTTCGAACATCAAAACGTTCAGCTCGGTCGGGAATCGATGGCTATTACTTTTATCATTCATAACTTTCATAATTCCAGAGATACATCCCATAATTCATCACATTTTTAACCATTGAAGTCAATGGAGAAATTCTTCAGACTTCAACAAATCTTCATGCGACTTCAACTGCCAACTGTTCCTTCATACTTTCACTCAGAAACTTCATTCCAACTTTAACCTGTTAAGCACCAAGCCTGTTTTTCAGGTCTCAGGCACGAAAAAGAAATTTCCAGAACAAATGACCATATCTTTCCTTCTAAAAGGGTTAAATTAATAATCTATTTTCTCAAAGTAATGATAAACCTGTGAGTTGGATGTAGAAAAGTCAGAATCAATATAGATGTTTTTTATTTTAAGGAAAATTCAGATTGAACATAGTAAAAAGCTGTAAATTATAGTGTCCGTCCAAGAATAAATGTTTTACTTATAGTGAAAACTAACCTTGGATGATGGTAAGGTAGACTAAAAGCTTTAGGAATCCAAAGTACAACATATAATAAGTACCCTGTATCGAGATTGATGCAAAACAAGTGACATTTGACCTTTTTAGACAGGTTTAGCAAAAATAACTCCACCTCTGGGGTGATTTGGGTGGAAATTAGCGTTTTTACCGTTTCTCTGGAACCCATTGGTCGATTTTGGTGATTGACATCTCTTTCTGACCGTTAGAGCCAATAGAATTGAAGGGGAGTTTTCACATAGACACCAAAATTAACACAAAAAGGTGGGGGCTTTGCGCATGTAGTTTTGCATGAGAGTGAAGCTATCTCTCGCTCTGATATCTGGAAACGGAAAAGCAGGGTTTATTGCTTATGGATTATCAGAAATCATTTCAAAGTTAACCTACGGATTAACTTCAGCTGAATTGTTATCGTTTTAATGCCATTGAAGACCAGTTTTGACCAGACAACGACCAAGGTAGGCCATGTTGCCGGTTTTAGCTACCTAGCGCCACATGTTTTGATGTCTGTTCTTGTTATTATCATAGAGTGATAATGTATGTACCCATCGATTCTGTGTCATCTCACGATGCGAATTGATGGGTTGGATGTGCAGAAAAGATAAATAATAAGGGTTTTATGAGTGAGTTTCTGTGCAGTAATCTGTTAGCATTTTTCGCTCGTTGCTAATTCAGAGGCTCAGCGTTAGCATTGTGGGTTTAAAAAAAAAAGAAAGAAAAAAAGATCAGTTAGATGAGTTTCTTCCCGTTACATGGAGATAAAACATTCATAGTTTATTAAATATTAAGATGCCCTCAGACACTGTTTCCTCAGATGACGCGTTTTTCCCCCGGTATCGACATTGACATTCCTACCCTCCCCAAATAAACTCGTTTTTTTATTATTTATAACATTAAAAAAAAAAAAACTGTGAACTGTTATGCTACGATGTATGTGATGTCAGATAGTAACTATAAAAAAAAAAATTGCAGGCTAGGTCAAATTAATTCATGTCTTTGTTGTGATTTGTGATTCGTCCACATTTAGACCAATCACAGCATCACACTCTGCCGCCTATTCTAGATTTGTTTATTGTGCATTCTGTAGACTCCCATTTCTCAGTTAGCGAGTCCAATCCTTGACTCATCAAGGCGGCCGCCACCAACGCTGTCCTCCGAGGCACAGCTCCTTGTGCCCCTACCATCACCACCTGCGTTGCCAAACCCTGAACCACACCCGCCAGCATCCTCCTCCTCCTCCGTGCCGGTGCCTCCACTACAGACGCTACCTTGCTACCTAGGTACTATTGGGCCAGCAACCGCTCAAAGACCAACAGCCCCAGATGATCTTGGGGTTAATAAACCCAACCAGATGAAACTGGATCGTTATCCAGGAAGATTGTTTTCAGGAAAGAAGCACACAACAGACCATGGCTTGAATATTCGTTAAAAGCAGACGCAGCCTTTTGTTTGTAGACAATTTTAAATACGTCTTCATCTGATGCGGCTTTCACTGTCAAAGGTTTTTGCGACTGGAAACACGCATTACAGACTGGACTAATAAGACATGCCGCATCAAAAGAACACATTTCATGTGAGAGTTTGTGGAGAGAGAGACAGATACGCGAGGAAACAAATAAGGAAATTAGTACTTTGGTGCAGATCAGCTGGCACGGAACCGTTATTACGTGTCAGCTGTCGTTGATATTATAGCTTTTTTAGCTGTCAACCAACTCCCTCTCAGAGGTGACCACGATTCACTTCACAGCATGTCCGAGTCAGGCAGTGGGCTCTTCCTATCGCTGTTTGAGTATACGCTGCACAAAGATGCAGAGTTGGACAAAATAATGTTCTAAGTTAGCTCGGCTGAGTGAAAGGATGCACCTGCAGTGCATAGGAAAATAAACCATGCCAAAGGCGGGCTAAACAGTTCATCGTCTCCGTCTCTACTATTTCTCTCCGAGTGCAACGATGAGGAAGCTGCCATCCTTAACCAGTGTGCCTTGCTCGTGATTTACCAGGGTTTGTGCTGCCACGCACACAATGTTTCAAAAGTGGTTTCTATGTTTCCCTTTATTTGTGTATGTATTTGCGATAAGTGTGCGTCTTTATGCAATGTTGTTGGCCTTGCTGTTTGATATATATTCTGCCATGACGGTTTTGTGTGCCCTCCCATGAAAATCATATGCCCTCCCTTTAGATTTGTTCTGGCGCCGGGTATGGAGCCCAGTGTGCTCTGATTGGTCGAGAAGCTGACAGGCTCGTTGCTGCTTGCACACACACATACACACACACACAGCGAGCTGCTGCAGGAGCAGACAGGCTTGGTGATACAGCTAGCGAAATTCATCTTGAGCACACACAAACACTCACAGCCGAAGTAAAAACAATAAGTGTGGCTTGACATTGAGTAAGAAAAAGGTTTATAACCAGGGGTGCACATCACTTTTTTGCCCTGGTTCTCAAAGGAGCACCTGGAGATGTTGCTTGGTGCTCATCCTTAAAATGAAATAAACTGTAACTTTTGAGGGGGTCTTGACTTTATTTGCCAGACACACGCGCTGAACACACATGCAGAGGTGAACACAGAACACACATGCAGAGGTGAACACAGAACACACATGCAGAGGTGAACACAAGACAACATTAGCACGACCAGTAATCCTACAAGCTGTCATCACTACCCTCCTGACTGTTCTCCTCACTGTCTTCCTCTCTGTCAGACATGGTAGCTGATGATGTAGGCCTACTACTTTCTCTCTGGTTGAGTCTGCGATTAGCTGCTTGCATCCACAAGTCAACAGCTGGGTTTGGGTCGAAAGTCTCTGTTGTCATCTTAGACAAGTGGATGTAATCAAATAAGTATGTGAACATAACCAATAACCTACCATAGCCAATAACAAATGAATGTAACTTATTTTATTTGTGTTGTTCATTCATATCTTATTTAAATGCATTGTTTTTGTTGTATCTCTCCAGTTTTAAAGGATATTTTTGGTTACTGTAAGCATTGGAATTATTTAAAACCTGTTTATCCCAATAATTATAAAGGAGTGCCTTGGAAATATGTGTTTACATAAATTGTGACCAAACTGTTTGAACTTAGACTAAAGTGAACTATCTAAACACTCAGAGTCCTTTACCTCACTGAGCTTTAGTATCAGCCTCTCAGTCTGACTGGAGAGGACTCTCCCTCCACATTATTGTAGACACATCTTCTTCTTATATCCGTTAGAGCAGCTAGCACCAGATTCTAATAACAACACCGGGCGGTGCGCCCTTCTCTCTCTCCCTCGCTCACTCGCACTTTGGCTGTGAGCTGCGGTTGCCAGATAAGCCAACATCCCCCATTTTCATCACTTACAGCGCCCATCGTACAGGGCAAATGAAACGTGTAACCGGGGTGAAAAGGGTGTTACATTTACTTAATTATGAATATTGTTACATCAAGGCCGAAAATTAGGATGAGCCCCAACGGTCAAAATGTTTTTTTCCCTCCCAGAACTGCCAGCGCAGCGCCTCCCCAGATCTGGCGCCCGAGGCGAACATCTAGCCAGCGCTACGGGCCGGCCCTGAGTTCATATGCAACTCGCAAATATCTTTCTCTCTCCTCTCTCCTCTCTCCTCTCTTTTCTCTTCTCTCTCTCCCTCAATTTTGGTACGCAAATGCACCTTTTTTCAAATGACCCGGTGCTCTTTTTTTGGCATGCGCACCTGCGCACCAGTTATGTGCAGCCCTGTTTATAACGCTGTGAGCATGGGTCTGCGGAGAGCATTTCTCCGCGATCCCAACGTAGTCCGAAAAACGTTAACCCATTTAAACAGCTATCAGTGGTAGATAGCTTGTTTGTTTTAAACATCATAAATACACAAACAACAATGAATACTTACAGGTTGTGTACCCGAATCTCCCGCTGGTCCAAACAAAGCAGGAGGTGTGTGTGTGTGTGTGTGTGTGTGTGTGTGTGTGTGTGTGTGTGTGTGTGTGTGTGTGTGTGTGTGTGTGTGTGTGTGTGTGTGTGTGTGTGTGTGTGTGTGTGTGTGTGTGTGTGTGTGTGTGTGTGTGTGTGTGGTGTGTGTGTGTGTGTGTGTGTGTGTGTGTGTGTGTGTGTGTGTGTGTGTGTGTGTGTGTGTGTGTGTGTGTGTGTGTGTGTGTGTGTGTGTGTGTGTGTGTGTGTGTGTGTGTGTGTGTGTGTGTGTGTGTGTGTGTGTGTGTGTGTGTGTGTGTGTGTGTGTGTGTGTGTGTGTGTGTGTGTGTGTGTGTGTGTGTGTGTGTGTGTTGCATGTAGCATGTATCAGCCGCATTTGTGTTGGCTTATCTGGCGCTCACAGCCAAAATGCGAGTGAGGGAGAGAGAGAAGGGCGCACCACCCGGTACCGGCGCTGTTGTTATTAGAATCTGGTGCTAGCTGCTCTAACGGATATAAGAAGAAGATGTTTCTACAATAATGTGGAGGGAGAGTCCTCTCCAGTCAGACTGATAATTACAGCTCAGTGAGGTAAAGGACTCTTTGAGTGTTTAGATAGTTCACTTTAGTCTAAGTTCAATCGGTTTGGTCACAATTTATCACCTTTATAATTATTGGGATAAACAGGTTTTAAATCATTCCAATGTATACTATAGGACAGTAACCAAAAATATACTTTAAAATTGGAGAGATAAAAAAAAATGCATAAATAAATATTACGGTAAAATAAGATACCACAACACAAATAAAATAAGTTACATTCATTTGTTATTGGCTATGGTAGGTTATTGGTTATGTTCACATACTTATTTGATTACATCCACTTGTCTAAGATGACAACAGAGACTTTCGACCCAAACCCAGCTGTTGACTTGTGGATGCAAGCAGCTAATCGCAGACTCAACCAGAGAGAAAGTAGTAGGCCTACATCATCAGCTACCATGTCTGACAGAGAGGAAGACAGTGAGGAGAACAGTCAGGAGGGTAGTGATGACAGCTTGTAGGATTACTGGTTGTGCTAATGTTGTCTTGTGTTCACCTCTGCATGTGTGTTCTGTGTTCACCTCTGCATGTGTGTTCAGTGCCGTGTGTCTGGCAAATAAAGACCCCCTCAAAAGTTACGGTTTATTTCATTTTAAGGATGAGCACCAAGCAACATCTCCAGGTGCTCCTTTGAGAACCAGGGCAAACAAGTTATGTGCACCCCTGAATATAATGTTTGTGTAGGATAATAAATATGACATATCGTTCTTCAGTGCCCTACGCTGTACATATCCGGCATGAATCGCTGAAAGGTTTTGGGAAGCTTTGTTTCGTGAAAGGCTGGCAGAGGGTGCGGCCATAGCTCTGGGACTCCAGCATGCTTTGACACACTCTTCACATAAATGAATTATTCCCTCATTTGTCTCTGCTTTAAACTCTTTTGTGCCAGAGGCTAGAGGAGAAGTTTGGAGAAGAGGAAAAGCAGAAGTTTGCGCATCCTCTGGTTATCAGACACCATGATGAGAGGGCACTGCGTTTGACGCATATCAATGCAAGTAGATTCTTTTAAAAATAAATGTAAATGGTTCGTATAACTGATTATTTTATTAGTTCACGTGGAAAAAGCAATTTTTGTTCAAAGCAGACTGGATAGTTTGAGTAATCTTGTTGCTATTCTGAATGTATTTGTATTAATGTGTTTATATGTGGCTCTTAGGTGGTTCAGGGTTTCGATCCAGCAGAGGTGGAGATATCAATGATGCGGCATTCTCCAGTGTGGCAGCTGATCCACTCTGTTGCTCAGCAGAGAAACAGCAACTCCTCCTGGATGGCCATCAAACAGCAGCTACAACATTACTGCACAGATGGTCAGAAACAGTTTAAGGAATTATTATAATCTGTTTGTCAGTCTTTGTTTCTTCTGAAAAAAGATATTGATTGATCAGCTTCAAAGGGATATTAACAAGTTATCCCACAGATGTTGTTTCATGGCTGGAGGTGGAGCGTTTGGTTCATCGGAGTGTGTTTGAGAGTATGCCACTGACCAGATTGGACAGTAAAGGTGTACTACTTAGGCCACCTGGACAACTGGGAACACTGAGACCAGCACAGGAACAGATAACTACATCAATCCCCTGGGACAACCCACTATCCTACTCTAAACAGCAGATTAATACCCTACGGACTAAAGGTAATTCAATTACTGTGATGATGTGATTTTAGTTTACAATTGTATTCAAGACTCTGAAACACACTATATCTCATTCAAAATTTTAACTTTAGGTTTCACCTTTCTCACGGAAAATCCTGGTAACACCGAGGTATTTTTCTATATGTTCTGTACTGTAAGTTTAAAATAAAATAAATAAATTGGGAGCTAGGAGAGGGGAGTAATATTCATTGAAGAAATCATGTGAAAAATAGGAATTATGCCTGCATTGATTGATCTAATCAAATGATACTATGCTCTCCTGTATCACAATATAGTTATTTGGTGAGGTTATAGCTTTTGTGCAGTAAGAATGACAAAACAACACAGAATTCTCCGGGAACCATCACCTTATCTTAGTGGAGAGGTGTGTGTGCCCCTGGGGGCTGTGTTGTCAGAAACATACTGTTCCTGGTAGGGTCTCCCAAGGCAAATTTGTCTCAGAATAACACCAATGTTGTGGGCTTCAGGGGAAGGATGGTTGGTGCATTCATCAACAACTAGAAGGAGATCTCCAACCTCCCGGAGTAGTGCTTTTTTTTTTCACAAACTGCACAAATTGCTGTTGGAGAAGGTTAGTAGACATCCAGGTTTTAATGTTGCGGAGGCAGTAGACTAATGACAGGGGAGGGAGCTGAGTCTACAGTTAGGGTGTTATGTTGGTTGAGGAAAAACTTCGGGGAACTCTTGAACCAACCTGCCCTCTATAGTAGAGGCAGAGCCAGAGGATGATGGGTGATCAACATCAATCTCTCTGGAGGAGGTCACTGAGGTAGTTAAACAACTCCACACTGGCAAAGCCCCATGGGTGGAGGAGACCCATCTAGAAATGCTTGAAGGCTCTGGGTGTTGAGGGACTGTCATGGTTGACAAGTCTCAGCATTGCGCGGAAGTCGGGGGCAGTACCAAAGGAGTGGACGACCGGGGTGGTGGTTCCCCTGTTCAAATTAGGGGATCAGAGGGTGTGTACCAACTATAGAGGCATCACACTTCTCGGTCTCCCTTGGAAAGTTAACTCTAAGGGTCTGGAAAGGATGGTCTGGCCGATAGACGGACCTCAGATTGAGGAGGAACAATGAAGATTCCGTCCTGGTCGTGGAAGTACGGACCAGCTTTTTACTCCTAAAAAGAGCCTGGGAGTATGCCTATCTCGTCTACGTGTTTTTTGTGGATTTTGTTGGACTTGTTTCCAGTGAGGGTTGGCCCTCACCAGAGATATGCTTCGTCACCAATCCTGCTTGTGATATTCATGGACAGGGTCTCAAGTTGTAGTCATGAAGGAGAGGGGCTGCAGTTTGTTGGGCTAGGGATTGCATCTCTGCCTTTTTGCAGATGACGTGGTTCTGTTGGCGTCATCGGTCTGAAACCTTCAGCAGTCATTGAACTCATTGGATGGTCTGTACCATGGTGACTAAGAGAGCACTGAGCCAGAAGGCAACGCTCGCTGTACCAATCCTCACCTATGTACATGAAAGATGGGTCATGACCAAAATAACGAGATCGCAAATACTAGCAGCCAAAATGGGTTTTCTCCGGAGGGTGGCTAGCATCCGCCTTAGTGATAAGGGGAGAAGTTCAGTCATCCTGGAGCGACTCAGAGTACAGCTGCTGCTCCCTCGCGTAGAAAGGAGCCAGTAGAGGTCATTTAGGCACCTAATAAGGATGCCACTTGGCCTTTTCCCTAGGGAGGTGTTCCAGGCACTTCCAGCTGGGAAGAGACTGAGGGTCAGACCCAGGACCAGGTGGAGGGATTATATCTCCATGCTAGTCTGGGAGCGCCTTGGAAACCCCCAGTCAGTTGGTTAATGTGGCCAGGGAAAGGGACGTTTAGGGCTCTCTGCTGGAACTGCTTCCCCCGCATCCCGACTCCGTATAAGCGGTGGAAAATGGATGGCTGGACAGAATTAATTTTCTCGTAAATGTGACTTTTTGAAAAATAACAAACTATTTAATCATAAAGTTGATACTTATTTATTGAAAATGTACGACTTTTATCTTGGGAATAATTTTTGCTGAATATTACCCCCCACTCCCGGCTCCTTAATTCTTTTTTTCTTTATAAACAATGACCATAACATTTTGTTGTAAGCAAATCCAAGTCTTCTCTTTTTTAAATGTTATAATACAAAAAAGTGACTATTGTTCTGATTTTTTGCCTGATCCATCCCTAGAAGATTAGAAGGGTCTGTTGCCAGCTGGATTTATGTGATATTCAGAGTTGTAGACTGAGGTCTCTGAAGGACTGGCACTATGCTGAACACCACAGTGCTTCCATCTTCCAACAGGTGAACACTTCAATCGTACCATGACATTCATATTTCAGCTAAAAACCCTAATTGTTGGATTGAAACCCTTCATATTCACTTTTTCTAAATGTGTAGGTACTGCAGTTAGCCTCCGAGGATTACTGCTGCTTGGACACCTTCAGAGGAAGTCATAACAACATCCTGTACATTTTCTGTCACAATCCAATGAGCCCTTATCGTCAGTGCAAGGAGTTCTGGGATGTAGCCCTTCACACTGATGTCAAGTTCAGGTCAGAATGCAAGGTCACATTTTCACACAGTGTTTGGTTGTTATTGGAATATTCATAATTATTTTTTTGTTCTTTTTACGTGAGGAAGAACACAAATAAATTCCCTTAACATTAGATTATACAGGAACAACATTTAGAAAATTGATCATATGTGGAGTGTTGTATGTATTTAAATATCATTGTTACCTTCTGATAGGAAGTACCGGGAGCATGTGGCAGAAAGCATTTCCGATTGGACAAAAGAGGAAGAATTAAAGAGAGAGACAATGCAACTCAGAAATGTCAGACCTGCTCAGGATCTGAGAGGTACCGAAGCTTGTCAACATAAAGCTTTGGTAACTATGCATTACCACCATACTAATATACGGATGGTTTTCTTCCTGGACCAGATGAAAAGTTGCCAGATTCTGCTGAGAGGGAGGACACACTGGACCCGGTCATCCGAACAGGCTCTCTAAAAGTTGGTATACAGAAACACATTCACTATAACAGTCGGCTCTGTACTGTCTTTTTTGATCAATGTTGTAACTTTTTTAGATAGACAAAATAGGATAGCTTAACAGTCGTCCAGCCTGCTTGATTTAAAATAATTGATGAATCATTCTGGGAGATGTGGTGCAATATCCCACATTAGCTTTAAAGTTAAGATTTAAATCTGGGGAGATTTTTATCATCAGATAGTTACAGAATCTCATACCCAAGCATTTTTTAAACAAACCACAAAATGTATTCCTCCATCTATTTTGTTTAACTGCTTATTCTAAGAGGGACGTGGATGGCTGGAGCTGATCCCAGCTGAAAAGGTCAGCAATGGTATGGAAATAACTGCATTCTTTGTATATTAAAATGTGTGTTATGATACAGGCCTGGAAGATAGAGCAGGAGCAGCTGAAGGAGGAAGAAATGAACAAGAAATCAAAGAAGGAGAATGCACCGAAAGGCCAACAGCAAAAAGAGGAGGCTATGTCGACTGACAACAAGAAAAGTAAAACGTTGCCCACTGCTAAGAAGAGCAGAGCAGGAAGCTCAGCCAGAACTAACATAGAGTCCAATAACACCACAGCGCCCCCTTGGGAGGAAAACAAAGAACTGCATACGTCAGCGGAGCCTTTCAAAGTGAGGGCACACTCAGTAAACCATTAAGCAAAACATATATAGTGGCCAGCGTGCACATCTCATTACAGAGAGATGTTACAAAATAGTTCGGGTAACGTGTTTGAGTGTGATTGTGTAGGATTTCACAGGCTATAACATGGATGGAAAGTTGATCCGTGTTGCAGGTCGTCTCCAGAACCTTTTCCCTTCAGATGGAGGACACATCAGCGTGGAGAATATCAGCTATGTTGAAGGTATTTACAAAAGTCGAGGTTGTAGAGGAAGCTCCAACAACATTACTTTGCAGTGCTGCGTAATTTAAAAAATATTGACATTGTTAGGGGTTTTGCGAAAAGCAAAGTGCTACTCAGCTATTCCTTGCTGGATAAGTGCATTGTCCACATGTGTTTTATTCTGTTTTCACTCCAGGTTCCACCCTAATGAAACTGGCTGTGAAGAAGGATGGACATTATTTCTGCACACACATCAACCAAGTTGTTTTTGATCTAGTGAAACCTCTCCCTCAGCCCCAAGACAAAGAAACCAATGGCGGAAAAGGTACAGATGGTATTCCTACTCCAGACAGTAGGCCTGTTTGGACATTTAAAATTATTTTGATCCAGTGGTGTAAGGTGTAATCTAACAAAGTACATTTACTGAAGTACTGTATTTGAGTACACATTTGAGGTGATTTACTCAAATATCTCTATTTCCTGCAACTTTTGTTAAAAAACAAAAAA
This sequence comes from Gymnodraco acuticeps, assembly GCF_902827175.1. Lineage (NCBI taxonomy): Eukaryota > Metazoa > Chordata > Actinopteri > Perciformes > Bathydraconidae > Gymnodraco > Gymnodraco acuticeps. Next base: position 1,274,276 of record NW_022989748.1, on the reverse strand, counting down.
ATATATTTAAAAAGTCTCAGCTGGAAAACACATCATCCTAAACTGAACATGTTTGTCCTGAATAAACCATGAACAGTAGACAATTGTGCTGCTAAATCAACACTCAAGTACTTTCAGTACATTGTAATGATGAAACGTACGTGCTGATGAACGTCCCTCTTTGTGTGCCTGTGTGTTTGTCCTTTTCAGTGTCAGAGCCTGTACAGCCTGTGAAAAGAGTGACACAGGGCTCCCTCTCAGCTGTCTTAGACAATGGAATTCATCTCTCATACAGTTTCTACGGTCCAACAGGAGAATATAGAGGTATTCATTTGTATTGTAATATTTCAAGCTTTACTTAAAATTGAAAATAATTTGAATATGGTCCCTCTCAGTGCTTTGAATATTCCTGTTATAGAGAACCGCAGTGACGCATCCTAAAACCCGGAAGTAAACTTCTTCCGGTTCCTTCGTCAAAAAGCAATGAGATTTCTCAATAAGATTTTGGAAAATAGCTCGAAACAAGGTCTGTGGTTGACACACATTTAAGAGAGGGATCACGTTTTGTTCAGCCGGATAATCTCCACATGTCTACCCTACTTTTATAAATTTCGAATCATAAATCTATTCGCCTGAAGCAAAATGCTAACGTTATGCTATAAACGAACTACAAGCGAGAACAGCAGGGTCGCACGACTTCAACGTCACGCCAACTTAAGATCGTTTCAAATAACTTTCGCGCGTTGGCATATTTTAACAAAGCGTTTCATTTTAGAAACTGAATTTAACTAGAAGTCATGGCTGTGTCAATTACCAGTCTGATATCGTTTTACAAAGATGTCAGGGCTAGTATGAGGGACAAGGTTTATAGAGTGTCGGTGAGTAGTGATAGCAAGAGTACCGTTAACCTCGAGTTAATTTATTCACATTAGTGACATTAATTCCCATCATCAAATCCATTTTATGTGTCACATGAAATCTTTATTACAAATATTACACACCAGAAAACACTGAAATATCCATGAAATAAACATACAGTAGGCTATAAACAATTAAAGGGATAATTGGGAAGGCATTACAAATGTAAATATATTTTAAATAATAAAACAATCCCACCACCACAGGTATCTACAGGAGAAGAGGGAATTCTCTCCACAAAATGTGAATGCCCACGTGGAGAATGGAAATTCAGTCATGCGGCTGCATTAGCCATCTTTGCCATCCACAATTTCAGCTGCACTGGAAGAAGCAGTGGAAGAAGCCAAAGGCAGCTAAACTTAAGCATTCAGTGGAGGAGCTATTTCCTCCAACCAATAACTCATTTAACCCGCTGACAAGAGAGCCCACCTCCGAAGATCGTGACTGGCTGAGGAACAGACTCGGGGGCAGGTTCTCAGGAATTTCTTGGCTTCTCTCCCCCGAGCCAGAAGAGGAACACTACAGCTTGGAAACACTTACTGTTCCTGAAATTATCAAATCTGTTGGGCATCAGGGACCTGAGGCAATTGTGGCAAGCATGGCATTGTCTGAGAAGCAACAGAGGGCAATTCAGGTGGCTACCACTGGTCAGCAAACCAACCCAAACTGGCATTTGTTCAGGAAAGGAAGGTTGACTGACAGCAACTTTGGAGCTGTCCTGAGGTCAAAGCGTGTGACTGCTTCCCTTATTGCCAGGGTGCTAGGGCAACAACAGGCCCTTGATGGTGTTTTGTCTGTACAGTGGGGGACTATGAATGAATGCAACCCAGATGCAGGTCCATGAGTCAGGTTTGTGGCTCTCCCAATCAGGATTGTTGGGGGCATCTCCAGATGGTGTGGTAGGGCCTTTCGCTGTGCTGGAGGTAAAGTGTCCCTGCGGAGCCAGGGAAATGACAATTATACCTCATTCACACCAACACAACTCCGTTCAAGCTCCGTGCTAGTGCTTTTCAGGTTCAGAACCTGTTCTTCGGTTTAGCTCCGGCTCTTTTTACACCGCCCAGAGTCCGACTGTTGCTGCGTAATTGCGTCATCGTTTGCGTCATGACGTAACCGTTTGCGTGCCTGCTTCATAAAGCCAAACCGCGCGGAAACCCCTCACAGCTCACACCGACAACAACAACAATGGCCGATTGTGCTCCAGTTTCCTCTGTACCTCTTCGGAAGACCAGATTCCCAGTAGGTAGCTGGTCTCTTCAGTGGACCACTGCTGCTTGTTAAGTTTCTCCATCGTTGTGTACAAACTGGATAAAACGGGGCTTTTTGTTGTTGTTCAGGAGTTGATCCTGCCCCTGCCCCCGCCTCAACGTAAGCGTGACGTATGTGGTGCTTTTGCTCTAGCCGGACAATTTTTTGGTGCTTGAAACGAACCGGATTCCGGAGCTAAGAGGCTGCTCCACTGCGGTGTGAACAGGAAAACCCGGTGCTTTTCAAGCTCCAGCTCCGAACCGGCCCTGAAACACTGTTGGTGTGAATGAGGTATTAGTGAAGCATTGCAAATCAAGGGCTTCTGTGTCAGTAAGGAAGGAGAAACATTCAGCCTGCGTGAGGAACATCCTTACTGGCACCAAGTGCAAGGTCAGCTTCACCTCACTGCAAGAGAGACTTGCTACTCTGTGGTCTGGACTACGAAAGACAGTGTCATCATTCCGATAGCCCAAGATTACAATTGGCAGCCTAACCTGTTGGCTCTTGAGGACTTTTTCAAGGCCCACATGCTTCCAAAGCTGGCACTGCCGAAATAATCACCTTTGTCACTTGTGGTTATTTTCTGAAAAAGACAGAAAAACAAAAAGGCATATTAATTTACTTGTTCTGAGTTCAGAGAGCACTGCTGTTAAAATTAAATAATGTTTTTAGAGAAAACTCAGCTTCAGGATGTTATGGTTTCCCCTTTGAAGATCTTTCTTGTAGCTGCTGCGATCCTTGTTTGAGTCGTTCATATGTTCGATGAAAAAGATCATAAATCTATCATTTTCAAATATAGTACTTTTAAGAAATTGTGAATCGTTTTTAATTTACATTTACTCGCCTTTGCAATGTTGTGGTTGTTAGAGTGTTAGGTTTCTGACTACAGAGAATAACATATTTACAAAATAATATTTCTTAATTAAAAAAGGCAGTCCATGCAGAAAACTATTGTGGTTTCTTGATTCAAGCCTGCCTTTGAATCCCAAATCACAAACCATTATTTGGAGTAACGTTTTTGATAGAGAAAGACAGAAAACAAACATGAGCCTACCCCGAGAGGCCAGACTTTTAAAGGTAAGAAGACAGTTTAAAGATTTATATTTGCGGATATTATCAGCACATCTGAGTCAAATTAACATGTGTATTAAACAGAACCTAAATAAAAGAAATAAAATGCACCCAGTGAAAAGACATAGTTTGAGTGTAATGATGAACTCAAAATGTAAAACAAAGTATAATAATAATAATACATTTTATTTATATAGCACTTTTCTACAACTCAAAGACGCTTTACTGTATGAGGGAGGGTAGACAAACAAGGACAGGCAAACAAATAAATATAGTAAAATAAACAGAAAAGACAGTCAAGAGGAAGTTGATTGAGAGGGGGGAGGGGGGCTTATGGGTAGACAGAGTTGAAAAGATGCGTATGAAACATATGTGTTTACATGTGAAAAGACACTATTTTTCTGCCACCTCTTTTATGAGAGGACGTTGGAAGTTCACTAGTGCGCAACATACCTGCACCAGTTTATCTGCGAAGGGCCTCAGGTGAGATGGAATGAACTTTAGGATCCTAAATTCTTTCAAACGAGCATTTGCTCTCTCGACGTGAATCCTATTTTGTGCGATAAGCTTTGAAGCCTGTGCTTCGCTGTGTGTCAGTTGGCCATGACAGAGGAATGGGGGAATGTTGACAGTGACTCCTTCAGGAAGAATGTTCTGGATTAAGAATCCCTTGTCAGCCAACATTAGATCTCCAGGTTTGAAATGCTGAAGAACACCAGAATCCCGTACTATTTCTTTGTCACTTGTTGATCCTGGGTATAGTTTGCTGCAGTATGTGATCACAGCATTTGGTGCTACCCCGAGCAGTAGTTTGAAGGAGTGCATGCCACGGTAAGCAGAGTAGGTCTCTTTCTGGATATCCATTTGCTTGGGGATAGCAATGTTGATGTCCGTACAATCCACTATCATTCTGCAGTTTTGGATGTGCCGAAATGAAGAAGGCAAGCTGGTTTTATTTTCCCCCCGACTGGGAACAGTACTCATTATGTCCTTAAAAAGTAATTTGTGGAGAACCTCTATAAATGTTACAATCACATTTCTGAGTGCATTCACCGCAGTGAAAGAGTGCAGCCAGATGAAGGTGTGTGTAATTATGACGCAATTTCATGAGGGTCATGAAAACTTGGTCTTCAAGACTCAGTGCTTTGGGGAACCAACCTTCTGGGTATGTAATGGAACCCTCAAAACGAGCAACATACTCACACAGCACTGAATGTGTCTCTATCTGGCAATCCTGTCGCCATCCGAAGAACCTTTAAACTCAGATGAGAGGCAGAATACTTGTCACGGCAGTAACTCACCACAACAACCTTGGACTCCTCTAGCTGGATCTCTAGCTGCATTATGTGTCTTTGCTGAGATTGAAGTTTTTCTTCTACCGTGGTTGCTTGCTCCTCTGCATTCTCAGATGTGGTTGAGGATCTTCATTAGCAGCCGCCTGTGTTGATAGACCTGCTTCCTCCTCAGTCATTAGACACGCAGCTTCTTCCTCCATTCCATCAATTATCCCTCTCAGACAGTAGGAATGCTCTTCTACATTCTGTGCTTCAAATGAAACAGGCCTTTTTCTCTTTTGTAAAGGAAAATGACAGCTGCAGATGCGGGAACAGGCATTGGGCTTCCTCTCAGCTCGTCTGTTGGGAAGATATAAAATATTAGTTTCATGGAAGTCACACCGTCACATATAAGAGCATTAAGACATACAGTACATAGGCTAAAAAACAAAACATCTAAAGATATAACCTTGCACTTTGATAAGTCTCTTGAACATTTTCACTATTTTGACATTTTTATAGATCAAAATTGAACTAAAGAAATAAATGGTAGATTAGACTTGTCATATAAGCCACACAGGTTTTAATAGGATTTATTCATTATCTTTACTTATGTTGCGGTCTTTTCAGCAGCGCCATCTCTAAAGCGGCGATACAGTCACTACCCATCATTTAAATTTCACCGTGACATGTGTGAGGGAATAATTTTAGCTTTACTTAAGAGATTTTACCTTTCGGCTTGTTGACGTTTTACGACCAAGCCGAAGTCTGTTATCTGTCTTAAGGAATGGGAAGTGTCAGCTTTTACTGCCATTGTCAGTTTTATGACTGGTCAACTCTCGGTCCCAAGAGCCATAGAGTCAGATAAAGTGATTCAGTGCTTCCAGGTGTTCATAGATGCCTTCCCCAATGTGTGGGTTGACTCCCTGTAAACTGATTAAAAGGTCTACTGAGATGAGAGGCTGATTCAGATTTGACATGGCAAACCACCGTGCAGTCAGAACCTTTGACTGTGTGACTTGTGATGTGAATTTCTCCGGCCGATGCTTGCAATAAACTGCCAGTGTTTGACATCAGAACTCCTGCTCGTCCTGTGTCTCCTTCATGAGTCGGTGACTCCCACTGCATTGCTACACAGAAGTTTCCTCCACAACATGGACAAAAATGTAACGTCAGCTTACCTAATAGCACGAATCCAGACTCTCCTTTGGAAAACATTAGCCGGGAAACGATAGAACGAGCACGTTTCATGCAAAGACCTGTGGCTGCAACCCGGAGCAAAGCAACAAACCATTGCGTAGCTAACTAGTAGCGCTAGCTTTAGCTAACGTTAGCTAACAAAACGAACTGCCGAGTACAATTGGAAAACACTGGTAATTAATTATTCTATAATTTGTAAAATTACGGTGTTAAAAACGACAATTTCAAAAATACAGATTCTAATGGTCAGATATAGATATACAGATACTAAAGGTAATACAGATACTAAAGATAGGCAGGTACTTAATTTCAAGCAGAACACGGGGGAAAACAAACTTAGCGGGAGTGTTTACGTGTTCGGTGTAATGACGTACAACGGCCTCGACAACTTCTGTAGTCCTATTCAGCCACTCGGTAACAACCATCGTTTTTCAGACACGTAAACTCTTCAAAAATCACCAGCGGGGTCACTGCTGATGTATTTAATGTCGTAGAACAAAACGTGATCTATCTCTTCAATTTGTGTCAAACACAGACCTTATTTCGAGCTATTTTCCAAAACCCTATTGAGAAAATGCATTGCTTTTTGACGAAGGAACCGAAAGTGGTAAAAATGCTAACTTACTTCCAGGTTTTAGGATGCGTCACTGCGGTTCTCTGGCCCCGTCTCAGGTCGGTTAAATGGAATCCTTGCGTCCCTCACTTGCGTCGTTTCCCTGCGTCTCTCCCACCAGGGAAGCATGGAGAGACGCAAGGAAACCACGAGAAGCAGGGAAATTAGTTTTAAGAGCAATGGGACGTCCTTTCCTCCGGAGCGTCCACGTGACGTCCGTCTGTGATGACGCTGCACAGCTGATCGTCTGACAGCAGCTCTGTCCCCGTTGTTTCCACACACACCCCCGCCTCTGTTAGTACACATTTACTGACACAAACATTTGTATCATCTGTTGTAGACCCAAATAAATCAAATCAAATAAGAACTCATTCTCAAAAAAGATAAACGCCATTCTTAAAATGTATAAACGAACAATAGTTAGATTAATATTGATTAGAGTGCACAATAGAAATAAAAGAATTGAGAGAAGAAAAAGAGATATGTTATCTATCAAAACCCAGTTAGATTAACATTCATTGGATTGCACACTTTGTTTGTTTGTTTGTTTGTTTGGATATGTAGCACGTTAACATTTTAATAGCACTTAATGACTGACTGAATGGAAATGACAATAAATGAAAATGTAAAACGAAAAAAGCGATCATGAAAATGTTTCCAACAAATGAATAAAATGATTTTTGACCACTTTGTTGTTCAGATATATCACATATTTGTAACTAAATGATACATGAATTGAAACAAAACACGGTATAAACTGAGGAGTGACTCCCGTGAGGTTCATGTATTTTCTTCACTCCGCTGGGAAACTGCTCTCATGTCAAGAAGCATCAGATCAGTGCATGCACTGCATCGTCCAATCAGTGAGCGATACACAGTAAGGGGGCGGGGCGAGTGTCTGAGGATTTCATCGAAGGATGGTCTAGTGATTCCTCGGTTATCGCTCCTCGATCCTCGATCCTCGGTCCTCCGGCAGAAATAAGAGCCATGGGACGGTACTCAAGATGGCGCGGACAAATCAACTTCCGGTGAGACCGAGGAGCGAGGAAATGAAAATAGTCGACCTGAGACGGGGACTCTATTGTGTCTTGATTAAACAAAGGGTTGAATTGACTTCCATTTTGGCAGTATTAACTGTTTCTGTTTGGTGATATCCTAGTGAGTCCTCAGGAGACCACAGAAGGAGGGGCTCCAGACACCGGCACCTTTGTCCCCAACCCTCCCCCATCCTCCACTTACCGCTCTAAGGGGACAGATCTGGACCCGGTTCCCTCCAAGACACACAGCGCTGCCAGACCTCCACTGTCCCAGGTTCCACAAACTCACAAGAAGGCACACATTAATACAGTGACGGAAATACGATTTTAAACAAAGGCTTATCAATGGCTTACATTTTTTTTAATAACAATACCTTTATCTTATTATGTATTCAATTCAAACCAATGTCTGGTCTGACAGTCCATGTTTACATACACAACCTTTTAACCATAAGAATTCAAGTTAAATTGGTCTCCAGACTCAATATGAAATAGTAACAACCATCTTGGGCGAAATGACCTATAGTTTGTATCTTGTGCTACATGTGAAGATTATATTGCTTTTATTATTGTATTGGTCATAACCTATGTTTGTGGTTGATTGTAATCTAAGGTGTGTGAAGGTCAGACAGTATTGCCATCGAGTCCATTCAACAGTCTCAGCCTGTCTGTACCTAACGGTCTGCTGCTGCAGTTCCTGCGAGAGGATGCACAAGGTCAGGGTTGCACTTTTTCTGAAAAGTATACACGAACAGACAAAGGTGTGTGTATTCTCACAAGTGTAGTTTTATAAAACTGCATGTGTAACGATGAAGTGAGAAGAAGTGAAATAGCCCTGCCACTGGTAGTGATTGCACCCGGGGAGAAATCGAATTTGATTGATAATTAAGTGGCTTTAATTTAAAAAAAAAGTTTTAATGCATTCTGTGTATTCCATTTAAATTATTTGAGACTCAACCTGCAGATAGTGATTTGTGTTCAAATTAAGGCTGTCAAAATTATCGCGTTAACGGCGGTAATTAATTTTTTGAATTAATTGCGTTAAAATATTTAACGCATTTAACGCATGTGCAGAATCGCCCGCCCCATACATCCCACCAGTGGCAGCGCCAGGGTTTGGCTGGGGTAGGCTACACCCATACCAAGAAATGGCTTAGCCCCATCATGAAAAATGATGTTAAAGTAAGCAAAATAAAGTCTGCCAACTCGCGCGGAGTAAATTGCACAGACAGCAGTTAGTAAGATTGATTTCAGTAGCCACTTATCTGGAAATACCGAAGACCAGAAACGGTTTTGAAAACTTTTGTCACGTAGTTATCGTCTTCTCAATAGAACATCTTTGATAATGTCTTCTGGCCAATCAGAATCAAGATAACGGTGTGGTGTTGTTGCAGGAAGTCCCGACGGAGAATACTTTTAACTTACGCAGGTTATGTGCGTAATCTGAAATGCGTACCGTTACTTGTGTCACAAAGTGCATTTGCATACCGACGTACTTGTGAAGCTTTTCCAAAAGGCGGTTAGATCACCGGACGACAGAGTCGGTCTCCGTGTGCACAGACAGGGCTGCTGTTAACGTCGGTCTGTACAACGGAATTGTGCCAAAACTACGCCAACCGGCTGCGGAGGGAGACTCCCCCCCCTTCACTGGAGCACTGCGCTAAAACAGCTGATCACAACGTTCACACTCTGTGGTCACAAAGTACTCCACTAGGCCCCCCCCCCCCCCGTCGACTTTCCTGAAGTACTCCACTAGGCCCCCCCCCCCCGTCGACTTTCCTGAAGTACTCCCCCGTTGATAGAAATCAACACGTAATGAATTAAGACCCCACGGTTTGATGACTGATAGGTGTGTGGGTTGTCTTTCATTTAGACACTCAGAAAAATGTTATAATAAACATAGATACTGTATGTTAAATGGATATATCCGCCTTCTTTCATTTATCTTTCCATTCCCACAACAATATACATAAAGAAATGGCATATTTTGGACATAGTTCGAATGGTGATTAATCATGATTCATTAATTTTTAAGCTGTGATTAATCTGATTAAAAATTGTAATCGTTTGACAGCCCTACTTAAAATGTGAGTTTATATATTCCATACATTCTGTATTCCCATCACTCGCTGGAAAATATTTATTACATGATTTATTTGTATATGTGTGTCCAGGAGTGTCCTCAGAGGAGCAGGGTATGTTGGTGAAACAGAGCTTTCCTCTTCATGGTGAAGGAGTTGTTGGGCAGCTTCAGGACGCTTCCCTCTCCAAAGAACTGTCCCGCATTGTCACCAGCCAGGGAGCTGTGATCCGAATCATGAGAGACGGGTCTACAGAGGTAAACATTGTGCACACATGTATGACTTCTTATTTGACAATGTATGACCTGAACTTCTTTTACGACACACACACACTCAACACTCAAATCATATGTGCACTGCAGGTTCTATTTGCTGATGGCTCAGTCAGCTTCAGCCAGGATTCTGGTCCGGTGTGGGTTCCTGATTCTGAAGTTGAGGAAGAAAACATGTCTCAAGAAACTAAGGACAGAAAGAAAGGTTAGAGTGCAGCACCACTGAATAGAAAACACTTTGATAATCACTGAGCACAGGATAAACCCAAACTTTGTATGTTTTATGTGTGTCTACACAGAGCCGAGCTCAGAGAAGGAGGCTGGTGGTCAGAGAGGTTTTTGGTTAACAACGAGTCCGTCTGGGGCTCGCATCTACACTGTGGGGACAACACACCAACACAAACCCACCACGCCTCTCCTCGCCTTCAAGGCCACAGACCCCATCACCCATGACGTAAGAGAGCAGTACCTAGAAGTTTAGGTTTTCAGTTTCCTTTTTTTCGATGAATATAGATGTTAATTTCAGTAATGGGCATAGATTGTTTCAAGGAGGTGCTCCTCTGTCAATACATCCAATCTGTTTCTTATGTCAACATAATTGTTCGAGCATCTTTGCGTGTGTTGCTTCGTCAGGTGATGCTGAGCCGCGAGGATCTGGTGGTTTCAGTCCAGAACTCCGACGGATCTTTAAGTGTAGAACATGCAGACGGAACCAGGATCACTAGCCTGTACCAACACAGACCACCAAGCACACCACAGCACACACTGCTGCACACAGGTGACCAGAATATACATACAGCATATTCACATTAAAATGTACTTAATCTTTAAATTAAGGTTATTGTTTTGATCTGACCTGAGTCCATGTGTCTGTTACTTTCCAGGGGAGCAGCATGAGACCCTTAAATCAACCACTGAATCTGAGTGTGTGTGTGTCACGCGCTGTGCTGACAGCATTTCTGAAAATATTCAGGATGCTGTTGACAACGGTGAAGACATTAGCAGCAACAGTGCAAGGATAGCGTGTGACAAGGAGGGTGGGACTGAGTGTGAGCATGTGTGTGATAAAAGAGAAAGTAGTGTGTATAAGGACGGTGAGGAGAGTGTGTTTGCGGAAGATACTGTGGCTGGCAATGGTAAGAGTAGTGCATGTGAAAGCAATAAGGACAGTGTGTCTGCCAAGGAGCGGGTGGTGCTGGTGGAGAAGGAGGGCTGCTGCACAGTGGTGATGTACCCAGAGCGACACATGGCTCACGTCTTCTTAGCAGATGGGACTGTAATCACTGGGAACAACCAAGGAGCATATGAGGTGGGTAGTAAAAGACAAATAACACATCTATTTTTAATGTTATGGTGGGAATTGTATATGTTTTTCTGAAATGTTTTTTTAACATTTAAACTGCAAACATTGCCAGACAATTCTTCGAAAATTATAATTATGATTAACTATAGCGAGGTTTGCATATAAGCTTTTTGGGTATATCTTTAGTAATAATAATGGTCCACTAGTAACATCCCTCAAACTTACTTTATAATATTTGGCCCTGTGTGTAGTGCTACAGGGGAAGAATGATCGCTTTTTAAAGGTCCCATGTCATGGTCATTTCTACTGATCATAATTCCATTGTTGAGGTATACTAAAATAGATTTATACTGTGCAATTTTCCAAACTCACATTGGTTTCTCATACAGCTTCTCTGTGAAGTATGTGTATTCACCGGTATTCACTCTCTGTCCTAAATGGCTTGTTGGAGCTCGCCCCCCCCCTCCCTGTGAGCCCAGTGTGCTCTGATTGGTCAAGCGATGTGCAGCTCGTGAGGCTGTGAGCCTCACGAGCAGCTGCACGTCGCTTGACCAGTGAGGAGCTGCTGTAGCAGACAGGGCTTCCGTGTCGGCGAAACAAATACAGCAAGAACAAGCAAAACTCATCCTGAGCACACACAAACACTCACAGCCGAAGTAAAAACAATAAGTGTGGCTTGATAGTGAGTAAGAAAAAGGTTTATAACGCTGTGAGCATGGGTCTGCGGAGAGCATTTATCCGCGATCCCAACTTAGCAGTCCGAAAAACGTTTACCCATTTAAACAGTCGTGGTAGATACCTTGTTTGTTTTAAACATCATAAATACACAAACAACAATGAATACTTACAGGTTGTGTACCCGAATCTCCCGCTGGTCCAAACAAAGTAGGAACAGCATCGTTCTTCAGTGTCCTACGCTGTACATATCATCCGGCATGAATCGCTGAAAGGTTTGGGAAGCTTTGTTTCGGGAAAGGCTGGCAGAGGGTGCGGCCATAGCTCTGGGCGTGGCTACTGGGTATCCCTACGTAGCGATACCCAGGAAGAAAATGAGAAATCTCCAACGAGGCGCTTTGGGGAGGTCTTTTCTGTGATAGAGTTTTACTCGCTACAGGGTGTACTTTGAGGGTTTTTGACTCTGCAGACCGTTTACATGCATAAAAACCTTCATAACACACAAGGGGCCGGGTATTAACCAGGAAAAGCATGACATGGGACCTTTAAACAAAAACAAATAATCCTATTTCAGGGCGTGTTTTTTTTGTTGCAAGATAGATGGATATGGATGTATGCCGTACTTTACTGCTTTTAAGAAGATTGACAATCACACTGATTTACATGTTTGATTATTTGTGTTTCCAAGGTGTTTCCATCCAGTGGGGGGCTCCTACAGATCCAAAGTGATGGGAAATGTGTGTACTCGTCCGACCCCCTTGTAACCCCCAGTCCAATGGGTGGCACTCCAACAAACCAATCAGGAAGCTACACCATGAGTCATACAGACATAGTGGCCTGTGATGTTACAGACCCCGATGGAAACCACTTTCAGGTCAGGATTATAGGAAGATGTAAAGATGTGAAGTAAGGAGGCGTGTGGCGCAGTGGATTAGTGCATTGGTGTTCGGATCAGGGGGGCACAGCTTCAAACCCCACTGCAGTCAGCATGTCGTTGTCAGTGTGTCCCTGGGAAAGACACTTCACTCCAATTTGCTCCTGTGGGGATTGTCCACAGTATTGAGTATGTAAGTCGCTTTGGATAAAAGCGTCTAACAAGTAACACGTAATGTAATGTAAGGCCACATATTGGCTGTGGAGACAGCCTCATATAAAACATATTTGAAAAACAACTGTCCTTCTCAGATTCTCTGATAATAAATAAAGTCATTAAATATTCTCTGAACTTTGCATGTGTGTTAAAGGTGATGGAAGATGGACAGGTATTAGTGTTGGACTATATCCCTGCTCCAAGCACACTTAAAGAGGATGAGGAGGAGGAGCCAGAGGAGGAGGACAGAGAAAGGGCCAGGATACATGTTCAACACAGAGAACATTGTCCCAGGTGGGCCTGAATTTGTATTAATTGTTATCCCTTTAATGTTGCTATTGGTATAAAATGATATGTATTCTGCCTTAATACATTATCAGTAGTGATAAGGTGATATTTAAGTATTATTATTGTACTGCTTTTGTGGATGATAATGTCAGAGGAACATCGTGTTATGTTGCAGGCTGTTTCTGGTGCATGAGGACGGCTCTGGTACTGAACTGCTGAGCTCTCAGACCGTTGAGGAGCTGCTCTACCAGGCTTACTCTGACCCCACCATCGCACTGCTGAAGGAGCCATTGCCGGACACACAAGGTGCCCTGTTCAATATCTATAACACCAAGAAATAACTAAAGAATAACTTTAGGCAGCGGATTCACTTAGAACTGTTTCATTATCTATCCAAATTGTAGTACAACTATATAATATGTAACTTCTCAATATTACATTACATTTGTAAAAATAAGTGGCCCTATCTTATTTTTTGTTGATACTAACATTTTTCAAAATGCCTACCAATTTTCAAACCTAGAAAAATCTGTCATTTTAATCAAGATAATGGTCCATTATGTTGGTTACTTGCAATGGTGTTGTATCCCCTTTGACCAAAATTCAAAAGGGAAGGTTATGCAAATCTCCAGAATATAATCTGAAGTTTTGTTCTTTTACAGATGAGTTTGGCATCACCATCCTTAAGCCTAGCCATCAGAGCGTGTGGTCCCAGTGGTTGCTAGGGAAACAGAACCCGGACATCACCCCTCCCAACCTCAAAAACCGCAGCTGGCATGATTTCCCTCAAACAGAGGTACAGGTGTGAAAATATACATGTATTATACATCTACACACAGAAAAACAAGATACTCAACACACTCTCTTTTCCAGAGAGTGAGCCCAGGTCCTCCGTTTGGTACCCGCATGGGTCGAGGTTTGTTTCTGAGAGAGAGGTCCGCTGGTTCAGCAGCACAGCGTCAACCCGCCAGGAGCAGCCCTAAAGTCCTGGAGACGAGGGAGCTGTACCAGCACCGACCAATCACCACACCACTCAGAAATACTGTGGACTCACGACTGAAGGTAAAACAGACCAATGTCCCTGGTATCTATAATATACTGTCAATACTTTCCAATTGCTGTTATGTGTAGGTGGTATTTTAACCTTCTGGATTCCCCTATAATTGTTGTGTTTAATGCTTGAGTTTTAAACAGAGTCTACAGGTCTGTTTTCTCAGGCAGATCAAAAAGAATATCTGGTCACCTGGAAAAGTGATTTCTGGCATGGTCAAAGAAAGGCCTCGAAACTTCACACTGTGATACTACTGCTTTGAAAAAGTTGAAATGTGTCTGTGACTGCAGGATTACCTAGAGAGTTTGATGGAGACGGAGCAGCGTTTAGAGGAGATGAAGGTCAAAGACCCTCGCACTGAGGAGGAGAGCGCTCATGCCAGCGATCTGCTCAGTCTGGTCCTGGTCTGTGCACACAAACACACACAGACACAAGTTATAGTACTACAAAAGAATGTTATCGCCATTGTCTTTCCCCAATGAACACAGAAAATATACAAATAATGTATTAAATGATTTACATGATATTTATATAAATCATTTCTTATGCATGTTAAAGTCTTTTGCAGAAGAAGATACTGGAGGTCACACCTTTGACAAGAGGACTTCAGGTGGGAAAAAGCCGTTTTGTAGGCTATGTTTAGAACAATATATATTCAGTTGAGTCCAAAGAAATAAAATGTTCATTTGCAGTGCCTTGGTTAACTTTCTTTTTACAGTTAAGCTAATATTTTCAAAGCTAACAAAATAACAAGGAATAACAATGAGAACAATTCTAAAATGTATTGGATGGCTGCATTAGATTTGTTGTCCGAGCATCAGGTACTAGCTTGACATGCAATTACATTTGAGGTTTTCAAGTCTAATATTTAGTAGTTTGAGGGAAGTACATGTAAATGCCAAAGGTATGTTTCTTCCATTATTCTTCTGTATGTTTCCACAGAGGAGATAGCCAACCTGTACAGCCAAGGAGTCGGAGCTCCAGTTGAGCAGTCGGATGTGTCAAGAGACACAGTCACAGTAGCTAATGAGAGGTAGAAGACATTACAATGCCATGCATGAACAGATAAGGTTACAGTCTTTAAAGTAAATGGTCCATGTATTGTATATAACAAAAAGTATGTGTATGTAAAATCCTCTTTAATCTCTTCTCCGATCTAGTTTTATAAATGGCAAAGAGTCTACATGGACTGAAAGACTTGCACAGCACAGGTAAACACAGGCTTCTTCTCACACTGTTTTATACCCACCTTGACGTTAAGTAGCTTATCAAGTTCAAAGTCTTAAAGTCTGATTATCTTTATAGCACTGCGATAACTTTAAAATAAGATATTTACGAGCTGTACTTACTACACATCCCACTATACTGTATTTGCCTCTGTGTGTGTTTCAGACAGGAGAAGTGTGAGGATGAGGCTTATAGAAAGTCTCTGAGGACAAACAGCATTGTTCCTTTTTTCTACCCAGAAAATATCCAATTATATCAGGTACTGTATGTGTTCACATCAATGCATACACCGAAGTACATTTTCTTTAACTATTGTGGCAGCATTATTATGAAAAATCCTTCAAGCTAAACACACATCAATTCACCTTTTCTCACATGAAAAACGCACAACATGTTTGTTTTCCAGGAGCTTCTCCAGCACCAAACACCAGACATGAGGAGTCTGTCCATGGGCCTCCCTCCGATCCCCCGCTCAGACAGTGCTGAAGACTTCCTGAAAGACGCCCCACAGGAGAACAGTAGGTTATTATACTGTCAGCATTCACCAACAGCTACTGACATGAAACTCATTTTAAAGGAGTCCTGTTGGGAATCTGTACAAAGAAACGGTAGCTAAATAGATATTTTCCACGGCAGACAATTTGGCTTGTCTTAGAAGGAAAGAACATCCGTATCAATAAGTGAATGAAAAAGAGTGCATTCATTCAAATGAAGATACAGTCAAATGCATACTGTGTTATATATCGTGTTTTTATTTGCAGTCCCACGACCCTTAAACCCAACACCCTCTCAATCTGCAAGGTAATAAAGAGAATGTTATAAACTGTTCTTGAATCACAAAACATCAGTTGATTTTCTTCCTCATACATTGTTTGTCTAAATAATGTTTCCATTTGCTCTAAGTCATGCAGCAGGAAGTGAGAGGAGGCTTAAGGAAAGACCCAGCAACCCCACGCCTCACAGTGCTGGTTTGTTTTTCTTTTCTTTTATATATTGTTTTTTTGTGTCAAATGCAGGCGGAATGACTTCAAATGACTATTTTAAGATTAGCAAGAAGCACGGGGAACAGCATAATCAATCAGGAAATACATCTGAATATATCAGGGACATTTTGAGGTCATAGTCTGAATTATATTTCATGCGTCATCGGGCAACAAAGTGCATTAAACTGTCGCATTTTCTCACTGGTATGGTGCAAATACCTACATTGCTAGAAAAGAAAAAAACAAATTCATGTTCTAAATAGGACTAAAGATTTATATTTTCTATCAGGTATAAACAGTATATTATGTGTCAACAAGTTATGTAACATTACTTGTATGTTGGTTGGAAATGTATTTGAATTGATGATTAATAGCTGCTTGCATCTCAACGCCTCCTTCAATTCACAGTCATTGATTTGCAGATTATTTCTAAATGGGTTGTGATGCAGGTCATGGGCATTTAGATCAATGCCTGAAGGACCATGTTTCTATGTATCCAGGGGAACGCAGTGTGAGGGGTTCACCTGGGCAAAGCAAGTCGGTTCAGCTGGATGTGACTGGAAAACTCAGAAGGACTAAAGTCAGACTCCCAACCTCTATCCTCACCTCTAAACCTCGCAGCATACCAAATCAACAGGTAGCCAATCATTCCCAAAATCTATTCTATTATACATTATTATATATCTAGACACCTACATGCTCCCCTCTCTCTGTGTCACACGCACTGTCACACATCACTCTATCCCAGTTCCTATCAGTGGAGGAGCCGGTGAGGAGGAAGTGTCGGACTATTTCTCTGACTGATCCGAGTGTCATAGCAAGGGGATTCCAGCTGCTCCCCTCCACTGTTGACTTTGGCACTCTGCAGGAGGGCACCTCCTCTGCAATTACTGTGGTGATGAAGAACGTGGGTGCTGACACTTGCAGGTAAGACACCAGATGGACTAGGAAATAATCAAAATAAGTATTAGTTTATTAGTTTAGTTTCAGCATTATAATTAGCAGGGTGTCAGAGATTTAAAAAAAAGTTCTCTGGTGAGGTACAGGAGAGTCTTGTGTCACCTTCAAATCTAAAGGGAAAACATTCACCTGCAGCTATTTTTTGTTTCGATCTCTCCCTCTGCAAGGTTCCATGTGAAACAGCCTCCTGCTGCTACAGGCCTCCGTGTCATCTACAACCCTGGGCCTGTGAGTTTCCAGCTGGGTGTAATGATTAAATGTGTTAAAGGAGCCACATTGTAAGAAGTGTGTGTGTGTGTCCAGGTGGCTGCAGGTCTGCATGTTGAGCTGCAGGTTCAGCTGTTTGCCATGTGTGCAGTCCAAGCAGGAGAGGAGGAGCCAAAGAAGAACCTCTCTGAAGATATCATCCTCCACACTGAGACAGACATCCTCTACCTGCCTGTCACTGCCAATATCCTCTCAATAAGTTGCTCACTTATTAAGAAACATTTAGATTGTTATCCTTAGTCATTAGAAACAAGTGTTTCCGCAAGCAAATATAGCAGCCAGAATTCTGCCTTTTTAGCATTGCTTTTACTTAATATGCAGGTGCTTTTGTTTAAATCAAGTTGACATCACTGGTGACATAAGGAAAATTCCTTTGAGAAAGCGGAATTAATGAATGTTAACGTGCAGTTGCTTTGAGATTCATCAAGTCTTGGTGGTCTTTATAGAAGATGTTCCTTAAATCATTTCACCCATCCTTCCTGAGAGATTATATGATGTTTGGCTCAAGGATCACAGCAGTACACACAACAAGAAAAGCTCGGGGGTCCGTCAGCTGTCTTCCAGCCTACCTGTAGGACCGGGGGCCGCACAGCTCCACAGACCAGCTGGGAACCTCTTCACCAGTCCTTCAGCAAACAAGGGTCTGTATCTAATAAAATAAACATAAATGTCAGATGTGGATATAAAGCAGTAACAATATCTGATCCAGTTTTTGTTTATACATTTCAGGACATCTCAATCGCACCACTCCTCTGTGAAGAATACTTATCAACATCCCATTTGATTCCTCATCATCCATATCACTCAGTTCTCTTCTTACTTCAACAGAAATGAAGTATTTATATGGATCTTTATGATGTTTCAAATAAAACTGTTACTGAAATAATTGTAGCAATTGTATTAGGGTGTTGTGAGTATGTTTGTTGTTTATGGAAGCCCATCTCTGCAATTAAAGGTAGGGAAGGTAAGAATGGAGAAACCAGCTCGAGTACGCTAGAATTTGAAAGTACACAACAGGAAGAAATCTGCCTCTTCCTTCAGACTTCCTTACAGAGCCCCTCCTCCAACACACACGAACGCGCACATGACCAATGAGGGCACGAGATACGTTTGTGCACAGATGGAAGGCTGACAGGCAGGTAGGCCATCCAGTTACTTCAGCCGAGCCGGCTCAGATGATTGGTCGTGCTTTTTACAGTACTACGGCTTCCACAGATGACATTTTTTATGGATTTATTGTCAAAGCATTGAATGTATTCAATGCTATCGGGATGTTAAGAGCATTCCATGGAATATAACAAAAAGTGTTTCTGAAGTGAATTACCTACCCCGCCTTTAAAGGAACAAAATAAGATGCAAATAAAATAATCCTGTGTTTCAATATGAGAAACGTTGCCAATATAATGACCTAATAGTCGAAAGTAATGACTATTATCCCAAACATACAACTTAGTAGTGCAAAATAATGAGAAACTTGTTGGGATTGACTCATTTGAGATCCACACATTATTTTTGACAGTTTCTCATAATGAATTACGGGATCTGTGTTTTTCTATAACATTGGGAGAAACATGTTTTCATAATGTATGTTCCCGACATCTTTAAAATTACCCATTTTAATTCAGCTAGTTGGTTAATGTGTGCCTGAGAGTGTGTGCGCGCGTTTCTCGCGCGTGTGCTCAGGTGTATATTATATGGGGGTGGGGATGTTGGTATTATATGACGTCAACGGAGACCCAATGCGATGTACAACCTTGGCAAAACAAAGTTTGAATAATGACGCCACCCCTCCTGTTTTATATATTTACTGTATTTCCCCCTCGCGCAGACCTGAACCAACGGTAATTAGCTTCGTGCTCACGCGCGTCTTCCTTCATTAGTGCAGCTGCAGCTCATGACCCCGGTTGGCTCTCCTGCGCTGTCGGTCACGCGCGCACACGTGCACATACGCACGCCCGCATCACGAGAGGCAGAAGCGAGCGGCTGCAGCGGAAACGGTTTGGCAGGGAGGGCGACAGACGGCTTTGACTTTGGGCACTTTGTCACGTTTCGACCGGAGAGGAAAGATGCAGCGGGCAGAGGAGAAACACTGAGCGGGAGGAGAGACCGGGAGAGAGCAGGTGGTGCTGCCAAACCCGGAGTAGACGATGCTTATTTGCCGCAGGCCCCGCCATCGTGAAATTGGATACCGACTTGCGGCGGATGGGGTGACCGAGCTCGCTGCTCCGCCGGGGAGGTCCCTGCCTTCGGACGTTACCGGGGAGGGAGCTGCCTGTGCCCGGTTCTAAGGAAGGAAGGAGTGGCAAGAGGGAAAATGCAGACGGAGGAGGAGACGGCCACCGCTGAAGAGCCCATTTTGGAGGACGGGTCAGGACGAGAGCAGGTAAGGGCAGTTCCTATGTTGTTTTCTGTCTTCACAATCTTCATTCATGGAAACAGTCCAGTTGGCGTAAAGTTGCGCATAATTTCCCCTGCAAGAGCCTGTTATATATACAGTCTGGTTCATACATATAAGATATTTGCCTGTCGTTTCAAATACAACCCGTGACTTCTGCATCATGTATGACATACTGTTTTGACAAAAAAACGCTAAGAAGTCGAGTTATTATCTGAAGTCCTTGATGCTTCACAAGAGCAAGGACACGGGACAGGACCTTGGCTTTAGACTGAATTGAGATGAGGCTGTGGTTCAAACGGAGATGGGACGGAAGTCCAAGTCCCTGTGTAGAAATAAAGCCCCAGCATTGATGTGACACCGCTCAGTGGTGTGCGTTACTCCTGGGAACGATGCTTTAGTGTTTTTCTGTGTAGTAGGCTAGTGTTCATTTTCCAGCTGACACCAACGAAATACACTAGAGGGTGACATCACCCACACACCTTTCAGACCAAAATAACCCTGATTCAATGTGAATGGTGAGAATAACACCTCAGAGCAGTAAGCATATGTTTTTGTTTACAGAGATTTATGATATTCATTATAATTGGCTAAACGCACTGAGGAGTGTTTATATATTTATGCATGACAAACTTTAAAACCAAACCCCTAATCCGATTTCACTGACCCTTTCCTTTTTAATGTTGTATTGTTGGTTAATCTGTTCAGTTCAAGCAGTTGTTTGGTCTATGACATGAGTATAAGTGTTGACAAATGTCTATAATTGTCTCCCAAAGTGATGTCTTCAAATGTGTTTTTTTTGTTACCAACTCAAAGATGTTCATTTTAATTTCAAATTGGTGTAAGAAAACCTGAACATTTCACATTTAAGGTGCTGGAGTTAGAAAAATAGAGTTTTTATTTAAAAAAATGCTCAAACAGATTCATCTTTTTCCAATTTGGTTGGCAATTACTTTAAGATTTGACAACAAATGAATTTATCTTTGACGCTCTATCCTGAACTTTGAGATGGCATCTTGTGCAAATGTTCATGTTTACACACAGTATGACACGTTGCCTTCCCACCACCAAAAACTCACACACAAGTCTTTAGTATCCTCTCCTCCTAGACCACTTCCTCTTTTACCACTAGCAGCAGCATCATTTATTCAAACACGTTATCGTAACAATGTAAAACCGAGAAAAACAGGAGGTGGCGTGATAAAATAATGCGTAAGGCATATGCCAGGAAAAGTATCAATGATAGCTAAAGATGTGGTTAGCTATGATCTCACCACCTTGAAACCTGATGAGGAGGGTAGCATGGACCAAGCAAGAACACCATTTGAAAACAGAATCACAAGTGTTTAATTCTGGCAGCCATTTATTCTCTGCCGATTGAATAGTCGATTTGAGTTTTGGCTTTAATGAACTTGTGGCTTAAATACGTTAAACTCATTATCTTTAACTGATTATAAGTGGCAAGAGGAGTTTTTCTATTTGTATTGTCCGACTACGTCTGTAGTACATAGAAGAGTGGCCTGACCAGAATACAACTGCATAATGAAACATTTGGCAATAGGCTTATGGTGCTCTAAAGACGTTTGCATGTAGATTTCAAAGCCTGGTAAATGCTTTTCACTTCATTCCACCACTCTCGTCTGTCTTTCCTCCACGCCTGCTGTGCAGACAGTGCCATGTAATGCAACGAATGCAGTCATCTGCTCCCTGCCTCCATTGCTCTCTCTCATCTCTGCCTATAGTCTCCTTTCTGTTTTTAGATCTGTCTGCCGAGGAGTATACAGCTTCACCCTCTCTCTTTGACTCTCCCACTGTCAAATATTTGCACACTCATGTCTCACTTAACTGTATTCACTCCCAGGCCCACTTGAGTATGCATGCACACTCACACAGGCATTATCATGTGAGGTGGAGCCACTTTTATTCATATTCAAATCCCATGTTTGATTCATATGTCTGTGCACGTATTTCCATTAGCAGACAGGAGGATGCACGGATCTAACGTGTGTGAGGGAGACTTAATGAAAGTTTCAAATCCAGAACCAGAACAAAATTAGAAGTAATAACAAAACATCTGGTGATGGCAGAGGCAATAATTGTATCCAACCCTCATTCTGACACCGATAAGAACACTAATTAGAATAGTTGGAATAGATTTATTTTAATGCAAAATACATCAGAAAATGCTATGCTATTAATACAATTTTCCTTTTTTGTTTATATACAACATTGAAGGAAATATATTTGCGTTGTGCACTCACAAAGAAGATATTTAATGACATAACCCTGGATGTTGGGAAACTGGAATGGACATTTTCTGGACAGAAATGGATGAATATAGAACAAATCTGCAGATTAATACAAATAATCCTAAGTTGTGGCTCTATTTGCAACCACCTACTGTTAACATTAGACGTATACAGTATGACACACATTTCAGAAAATATCCATGCCAATAGGAGTCCTGTACAGGCCCTCAATTCAATCAGAAAAGTAAATATTGGAAAGAGAAGAATAATTCCATTTCTGAAATTTGAGTAATCCTCCTCATTATCCTCTTTAGTAGACTTGACTAATCCTAAAATGAAAGTATGCATACACTGTTGATGAGGAATGTCTATCAGCTGCAGCATGGAGGGAAGCTGCAATAAAGAATAACGGTACATAACTGCAGCCATCATGAAGTGGGAACAATGTAGAACGGCCATTAGCTTCACTAACAGAGAATGTATGTTTCATTACATAAATCACAATTCAATTACTAAACAGGAGTAGGTGATACGAGACATCGAGCGTTACAGACGTGTTATGTAAAACACCGGTTCCTCGGGGAGAATCTATTCAAATGATATTCAAAGCTCCAACACGTGGTCTAAAATTAACACACGTTTCTGCCTGTTGTGAATCCCTTCTGACTGTAATACACAAAGCCACATATTGTCTCTTTTCATAGTTCATTCCAAGTATATACATGCGTTTAAGTGCTCTTATATGTATAGCAACACTTGTATGTTACAATACACGGAAGTACGTTTTACAAGTGTTTTGAATAAATTAAATCCAAACTTAATTTTTTGGCAAAATAATGATTGTTTTGAAACGTATGGTCATACATATGAACAGTAGAATAAAAGAATAATCTGCAGGAGTTGTTAGAGAGGTTTCTGTGCATGTTTTGAATTCCGCTCATCAGAATCGGCATATAACTGAGATCTAGGCTGACTGCTGCTTTGAGTTGTATTTCATACACAGGTGACCCAAACCACCTACAAATGTAATTTGAGGAAACCAATTACCAAAGTGAGCACATACTGACTGATCATTATCTAAATGATAACAATGTATTAGTAGAATCCGGCTAACTGACCCCCTCCAATTACGTTCAAATGACACATCATTTTCCACAGTGTACTGCAGGCACCAGCAGCTCTTCTTCCTGTCCTCACTTCATTTGCCACCCACATGCTACGGTAGCTAATTATAGCTGCACCAGTCCCACCTATCAGCTGAATCAGTGTGAGCAGAGCGAGAGAGAGGAATGCACACGTTTAATTTGACACATTTAGCCAAACATCAAAAAACATCTCTGCAGTGGACTCATTTAGAAATTCCAATGCAATTTTCTATTTATAGTTTTTTTTGTAGGAAAGATAGGAGGGAATATTAACTCTACATAGTGGTACTCTAAACTAAATGTATCCCTATTGAAGCATAAAGGAAATATTAAGAGACTGAAGTTTGACCTGAGCACACGTATATAAAAGCCAGTTAAGTATGTGGCAGATTAGCACCATATTCTAGCAGAGGCTAAAAGACCAGATTAGAGGCTAATGATTGATTTTATGGACGTTTACCGGCCGGAGCCGATCCCATTAATGCAAAGGCTCTGTCAATTGCAGCTTAAGTAGAAACAGGAAATAACTACAGCATGCACAGGAGCTTCAGCCTCCGAGCAATGCTCTGAAATGCTATTTTGAAAACAAAGGTGTGTGATGCTTGTCCAGAAAAACGTTTGGTAACAGATCCATGCCAGCTACGTGGACTCTTCTTCAGACGGCTGTCTCTAGTGACTGTGGATGCTCGTGGAATATATATAGAATTCAGAGATAATCTGTCAAAGTATCAGCATTTCATCTCAGCAACATCTTGCCAGACAATAACGCTGGTGAAGTGCAGACACTGAATTCAAGTTATAAATGAAGCATTTATGAAGAATTAGTCATGTAAGTAGCACCCTGGATCAACGCTCTTCAAAAGAGCTTGCAAAAAAGGCGGCCCAAACTTCAAGAATAACAAAATGAGAGTCGACACCCTCCAGACCTGGCTGTGTAGATTTCTTTTCATGATGAGTTCTGGGAGGAGAGCTTTGCCTTTGATCTGTTGCAGCCTGACAAAGGCTCACTAGACGCAGCAGAAAACTGAAAGAGGATCAGGAGAAAACCAAGAAGCTGCAGAGTTTGAAACCAGAAGGTGTTGTGGGTAATATCAAGTACTTATCTGGCCCAAAGTGCACCTCAATCGGTCACAAGGTCACGAGCTCAGTTACCCTGTGTTTCACTGTGCATGGCTGTGGCTCAGGGTGGATACATCGCATATACTAATCAAAGGGTTTGGGGTTCGATCCCCAGCCCCTGCAGTCAACATTTTGTAGTGCAAGATACTTAACCCAAAATTGCACACTTAGGCATGTCTACGGCTTGGAAGTGTATGTAAGTTGCCTTGGATAAAAGTAAAATCACAGCATACCACTGATTGGTTAGTGAGAAATTGCACGCCAGGGGAAAGCCAGAAAAATATGGCATTTTTAAATGTTTCAATAGCACAGCTCCCACAAATGGAACACCATTTTGCTGTCACTTGATAAAACATCTTAAAAAGGCAGTCTGCAAAACTCTGGGTTGTTTGCATGGCCTTACTTACGCTGAAAGATTTTCTATTTGGAAAAGCAAAGAGGTCACATAAATGGTAGCAGGATATACAAGTTTGATTAGCCTATCCCTCCAAATAATAATAACATGGGAAATAAGGCTGCAGACCAGTGATTTGTCAGAGAAATGTTGTTACATGTGTGACACGAGATTTAAAGATAGCAAAGCTTCATCCAATAGACAGCAGAGTTTTCATTTACTTCACCTAGAAATTGTAAAAAGGCAGTCCAGACCAGATACTACTCTGTGTGGGTGTTTGCCTTTTTAGTGAGTGCTGCGTTGTAGATGTTTTCACATGTTCCATGTGGTGCTATCACTGGGTACTACCCGTCCCGCAGTCAAAAGCAATATGGAGGAAAAGGACCTGGCACCAAAGAAACTGAGAGGAAATATATTGTCGGTTACAATCATTCAGTCAGTGTGTTGCCAAATCAGTTTTAAGTACAATCCCTGGCCTTTCTTAAAAACCTTCTCAATGAGATTCACATAGACTTGTTACACTTTTCAATTTGGGAAAGCAGAAGATGTTTTGATTAGCTTGTCCCTCAGAATAATAATAACTTGGGGAAAAGAAGGCGTTGGTTTGAGCTTTTCTTATCACCGACCAGCTGCTCCATGATTGGGATGTTGCTTCTCGAACAAAACAACTCAGTCTGCTGCTTCTGACAGTTGAATATGATGCATGTCTGCACTGTTACTGGATGCTCTAATAGCTACAACATTAACAATAATTACTGTAAAGTGCACACATCATTTCGTGTTCACAATGCACGAAGAGCTGAGATGACCTTGTAAGCCAAATGAGGTAAACCGTTTTCTCTGGAATTTGTGTGGTATATCTAAAAGTCGCCCTCTATTTTATACCATCTCCCGACTCATTTGAGCAGATCTTCCGTTCCCCGGCGGGAGGCAGAACTGCTCCAATTGACAAAGTGATTGGCAGAAGTGCATGCAGGAATAATTTGACTCCGGTCTGATTTTTCTCGCACTTGGCACACGACACCTGCAGACACTTGATAAAAAATGTCAGCTGCAGCTAGAATATAACATTTTTAGGCAGCATGTATTTGCACAAGGTAAGAGGAAAAGGACAGGATGGATTTGGAGCCAGCCAGACAAAATAAGACTGAGATAGAGGCAATTTTGTCAGTGTGGTTCCCTGGGGAAAGTTGCATTCTGTTACTGCCTCTTTAGTCTCACCATCCCTCTCTCCTTTTTGCTTCCTTTCAAGTTGCATTCATGAAAAGTTCATGACCGGTTCTCTCTCACGCTGCTGAAACCCTCCGTCTCTATCTCTCTCTACACTTTTAGCCCAATCAATCCACTTAGAGACAGACTCTGAGAGAGGATGTAACAGAGGAGACGTGGGGGTGAGGAGGACGGAGGGGAGACTGAGGTTGGGAAACAGAGTAAATGCTTTGGAGGTGGGAGGGAAGATTCGGGGAAGGAGAAACAAGATTACGTAAGGAAGGAGGATGTGGAGAGGAAAGGCAAAAGGAAAGCAGATGTGTGGGATGTTGTGCGCAGTGTGGGGTTTTGGGTGGTGTTGCAGGGAGGTGATGGAGTGAGTGGAGGTGTCCTTCACGCAGCATTTCACTACTTGCCCTTGACGTACAGTAGTATAAAAAAAAGAGAGAGAGGCGGTGTGTGTGTGTCGCAGCCAGTCAAATTTGCTAGTGGAAAGCCATTTGTGGCTGCACTGAAGGAGTGGGAGATAAAGATGGGGAGGGGGAGTGGGGGGTGTGTGCTGACAGGACTTGGCTGAGAGGAGGAGAGGACACTGGTGTCATTCACTCTTTTTTTTAATTCGTCATCTGCTTTGTTGCTCTTTTGCCTTGTCGCATTCAGTTGGAGCCATGGTGAGGACACGTGCAACACACACACACACACACACACACACACACACACACACACACACACACCAAACAGTATGTGTGTGTGTGAAAGCTGCGTTTCTCTCTTCATTTTCCTGTGATACACTACATACATAATACACAAGCTTTCCATCTCTCCCTCTCTCCCTCTCTCACTCTCTCACTCTCTCACTCTCTCCCTCTCTCCCTCTCTCACTCTCTCACTCTCTCACTCTCTCACTCTCTCACTCTCTCACTCTCTCCCTCTCTCACTCTCTCACTCTCTCTCTCTCACTCTCTCTCCCTCTCTCTCTCCCCTCCTCACTCTCTCACTCTCTCTCTCTCTCACTCTCTCACTCTCTCTCTCCTCTCTCCCTCTCTCACTCTCTCCCTCTCTCACTCTCTCACTCTCTCCCTCTCTCAACTCTATCCTCTCTCACTCTCTCCCTCATCTCCCGCCTCTCACTCTCTCCCTCTCTCACTCTCCTAACTCTCTCGAAGCACTCTCTCCCTCTCTCAACTCTCTCCCTCTCTCCACTCTCTCCCTCTCTCCTCTCTCACTCTCTCACTCGCTCCCTCTCTCACTCTCTCACTCTCTTCCCTCCCTCTCTCTACTTCTCTCCCTCTCTCCCTCTCTCTCCTCTCTCTCTCCCTCTCTCCTCTCTCCCTCTCTCCCTCTCTCCCTCTCTCCCTCTCTCCCTCTCTCCCTCTCTCACTCTCTCCCTCTCTCCTTCTCACTCTCTCCCTTTCCCTCTCTCCCTCTCTCCCTTCTCCACTCACCTCTCACTCACTCTCTCTCTCCCTCTCTCACCTCTCTCTCCCCCTCTCTCTCTCTCCCTCTCTCACTCTCTCCTCCTTCCCTCTCTCCTCTCTCCTCCTCCCTCTCCACTCTCTCCCTCTCTCACTCTCTCCCCTCTCCTCTCCTCCTCCTCTCTCCTCACTCCTCTCTCTCCCTCTCTCTCTCTCTCTCTCTCTCTCACCTCTCCTCTCTCCCCTCTCCTCTCTCCCTCTCTCACTCTCTCCCCTCTCTCCCTCTCTCACTCTCTCCCTCTCTCTCTCTCTCACTCTCTCACTCTCTCCCTCTCTCACTCTCTCACTCTCTCCCTCTCTCACTCTCTCACTCTCTCACTCTCTCCCTCTCTCACTCTCTCACACATTCGTGTTTCGCTGCTGATGTTGGAGTGCAGTCAGTTCAGAAGAGTCTAGAAGTATCTTTTTATCTATTTTCTCATCTAAATTATTCACTTACACTTGTGTGTGTGTGTGTGTCCAGCTGTGTATCTAATGCATGTGTGTGTGTCCAGCTGTGTATCTAATGCATGTGTGTGTGTCCAGCTGTGTATCTAATGTGTGTGTGTATGTTTTGAGTGCACTGTAATATAATGTCTTCAGTTCAAATGAGGCTGTGTGAGAGAGACATAAAGTGTGTGTGGCGCACTTATCCTATGATGGGTAAGGGTTTGTGCTTTAATGCACTCACTTGTTCAGAACCTCACTTGCTCTGAAACCCAACCGGTTTTACAAATGGGAAATGACGGGTGTTAAAAACTCCCTCCAGGTTTACCAATAATATGTTGTTTCCATGCCAAACATATGCATTTCTTGAAATAATTTCCTCCTGGCATGCCGTCTTAAATATTAACAATGTGAGGCACACTGTATTATTCATAAAAATCTCGTCAACGTGAGAAGGTAGAAATGTGTCAAATCTAGTGGCACACCTCAGACTGGTTCATGGCTAACTTTAGTGTTAAAACAGCGTACCATATGTGTGACACATGGCTTTAGGATAGGAACAAAAGGATTGCCTGTAAATGATTATTAATCATGGCATTAGGAGCTTAAAACTGAACTCTAATTGGATGGATATTTAAAGTAATATTAATAACCTGCTCCAGTCATTCAACAAGCATGGGAAACTGGTTAGGGCTCAAAATGAGCTCAATGTTAAAATCCACATGGTAACATGCTTACAATGACAGCTTTATTTAATTATATAGCACGATTTATACAGGGGGGGACAATTGAAAGAAAATACCTAATTGCAATTATTTTTGACTGATATTGCTATTCTGATATGATTCACAATATGAGAGGGTTGACAAAAACATTCAACATAAGTATTTATTATGAAGTCTGCAAATGACTGTTTGTTGGCGACTGGCAGCACCACTATAGAGACCTTCAGATATTTTCTCATATTTTGCCTTATCCAACAAATGGGTTTACTGCGATTTGCATTTTGTACCAGTCCATATTGTGATGTTCGATAAGATTGTGATTAATTGTGCAGCCCTACTTTCATACAAAAAAGAAAACCAAAAGACTTGTACAGCAAGAAATATTATTTTCAATGTCCTCCAAACTTTGAGCATTGGAGAATTGACCTGTTCTCAATGGTTTAAATTAATTGTGTGTTTGATAGCATCTTAACGCCTATCCCCCCTCTCTTTGTCCCTCCCCAGCAGCGTCCGGTGCAGCAGTCCTTTGGTTCCTCCCTGTGCCGGGAGTCTCACTGGAAGTGCCTCCTCCTGACCCTCCTCATGTATGGCTGCTTCGCCACGCTGGCCTGGTGCGCTCTGTGTCGCGTCCCCGTCCTCGGCTCCTCCTCCGGTCCTCTGGGTTCTGATGACGACGCCACCTCGGCCGCCTACTACAACGACATCCTGCACCTGGAGAGCCCGTGCTCCAGCGGCTACGTCTACATCCCGCTGGCCTTCTTGGCGATGCTCTACGTGGTTTACCTGGTGGAGTGCTGGCACTGCTTCTCCAAGACGGCAATGTTGGCTAATGCCGAATTCCAGGTCTGTGGGATAAAACAGTAAAAGCATTAAAGGGGGCCTATAATGCAAAATGCACTTTTTGATGTCTTTTATACATAAAAAGGGGTACAACGGAGCTGATCCAGATTTGAGTCCAATATGATGTGGACCCACGGCACTATCAGAAACAATGCCTGACATGTTTTGGACGTAATATGGTCTTTGATTACATTAGCAAGCATTGCTAACACTCAGAGCTAACCTGTACTGGAGAGAGTATGTGTAAAAAAAGCAGGAAATAAAAAAAGGAACTCACCTTGTGATAAACCCGCAAGAGAGAAAGCATTTGAGCTACATACTGTTTCAAGTTCTCTAACAGGGATTAAATAGAGGGATATGAGGGATGTCTAAAATGGATGATCTGTTTGGCATTTTGAGCAAAACATATCAGACATGTTTTTTATATATTTTGATATACCCGAGACCCATAATATATGCCTAAAAATAGCATAATAGGAGACCTTTACATTGAACAAGAGGGCCTCATAGCTTACAGAAATGTTGGAAGATTTCGGTAACATATCTAAATGTCATTATTTGTCTGATATTGGAAATTCTGAAATGATGTTAGAGCAGGGGTGGCCAACCCGCGGCTCTCGAGCCGCATGCGGCTCTTTGCCTAGTTTCATGCGGCTCTTCAGTTCATATCGAATTGTATATGTGTGAGTTTGGGGGAGAGACATTGACTCCTGACTAGTGTTGCACGGTGTACCGATACTTGAAAGGTACCGCGATACCCTGCCGTTAAAAACGTTACGATTCCGCCGTTTCATTAGTATCGGTACTTTAAGAATGACGGGGAAAAGTACTCCGGTGAGAAAGCGCCGTTTTAATAAGAGCCGTGTGTGTTCAGCGCTCTGCTTCCACTCCCTGCACTGCAGCCTTGCCTGCAGTCCCTCCCTCTCAAGCACGCTCTAAGTCCCTCCCCTCTCAAGCACGCTCTAAGTCCCTCCCCTCTCAAGCACGCTCTAAGTGCCTCCCCTCTCTCGTGCACGCGCTAGCTGCCAGAGCATGTGAGAAAACGAGAAGCATGGCTGCAAGTGGGAGTGCAGCTGCCGCTGCGCCTCGGCTTGTTGACAAAAAAGACGCCAGAAGCGAAATTTGGAAGTATTTGAGCGATATCTCTGACAGTGAGGGCAAGCCTACGGACACCACGAGGCCTGTCTGTGAGACATGTATTAATTTTATTTAATACGAATTCTTGTCATTTATTTTATTTATTGTTCTCATTGTTTAAAAGTTTGTGTTATGGTTATGGTTCTGGTGTGAAATAAAGCACAATAATTACATTTAAGACTGTTTCCCTTTTTTTAAGAAAAGTATCAAAAAAGAATCGGAATCGCAATTCTTGACTTGGTATCGAAACCAAAATGTTGGTACCGTGACAACACTAGCTACTCCTGACAGTTAAACCTGATATTTAGTAGGTCTGTTAAGTATTGAATGCTGATAATTCTGACGTAATTTGGCCGGTCAAAGTTGTTTTGGGCTCGGATAAAATCGCTCCGTTACTTTCGTCCCGTGTTACTTTCGTCCCGGCTCTCCCTATGTGTGTATGTGTGGTGTCAGGTGTCAGTATGAGAGGATGACAGCGCGTCTAATTTTGATGTGACCCAAGAGCCAATCACAATAATACCTGCGATGCAGTGAACCAATCACCTTTGAGGGGGGGAAAACCTATCGTTGATTAAACACTATCCAGTGCAGGGGTGGCCAACCAGTCAGAGGTTAAGAGCCACATTTTTTCTATGTTACTGCAAAGAGCCACATCAAACACACAGTCACTGATAACGCTTGTTTCAGTTTTTTGTTTTCTGGAGACAAGATTTCAACCACGTCACTGATGCATCTTTGTGGCATTGGGATATATATTTTTTAAATCCTCTGGAGCAGAGAGAGGAGCTGTGGATTATTGTTATTGATTATTGCATCAGTGTTTCTTAGGGTCAAAAACACTAAACTCACAACTTAAAATGAAAGCGTTTAGTTTATTTAATAAAGAGCACATGTTCAATGTGAAAAGTGACAGTAGTTATAGATTATTTGCAATTTGGTGCTATATATATATTTAAAAAATATATATTATATATATTTTTGAAACACCTTGAATTTCAGGGGGGGGGCGCGGGGCTCCGTTGGCGGGGCGCAGCGCCCCTCCAACACAATGGTAGGGGGAAACACTGGATAGTGTTTAATCAACGATAGGTTTTCCCCCCCTCAAAGGTGATTGGTTCACTGCATCGCAGGTATTATTGTGATTGGCTCTTGGGTCACATCAAAATTAGACGCGCTGTCCGGTACTCACCGGTACGCAGTACCGGCACTTCTGGTTCTGACCCATGGAGTACCGGCACTTCTTGCTCAGTACCGGCATGCTGGCGGTACTCCGGTACTCATGCACCGTGCCAGTACTCAACACTCTCCCGCCGTTCTTATTATACATCCATATATATATATACAGCCGCCCGGTACTCAGTAGATGCGTCATGAGGTGCCGAACGGACATTCTCATCGCTCTAACCGCTGGAGTTTCACAGCGGCTGTCAGCTGTTTACTCCTGTCATTCAAACAGAACGTGCTGGAGAGGGGGCGGGGCTTATCTTCTCCATGTAAATACTGTGGTGGAAACGACTATGTCAAAATTAACCTATTTGACCGTGATTTAATAGTAATACACGTTTCAAAATAATAATAATAATAATAATGCCGAAGTAGTAACAACATACTGAAAACTGTTAGTAAAACCATGTTTTAATGCTTTACAATTTACATACCTAGATGCACGTGTGTTGTGTTTATGCAGTGCAACTCCCACCCAGTGGGTGGCTATGTAGAGTGATAGAACAGAGCAGGCACGCCCCCGAGAGAAGGAAAGCAAGTCACGTCACAAATTAGCATTTCTAAAATGTTAGCGTGGATTAATAAAAGTGCAAAAAGACAGCGGTTGTCGCCGGAAGAAACTTCAAATACAGAGAATGCTGTGCCTGTGTTGGAAATTGTGTCTGATGGGGAGCTTTCTTTGGTTGATCCTCCTGCTCCAAGTTCTAGTGCATTAGCATTAGCACTAGCTCCGCCGCCTCCTCCAGAGCCTCTAACGTTAGCTGCTGCTGGCGCAACTGCCACCACCAACACCGGGCAAAGCGATGCACCTGACTGCTGGACAACGGACCAGGTGCAATATTTTTGCAAGACCAATGCATGGCTCCTTCTTAAAGATAAGAAGCTAGGATGTCGGATATGCAGAGATGTCAAATCTTTGGGAATACACACTGGACAAGGACTGAAACTGTCAACTGAATGGGGTGAGTGTGCAGTGTCTCATTTCGGTGTTGACAAGGGCAAACAACAAGCTAGCCTGAGAAAACAAATCAAAGAACATAAATAATCACAAGCCCATGTAAAAGCTGCTGACATGCTTACATCTGCTTCACGTGAAACTATTCAACATCAAGTGCAGTCTATGCATAAATCTGAATTAGACACCACTATCAGAGTTTTTCGAACGGCATATAAAATTGGCAAACATAGCCGGCCATTCACAGACATGCCAATTGATTTGAATGTACAGAAACTGAATGGGCTGAACGTGGGCAGGGTTTTGCACTCCAATAAAACCTGTGGCGAAATCATCGACCACATAGCTCATGAGCTGAAGAAAAAAATGGCAAAAGACATTACAGAAAACCAAAGAAAACTCTGTGTTTTGGTCGATGAATCTACCACTATTAGTGGTAAAACGGTGCTTGTTGTGTGTCTACGCTCAGCATTAGCTGATGCTGAGCCCGAAACGTTTTTTTGGGAGCTGATCGAGTTGGATGGAACAACGGCTGATGACATCACAAAGGCGTTAATGGAGTGTCTTGGAAGAGATTTTTAACGAGGACTTTTTAGGTCAGTGTTTCGTTTCTTTTGCATGTGATGGGGCTTCAGTCATGCTAGGGAAGAGAACAGGCGTTGCTACCCAGTTGTGTAGTAAATTCCCAAGCCTGTTTGTGTGGCACTGCTCCAATCATCGTCTAGAGCTGGCAATTGGGGATGTGGTCAAGGAGGTCTCAGGGCTCAATCATTTCCAGATCTTTTTTGACAAACTCTATTCCTTGTTCCAAGCCTCCCCCAAAAATCAGAGGCAGTTAGCGCAGTGTGCGCAAGCAGTCGGACAGCGTCTCCTGGTGATAGGGCGTGTTTTGTCCATCCGCTGGGTGGCTTCAAGTGAAAGGAGCGTCAGAGCAGTCTGGGAAAACTACCGAGTGCTTCATGATCACTTCACAAATGCTGCAAACGACACGAGCAGGGATTCCAGAGACAGAGCAAAGTACAAGGGCCTGGATGATGTGCTCACATCTGCAACGTTTGTCAGCAATCTGGGACTGATGTACGATGCGCTCACAGAGCTCAGCGACCTCTCTCGGCAACTCCAAAAAAGAGAGATGACACTGCCTACAGCAGATAGGCTCTTAACTCGAGAAATACGAGTTTTTGAATCCATGGTCACCATGCCTGGCCCACACATGACTACAGTTCATACAGCTCTAGCTGAGAAGTCCTTCAAGGGTGTTGCCCTGCGTGAGAATGGCAGGCTTGTACAGATTCATGCAGGTCAGTTTTTCCGCAGTATGGTAGAGAATCTGAGACACAGAATGACTTCCACAACCTCCTCTCATGTCAGCACAAGAGAAATCCCATTACATGGCCGGGAGGCCCGGGACAATCAGCTAATCCAGGACATGAAAGTTATCCATCCTGGAAGTTGGCCTGAAGAGGAGTTAGACGTACAGTATGGGGACGTAGAGGTGCTACGTTTGTGTGAAGTGCTGAAAGTGGACAGAAGAGAGACTGTTCAGGGCTTTCGCGAATACAAGGAAACCAGGGCATCCCGTACACCTGCTGCCATGGAGCCTCTACTGAAAGCAGTCCGAACCATCGTTGTCTCCACTAGTGAGTGTGAGCGGGCATTCAGCTGCATGAACGATATCCTTACTGCAAAAAGGAATGCTCTCTCTGTCAGCCGACTGTCCAGCCTGGTTTTCATTAAATGTAATGGACCATCACTAGGACAGTTCAATCCGGAACAGTATGTGAGGTCCTGGCTGGCAAAGGGAAGGAGAAGTGCTGATGAAAGAGCCTGTCCAGCTCCAGCCCCTGATACTGATGTCCCCAAGGCCTTCTGGAGCCTTTTCTAACAATGTGAAGTATATTGCAAAGCAGCTCACCCAGTGAGAAGACTTTTGGCATAATGTGCCGATTTGTACAGATCCTGGAGATAGAAGGACTTCAGACCAACCAGGGAGTTATCTGATCAGCTTGGTGTTCAATGTAACTCTTTACCATGGCTCAGACTTTGTTACTTGCAGTTACAGTTTCTCATTTTAGATTGTGCAAATTTTGTATTTGTTTTTACATGTTCTTTGTTCATGCTCTTTATCATTTTTCTGAGTTGGAAAGTTAGATTGCATCATAGTTTACTTTATACATATTTGTATTCTTCAGTGGTGAAGTATATTGCAAAGCAGCTCAGCCATGTGAGAAGACTTTTGGCACTTTTTCGTTTTTCGTTTTCTGAGTTGGAAAGTTAGATTGCATTCAAAATGTACAGAAATACTTAATTTTGTTAAAGCTTTTTATAAAAAATGCTTCTGACCAGAGCTTTGTTTCCTTGTAATTAATGTTGAACACCACCAGAGGGGCTCTCACCTGAAAGGTCTCTGCTTCATGTGTCTTCAGCAGAAGATCTAGACTTTGATTGCTATATTTTCAGTTAATATTGACCTTACTGAGCTTTAGCCATATCCGCTGCCTATCATAAAAAATGTTAAGTACAGTGAACCTTTCTAAAATATACAGTAGTAAAGAGACAAACCCACCAGCATTATAGTAGCCAAATTCTTGTTTGTGGGCTGTATATATAAAATTGACTTGAAAAAGTTGCTGATTTTAGAGTACTGGCACCTTTTTCATTCCAATTCAAGCACTGCTCATACTGACACCTGACACCACACATACACACATAGGGAGAGCCGGGACGAAAGTAACACGGGACGAAAGTAACGGAGCGATTTTATCCGAGCCCAAACAACTTTGACCGGCCAAATTACGTCAGAATTATCAGCATTCAATACTTAACAGACCTACTAAATATCAGGTTTAACTGTCAGGAGTAGCTAGTGTTGTCACGGTACCAACATTTTGGTTTCGATACCAAGTCAAGAATTGCGATTCCGATTCTTTTTTGATACTTTTCTTAAAAAAAGGGAAACAGTCTTAAATGTAATTATTGTGCTTTATTTCACACCAGAACCATAACCATAACACAAACTTTTAAACAATGAGAACAATAAATAAAATAAATGACAAGAATTCGTATTAAATAAAATTAATACATGTCTCACAGACAGGCCTCGTGGTGTCCGTAGGCTTGCCCTCACTGTCAGAGATATAGCTCAAATACTTCCAAATTTCGCTTCTGGCGTCTTTTTTGTCAACAAGCCGAGGCGCAGCGGCAGCTGCACTCCCACTTGCAGCCATGCTTCTCGTTTTCTCACATGCTCTGGCAGCTAGCGCGTGCACGAGAGAGGGGAGGCACTTAGAGCGTGCTTGAGAGGGGAGGGACTTAGAGCGTGCTTGAGAGGGGAGGGACTTAGAGCGTGCTTGAAAGGGAGGGACTGCAGGCAAGGCTGCAGTGCAGGGAGTGGAAGCAGAGCGCTGAACACACACGGCTCTTATTAAAACGTCGCTTTCTCACCGGAGTACTTTTCCCCGTCATTCTTAAAGTACCGATACTAATGAAACGGCGGAATCGTAACGTTTTTAACGGCAGGGTATCGCGGTACCTTTCAAGTATCGGTACACCGTGCAACACTAGTCAGGAGTCAATGTCTCTCCCCCAAACTCACACATATACAATTCGATATGAACTGAAGAGCCGCATGAAACTAGGCAAAGAGCCGCATGCGGCTCGAGAGCCGCGGGTTGGCCACCCCTGATCCAGTGTTTCCCCTACCATTGTGTTGGAGGGGCGCTGCGCCCCGCCAACGGAGCCCCGCGCCCCCCCCCTGAAATTCAAGGTGTTTCAAAAATATATATAATATATATTTTTTAAATATATATATAGCACCAAATTGCAAATAATCTATAACTACTGTCACTTTTCACATTGAACATGTGCTCTTTTATTAAATAAACTAAACGCTTTCATTTTAAGTTGTGAGTTTAGTGTTTTTGACCCTAAGAAACACTGATGCAATAATCAATAACAATAATCCACAGCTCCTCTCTCTGCTCCAGAGGATTTAAAAAATATATATCCCAATGCCACAAAGATGCATCAGTGACGTGGTTGAAATCTTGTCTCCAGAAAACAAAAAACTGAAACAAGCGTTATCAGTGACTGTGTGTTTGATGTGGCTCTTTGCAGTAACATAGAAAAAATGTGGCTCTTAACCTCTGACTGGTTGGCCACCCCTGTGTTAGAGGGTGACATTATTATTCTCCTATCCATTGAAAAAAAAAAAAAATGTTTACCCAAGTCTCTAGACATTTCTTTAGGATTACAACACTTTATAATGGTGTATAGACACATAAACTCCCTTAAAAAAAAAAATTCTATCTCTTGATTTGATTGAATACAAAATTACTAGGTGGCTGTATTGACATTTCCATTACATTTCAATCAGTCGTTCAGCACCCAGCTGAGTGTGGACTTCACTGCTGCAGTCTAGGAATAGCTCTGTGACCTTGAGCTAAGCAGCAGAATCTGTTTACTCATTGAAACTGATAGTGTCAGCAAAAGCCTTTAAATAAAGAGCTTGTATACATAAATGGATGGTGATGTGTTAATGTCTGCTGAGACAGTTGCTGATCAAGATAAATAAGGGCTTCATTTCCTGCAGTTCAGTCAGGAATTTTAACATTTCAAGAGGAGAGAACACTTTCAATTTCTTTCCTAAAATAGTCTTTGCCCATTTATATGGAACTGAGCAGACCCAGAGGCATCAGTCTCTCTTTCATCTATCCTTGTCTGCTCTGCCTTTTATCAGGAGCACATTGGTTACTGTTCATCTTAGATATGTGCTACTGCCAAAAACAGCATGTTTTTTTACAGACTTTCAGGGGCACAGATCTTATGATTAATTGATCTGCGTAGAGATTTAAAAAAAACAAAACATAAACAAAACCTGGCAGAGCCTGACTTGCACCAGATTTAACTCAAATCTATGCAAATAAGACGAACCTAATTGTTCTGCTTGCAAGAACTGCTCAGGCAATGTCGCATCTTAAATAGTTTGTCCTCGTTTTCAACAGAAGGAATTGAATTGAAATCAAATATATCTCAAAATAACTTGAATCCAGTCCTAAAAAAAGAACACTGTCTCGAGGAAATGCTGATGTCTTTTGTTTGTTATATAATAACTTGAACTATCTCTTTCATGTAATCTTCGAGCCCTAATTGTGTTATTTATTTATTCTCTCATAAGGGAGCAGAAGGGCATTTTTATGTACCCTCAAATTTGACCATATAAAGTCAATGTAGGAACATACATTTGAATGTGTCTTGAATGAATTCTCTAACACAGGAGGTGTACGAGCGTGTGCAGAGGCTCCAGCAGGCCACACCCTGCATCTGGTGGAAGGCCATCAGCTATCACTACGTCAGGAGGACCCGACAGGTGACCAGGTACCGCAACGGAGACGCTTACACCACCACACAGGTGAGGGGAGCTTCACGTAAATATACTCTTTTAATCTTTTAAAACAACTGATATGCAAATCTTAATTTCTCCTAGTGAAATATTGCATCCCTGTTGCATGCATCATACTTTGCCCCCCCCCCCCCCAGGTGTACCATGAGCGGGTGAACACTCACGCCTCCAGCTCAGAGTTTGACTACGGCCGCTACGGAGTCAAAGACGTGTCAAAGGAGCTGCTGGACCTGCAGCTGCACCCTGCGGTCCGTCTCCGCTTCACCAAGTGTTTCAGGTCAGACTGGAATTAGATGGGTGTTTGGTATCGTTTTTTATTATTATTTCCCTTTATGAAACAGCCATACGTAGGGGGTTGTTTTCTTTTGTTCTTAAAATCCACTTGTCCCTGCTGTTATGTACCTTCCCCCATTCATTGTGCACACATCCTTATTTTCGGGGGGCTAAGAACGTTTTTAACAAATCTTTGTGCTATTTAGCTTCTCCAGTGCACGTGCTGAAGCTGCCTACCTCACCCAGGTAAGACAAGATATAAAGAATTAACATATTTAGTATATTTATTTATTTATTTTCTGCTCTATCAATGTAACTAAATGAATGTCTTATCTATAAAATGTGATAGAATAAGGTCAACCCTAGTTTCCAGAGCACAAAGTGTTATCTTTCAATTGTTTGCTTCATTCTTAGGATTTCCACTCACCTGCGACAACAATGGCAGATTTACCACTCAAATGTCTTTCTTTGAAACAATCATCTCTTGATTTTGGACAGAGATAGAGAAAAGCAGGCTTCTTATTTCTAGCCAGCAACTATTGACTTAAATCTGTCATTACAACTGTTGCTGGCAGATTCAGCTGTAGCTAGCCAGCTTAATAATGTTTCACATTTTTTATGAACACTTGATGAGGGAGTAGGTGCAGTTAAGAAGTTGATCCAAGTATTGTGAAGTCCAGGTCTGGCCTTCACACTGTTGGGTAATGAAACATAATGGATGTGATAGTTGTGAAAATATTTTTAGCTTTAAACATAAACTACCACAAAATAATACAGTAGTAGGTTAAAGATATTCTCCTGAGCTTTGGAGATAATGCTCTGTTAATGAATTCTAATTCTAGCACATCCTCTTTCTGTTATTCAAAGCGAGCTCGCTTCTTCGGGGAGAACGAGGGACTCGACGACTACATGGAGGCCAGGGAGGGGATGCACCTGAAGAACGTGGATTTCCGTGAGCACATCCTGGCGTTCCCTGACCCGACCCGGCAGCCCTGGTTCTCCCGGCACAAAGTCTTCTGGCTGGCCTCTGCTTTCCTGATGTCCTGGCCGCTGCGCGTGGTGTCAGAATATCGCACGGCGTACGTCCACTACCACGTGGAGAAGCTGTTTGGTGAGGACGAGGATGGTGGCGGAGGAGGTGGGGGTGTAGGAGGGCCAGGTGGGGGAGGAAGAGGGGATGGGGTTGAAGGAGGGACTGAGAATGGACTCCATCCTGGAATCAACGGGACGAGTTACAGAGCCATCTCTCGGGTCAACACGGTGGACATGACGGAGCTGGAGTGGCACATCCGCTGTAACCAACAGATGGTGCCGAGCTACTCTGAAGCCCTGCTGATGGACTTGGAAATGAGCGGGGGGACAAACCCCACCGCCTCTACGCCCATCTCTGGGGCCGCAAGCTCCACCCCGAGCACGGGGCCCAACCCGCCTCCTCTCGCTCTGCCCGTTGTCTTCAACTCGGCCTACCTCCTCCAGAGCTGCCCCCGCTGCCGGAGGACCACGTCCAGCTCCAGCCTGCCCTCCAGGCTGCGGGCCCCCATGGGAAACACAGCGCTCCTGAACGCTACCGTGGCAGGCATCAGGGCAGCGGGGCAGGGGGGTGGAGGAGGTATCGGGGGACGGTTGGTGCTCAGTCGGAGCGGATTCTCTCTGGGGAGACTGGCAGCAGGTCGCCCGAACAGCCTGTTTCATTCAAGAAGCATGGGAGGAGGGCTGGGAGGGAGCAGAGAGGATGGAGCAGGGAGTGGAGGAGGAGGGAGTGGAGGAGGAGGGGGAGGAAGCAGTGGGGGAGGAGGAGGATTCCTTGGTTTGGGTTCAAGGCAGGACAACGAGGAGACCAGAGGAGTGCTGGAAGGAGAAGGGGATGAAGAGGAGGAGGAGGAAGAGCAGCAGCAGGAGGAGGAAGCAGCAGCAGCGGTGGTGATGAGACGGGATCAGGGAAGAGGAGAGAGAGACGAAGACGCAGAGCCAGACAGTGCAGGAACAGGGGAGGGGAGGGAGAGCGAAGGGGGAGGGAGGGAGCGTCCTCCATCCTATCAGGACGCGTTCTTCTTTCCCGTCCTCATCATACATGGAGAGGAGAGCTGCCACGGTGGAGACGACATGTGACGATTAAAAAACAAACAACAGATTTCACATTAACAGCAAGAGAGTCTGGGCAGAGGCCGAGGGAGATGAAAGAACGCGCTGAACACAAAGAGTGGATCAGAGAGTGACGGCAATAAGATGAGGACAGAATGAGGTTGAAAGAACTACAGGAAGAAGAAATGATTAAGTAAGAACAATGCATTACAGAGGTAAGAGCAGCTGTGTGAAACAGAATAACCAATGAAACAAGGGGAGATGGGAAGGTGTACGGTAGAACATGACTGTTACAGGGAGCAGTGCATACAGTAAAAGACCGGAACGCACTAGTTCAGATGAGATGATAGCTGACCGCAAAATAATATAAAGTCTGATGCTGTGTTCACACCTAATGTTCTCAGGTGAAAAGCCTGTAAGTGTTAAGATTCTAATAAACATCTTAAATGATGGTGAGGTAATACCATTTTAACTTTTAACAGTATGTCAAAATCCATGTGTACAGACATATGTATGCCTTAGTGAGGATGGAACAGCTAGTGTTAGCATTGCCCTCATCAATCCAAACTCCATTCAAGCAAAAAAGCATTTTGAAAGTTGTTTGCTTGTCCTTTTGCGTACAGACCTAACAAAGGATTAACTGTTCTTATATTAATGTTGTGAGTAATTCACGTGACT
Organism: Gymnodraco acuticeps; assembly: GCF_902827175.1. Lineage (NCBI taxonomy): Eukaryota > Metazoa > Chordata > Actinopteri > Perciformes > Bathydraconidae > Gymnodraco > Gymnodraco acuticeps. Next base: position 1,233,012 of record NW_022989748.1, on the reverse strand, counting down.
GACACAATGTTAAATTCATCTACGTATATGGTGTGAACACAGCATCAGAATATGAGTGAAGCCAAATATTTAAACTGTAGACTTTACACTAAGATATTGAGAACGAGAGGAATGTATACTTCCAGATGTATCTATACAAGAACTAAATATGTCAGAGGACATTACAAAGGGTTTACTAATTCAATGTGAGGAAGTAGGAGAGAAACAATGATGCGCTTTTGGTAAGGTAATAGAAAATGGCAAGGGAGGAGTATAACATTCTAACAACAATAGGCGGAGAGGAATAGTCAAATGCAAACAGACCATGTCAGACCAGATTAATCAAATCATGAATTGAAAGATCACCTCAAGAGGAGGAGAGAAACAAAAAAAGAAGGAGCAGCAACCCTGATCTGGAATCTGATCAGGAAATCAAATAGTATTCAAACAGTCCCCCCCAGAAGAAGACCCAGATTCACTTTACAACATCACACAGCATCTGTCGAGCAACTGTAACATTATAATAAGATTGGAGAAGTATTGATTTCCTCCCTCCTCTTCATGCCTCACCTCACCATTAGCTTCCGCACCACTCTATCCATTACCAATATGGAGCTGATAGAAAAAACTCCATACGAAGAGGAGAGATGGCTTCCTCTCCTTCCATCTTCTGTCCTCCCTCCATTTTCTCTGCTCTTCTCCTCCCTCACCTCCAAACATGCCAAAAGATAGGTGACATTGTGAGCAACACATCTATTGCTTTTTTGAAACACGAATCATTAGGGGCAACATCTCTTCTCGAAATTAGCCTATTGTGTTTTCATTCAAGTGAAAGGGTGTTGTACCGTAGTTGATTCACTACCTCCTTCTCCCTCCTCTACTTCTCTGCCATCACCACTCCTTCTTCTGTAAAGTGCTGCACCTCTCCTGCTCCTCAGATCACATTTCCTCTTCGCTCACTCCACAAATCACGCCTCCTCTCGGCGAGGATTCCTCCTCCACCATCAGATTTTATTAAGCAGATATATCACACTTTAGATAAAGTTTTTTTAAAACCTCTCCCCATGTCTGAATATTGTCGAAGAGACAGAATAAACAAAAATGTTAAGATACTGACAGGTTGCTAACACAGGGTGGGGTTTTCCACCAGTTATGCCTGTATAGTTGTGCTCTAGTTTTAAACAGTTGTAGCCAAAGATAGGCTTGCGTAAAATGAGAAAAAATGACAATAACCTTCCTAAAATAACAAGGTACTATATAACACAGTACTGTATGTGTTTACGCATGATAAATCACCTCTTAGTCTCATTTATGTCCATCATTTTGGACCGCATGGGAAGTCAAACATGAGCTCAGCTGGTATACTCCTAAAATAAAAAACAGACAAGAATAATTCCGAGGTCGAATCGCTTTGTGCAGACGTTAACATTGCTGATAACAATAGTGTAATAAATCCAACAAAGAAATCCTTAAAGCCCGGCCCTTTGATCGAGTAAAGGGCCGTCCACACCGAGAAACATGACTAAAACTATAAACGCTGTGAGCGTCCACACATCCAAAATAACGTGTTGGAGCCCCACAAGGGGTATTGTTGCATAGAGAGCGAAAAGGACACGAATAATAATATTAGAGAAGTTTAAAAATAGCTAGTGATTTGCATCTGTCAACACTGTGGAAGTGAAGAGAGGGACATAGATTCTGTAATAAGAACATTGAATTACGGATACAAATAAGTCCTAATATTCCCTTTTACTAATCCCCGTCCTGTATGTGACAAATACACTTCATTTACGGATGGATTTTAACTGGCTGTTAGTGTTTAATCCTTCATCAAATCGCTCTTAAAGTGATCCAAAATATATTTGTTGCCACTTTCATCATAGTTTTATATTTACAGTTATCTTTATGGTTATCTTTCTCGGTGTAGACGGCCCTTTGGCCACATTGTGCCATGCTGCTTCCTCCTCCTCTTGAAGAATCACCTTCAAATAAGTAACAGTGCTCTCACTATAAAATGTTTAGCCGGCATAGAGATGCATGTAACTTAATGACAGCTATCGTGCAGTAGCTACTAACGGCTATGTAGCAAATCTTTCTGCCATTGCAAAAAGCAGTGAACAAAAAAGTGAAATGTAGATATTTCAGACTCATGTAGATAATCCATAGGGTTTAACTCTGTTTTCAGGCAGGGAGACAATTGGCACAGACAACACCACCATCAGTGCAGTGATTTTACAAAGCATACTAAACCTGCTGCATTAGCAAGAAGCATTTCAACTTGTTAGCTGGACATTTCTTACCATTCCCTGGGGTTCCGCAGCCACTCTGTGATGATGGAAGGTCTCCCTCGTTCTCGAAAAAGCACACTTAAAGAATGAAAGTTTGAAAAAAATATCCTACATGAGGAGTTTCCTGAAAAAGAGCAATGCTTCAGACGCTTCATAAATATGGATCCTTACACCCAACCTGGATTCAGCAGAGACGGCAGGAAACGTTCTTTCAATGAAACTTTCCGGAAGGATAAAGTAGAGCACGGCCTGGTTTGCTGTACGGGACACACACTCTGACACACATTCACACACAGACTCTGGATCTTCCGTAACTTTCGGGGACCTCAATCTGGAGTGGGCACCAGGAGGCACATGGACAGAATAATTACTGGACATCAAATAAACAGCAACCAGGATGTTTCTTTGTGACTGGACAACTGGAAAATGACTTGCTTAAGCAGCCGCTAAAAAGAAGAAAATGTGAGATTAAAAGACAATTATTTTTACAGCTATATATTATTATCTCAGTCTCTTGACTTGTGGATAAAAACATCTCCATAAATGTCCCTGAACAAAAAGAAGCACTAAAAAGCATTGAACCACACTTCTGTTAATTTGATAGAGTTGCTTCCACACATTCATTCACTCTGTTTATGCGTGTGTATTTCAGTTCCTACGTATAGCCACTTAAACTGGAAATCACATGTAGTGAGCTTCAATTTAACATCCTAACTATCCTAATACTTTGCCACTAAAACTGACAAACAGAAAAATACAATTCAGTCTGTAATGTGCTGCTTTTATATCATCTGCATACTTGATTAGACATTATTTCAGGTTATTAAGTGATGTCTTAAATCCAAATGCCTTTGTAAGCTTCAGAATTGTTTTATTTATTAGCTGTTTTTTTATTTATTTATTTATTTAATTATTGTAAAACAGACAATGTACTTCCCATAGCCTTTGATTACTGAGCCTCCAAAATGCGTTGGGTGCTTGGAGTTTTGATATTTAATGTGTTGCGACTGGATATTTATACTGCTTTATTATCAGTGTGTCAAAAGTGTGTCCTCAGTCGCTTCAGGTGTGCCAAGAGCTTTGTGCCCATGATGTCTTACACACACACTCATGCGCGCTTGCATGTTTAGCCACAGCCATAAAGCAGCCATTATAACAGCTTATTTTAGACTAGAGTAACATCAACCCATAACAGCCACACACATGCAAAGTCTTAACTAACACACACACACACACACACACACACACACACACACACACACACACACACACTGAAAGCATGGAGCTGTCCTGCTTTGTTGCCTTTGTGTCGGACGTTGCCCACTTTTCGCTCAGGATTTCAGTTTATGCTGCATTCCTGTGCAAGCTGTCTTTCACACACATCCATCATGCCAAAGCAAAACACACAATTAGAACAGATAATGCCTAGGCTTACACACATGAACATAGACGAGCAGATGGTACAGGTGGAGATGATTCAACATTTACACAGTGACAAAAGGCTGGTTTTACTCAGGAGAGAAACTGAAAAAAGCTCACCAGTACATCCTCCCAGAATGTGTCTGATACGTTGTGTTTCTGTCCACTAGGTGGCAGCAAAGCCTTATAAAGTGTTGCAATGCAGAGATGTATTGTATTCAGAGGGTAAACAACAGTGAATCTAAGGGTAGAAAACAGCTGATGTCCTGCTCTCTGCACACACACACACACACACACACACAGTGATGTTTTTGTAAAGCAACTACTATGACATAACTGAGCAGAGGTGCAGGCTAAAAGGTTAAAGGGACAGTTTACTCCCCAAAAAATGTTCCTCACCTGTAGTGGTGTTTTTCAAACATTTCTTTGATTAGCGTTGCAGAGTGTTAGAAATATCGCCTGTAAAGATTTACAATTTAATGGGACTAGAAGAATAAATCTGAAAAATACAACACTAATGTGTCTTCCAAGAATTGTGACCCTGTTACTTATGTTAATCCAGAGCTTGAGGTGAGTAGGAACTTTTCAAATGTTCTGGGGTGAACTGCCCCTTTAAACGTGCAGAGAGCAGTGCAGCTGTATGTGATTGTGCATTCACTGATCTTATTTTCCTTTAACTGTCACTGAATGTGTTGCAAAGCGATATCGCCCATATCCCTGCTTTGCGGCTGGATGTGTTGATGTTGCTAAGCAGCTTTCTGAAATTATAACCACAAGCAATAGGAGCTTCAGTCATAAAAATGACAACACTGTTAGAAAAAGGCAATTTGCTTATCAACCACCAAGCTCATTCTCTGGCTGTCTTGTTTGATTTGTGATTTTCTTTTTTGAAAAGGTCACTTTAAAGTACACATCCGTCTCCAATGCCCACTTAAAGTTTCTTTGATTTGCGTTGGCACAACAATTCTGCTGTCATTCTTGTTATCACTCGAATACCATTTACAATGCTCTAGCAATTATGACCAATGTATTGTTGTCAATACTGTAACTGTTTCTCTCATGGGACGAGACCAGTCATACCGAGTTTGTCGATCACTGTAAAAAAACATGTTTAGAATTGGTTTGACTCCAGATCACATGAACTCCAGCTGCATTTTTGATTTTTAGAAAGGACTTTGCTTAGTCTAATGCGGACACTACAAACTGTGATTCATTGACAGTTAATGTAATTTATTTATAGTTAAAAGAATTCAGGGTGTGACCTCAGACACGTGATTTTGTGTGCATTTACAAGCCTCCCTCAGAACAAAAAAAAGCAGCCAAGATTGAGCAAACACTGTATTGCACAAGTAGTTTTATTTTGTGTTCAAACTTTGTTTTATTTAGTTTTACAATGTGTCATGAGTTGTCTTATGCTTTACAATGGCAGCGATGACGCCTGTTTATTCAGCTGATAACATTATGTCTAAGTGATACATTAGTGTCAGTATAATTAACTGATATTCAGTGTCTGGATCAAGGCTAATTTTATGATCAGGGTCAGATTAGAGTCAGTTTGGATTATTGGAGAAAGGGAACCAGTGGCTGATGAAGTTACACCCTGCTTAAATATGTGCTGCGTCACCTGACTGTTTGTCAAGTCACCATTGGATGATAAAGCTTTAAAACGATATTCATGTTAAAAGTCCTCAAGTAGTGTCTGAGCTTGTAAAAGCAGCAGCAGAGATGATCACGTCACATGACATTTCAGGATGCCCATTTACTTTCCTGCTAAATATTTAATGCTGCTGGATTACCTGTGAGCTGTCAAACAAATGAAGTGTAACCACAATGTAGTCGTTATGTACATGCAGCCTCTATGGAACAATAATGTCACGTACAATGCATTATTGTCTTACACAGTGAAGCCAGGAATGGGCGCACTGTTCAAGCACCGTCGAGCAAAAATGTCCTCAGTATTTAAGCTAATTAATATGTAACTGATAATGAGATTGTCAATATCACACCAGAGTATAGTTGTTGTCACTGGCCTGTTTCAGATAATGTAATTATTTCCTTTGAGTGGATGATGACAGTGGGGGTAATGGAGCTGGAGGCAATAACACTGTTAACTGATGCGCTCCTGCAATGATGATAACTAATTATCATGGAAGATGCAAATAAAGTCAACCTGCTTGGTATACCAGCGTTTGGTTTTGTGGGATTCTTGTTAACCTGATGTTTTTTTAATTTTAAAGATAAAATTGGGCAGTAATAACTTATTTTTTGTTTATCTGACCTCTCCAGCTCTTCTCAATGTGGGTAACCATTTGTGATGCATTAACACAAATGGATGATATACAGAAATTGCGCTTGACTCTTGATTCTCTAGACTAAAATAATGCAATAATTTTGTTATTAAAAAATACTTATTTTGTTCTGTTAATTACAGATCTTTAATGGCACTCAACCACCATGTGCTCGCCCTGTGGAGGAATACTCATCCTTTAAAAAAGGTGTTAAATGTTTTCTCTGCTTGAGAGGAAGTTTCCTATCTCCTCTGCTTTGCCCATGTGTTAGCGTCAGCGTCTAAAATTACTCAGTTTTGATTCACATTCTGTTCACATACCTTTTTGATCTAGTTTTATTTTAACTTTCTTTTTGCCAGATGAAGACTTTTCAATGTATTTTAAGTTTTCAGAGAAACAAGCTGAGTAAGTGCCAGCTAGCTTAGAGAAAACACAGCTTTTTTGAGTAAAACTGGTTTATTGATAGTTTTCAATGGTAAAACCGTGATGATGATGATGATGATCACCTGGTTTGTTTGTTCTGGAGAGGAGTAGACTTCTGTGTATAATTCATCTTGCTGCAATTATCGCAGCGATGTTGAACACAACAACACATGATTCCAGACTGCATCGCAGTCAAACTCAGTCTGTAGTTTGTTGGTTCCCCTCGCTGCAGAAAATAAAGATAATCATTCAGGTCATCTTAGTCATATAAAACAACAACAAAAGACAGTTGGATTATGGGAATTGTATGATCCAGTGCATGTGCATGTCAAATAGTCCATTTATATTGCTAGTCCCTCAACTGTATTGAATTGCAAAACTAAATCACAGCGCCCAGTAATGTGCTAACGGTTGATGGCTGTTTGGGTGATTTTGGTTCCAGCCTCGGGCCTGAGAGGCTTCCCTCAGTCGTTGTGAGAATGAATCATGATTATTACTCCCTCAACCTTTCTCCTAGTTCATCTGCTGCACTATAGATCACCTGCAAGGCTGTTACAGTCCTTTGTTGAGCCATCAGAGTGTCCTTGTGTTGGTAGTTTCGGGTGTCTCACATATTGTCGAACATCAATCTGATGTTGGTCTACAGCACATTCAATATTCATAAAAGGTCATTACAATGGCTGCCATTCACAGGCTGAGAATGACGGGCAGTACTATTGAATATAAATTGTTAATGTGTCTGCAATGGCATGTTTGCAGTTGTTCTCTTTGTCCTGTGAGTGTGTGTTCAGGGAGCACTTTCATCATGGTGGATTGGGTCTCTGTATTTGTTTGTCTCCTATCCGCACATCAGGAAGGAGAGGAGTTCAAAGCAACATCCGGCTGCATCAAAGTATCTGTTTACAACCTGGTTCCTCTTGTCACGCAATAACAGTCCGATTTGTCTTCCTATTGTATTCTATAGGTAATGACAACAAAGTGCTTCCTGCAAATGTGTATGTCAGCTCAGTCATATACGGAGTCAGGAAGTATAAAGCTTCGCTGGATTTACTCGCCCCATGGGATTGTCTAAAGCTACACTTCATCTGAATTGTAAAAGAAACCAACAAACAGTCAACCTGATCTGTGTCATGTTTATTCAAGTCAGGAATTGAGCCCTGGATCTGTACACAGCAGATATATGAATTGTTTCAGACTTTGAATCCTCTGAAAGCAAAGCGAGGCAGAGTCATGTAAAAGGCCCCTAAGGACAATGACTTTATAGTAGTTTAGCCCCTTTTGTGTCTCTTTGTAGTTGTTTATTTATTTGTAGTCATGTTGTGCTTCTTTGTTGTAATGTTAAGTCTCTTCAGGGTTTGTCTCTCTCAGTGATATTTTGCAGGTGTAGGCTTTGGGTCATTTCAGAAGTTATCCTTTACAGTTGGAGGAAGAACTCTCACACTGCAGGTGTGTGAGTAAGACACTAGAGGGCAGCAGAGCCTTTTAACATTTTGTTTTGTCACTTTGATTTACGCGGATACAAGCGGCCGAGATGGGTTTTCTCCGCAGGGTGGCTGGTGTCTCCCTTAGGGATAAGGTGAGAAGTTCGGTCATCCGGGAGGGACTCGGAGTTGAGCCGCTCCTCCTTCGCGTCGAAAGGAGCCAGTTGAGGTGGTTCGGGCACCTAGTTAGGATGCCACCTGGGCGCCTCCCTAGGGAGGTGTTCCAGGCACGTCCAGCTGGGAAGAGACCAAGGGGTAGACCTAGGACCAGGTGGAGGGATTATATCTCTTCGCTGCCTGGGAGCGCCTTGGGATCCCCCAGTCAGAGCTGGTTGATGTGGCCAGGGAAAAGAAAGTTTGGGGCTCTCTGCTGGAACTGCTACCCCCGCGACCCCACCACGGATAAGCGGGAGAAGATGGATGGATGGACTTTGATTTTCTCTTGATGTAGTCGTGGGACATCATGAACAGTTAGAAACCAACCGTGATAAATATGCAACATGGAAGAATCAACATCACAAACACTGAAATTATACTTTTCACCGAAGTAGAAAACATTTTGTGTTTAGCATTTCAAATGTTTGCAATGAAACTTATTTGCATATTGAGAGAATCTGGAGTTTTCAAAGAGGCCAGTGCTTTCAAGAATGTATTATTTGCATATGTCTTAAAACTTGCCTGAATAATTAAGTATATGTATTAGGGCTGTCAGTCGATTAAAATATTTAATCGCGATTAATCGCATGATTGTCCATAGTTAATCGCGATTAATCGCAAATTAATCGCACATTTTTTGATCTGTTCTAAATGTACCTTAGAGGAATATTTTTCAAGTTTTTAATAGCCTACTCTTATCAACATATGAGTGGACAAATATGCTTTATGCTAATGTTTATCATTTGAACAATGACAAATATACTCATGAATATTAAACACAACAACCTCTGAACATTACAAATATTCGCCTCAATTCAACCTGGAACCTGTGTGTGTGTGTGTGTGTGTGTGTGTGTGTGTGTGTGTGTGTGTGTGTGTGTGTGTGTGTGTGTGTGTGTGTGTGTGTGTGTGTGTGTGTGTGTGTGTGTGTGTGTGTGTGTGTGTGTGTGTGTGTGTGTGTGTGTGTGTGTGTGTGTGTGTGTGTGTGTGTGTGTGTGTGTGTGTGTGTGTGTGTGTGTGTGTGTGTGTGTGTGTGTGTGTGTGTGTGTGTGTGTGTGTGTGTGTGTGTGTGTGTGTGTGTGTGTGTGTGTGTGTGTGTGTGTGTGACAAGGCATATGCTCGAACGGGAGCTGCCTGGACGCTGCAATCATGTTGCGCGCACTATCCGTGCTGAGTGTGCTGACTTTTCGTACAATGTCCCACTGTCTGACTTCCTGCATAAAGTCAAGTGCTCGGCGCAGTTGTGGCGAAATGTCGCTCCTCTGTTTTAATCTAAACAGCTCCTTAGATCCGTTAGCGCAGCTAGCTAGCACCAGATGCTAACAACAACAATGCACGCAAGGTCTCTCTCTCGCTCGCTCGGGCCACAGATACACACACCCTCCCGGTCCTCCCAACAGCCAGTCGGTGCCTGCCGGTGAGCGTGGAAGTATGGTCTGCCACAAGCGGGCGGCAGGAGCGGGGCTGTCAGTATCAGCTTGTAGATGGTATTTTAAACTCGATGCGCTCTGAAACTACGGGGCGGCTGAGGAAAAAAAATACACATGCGTTAATCGCGTTAAAATAATTAGTGGCGTTAATTTTTGTTTGCGTTAACGCGTTAACTTGACAGCCCTAATATGTATATATAGCTACATAAGTTCATACGTTTTTTTTATAAAAAGCTATTCGCTGTAACAGATGAGATTAGGTAGAAGAGCAGCCATAGTTGGAAACATACCGTTTGCCAAGCTACCTGTAGCAGTGATATGATGAGCCACAAAATAACTGATAGCATCTGCTAAAATATGTATAAAGTGATTTATGTGATGCTATGTTAGTGCAGCAGTGTCTCTGCATGATTGTTACAACATTGGCAGATGATTCTTCCTGATTCTAACATGGCAGCGGAGTAAACAGCCTGCACACCTTCTGTAGCCCTGATATCAGAGCAGACGTCTTTCTCCTCTCCCCTCTCACTCCTCCTGATGCTTGGTGTTCCTCCACAGATCTGCCTTTGTTGTCTCCTTCTCTCAGAGCTGCACCTGCGACCGTTAGCCCATGCTCCTGGTGGAGAGAGAGGAGGAGATGCAGAGGAAACATGTCCACAGGTGGATGTAAGGAACTGGATGTGGAAAAAGCTAAACGGGTATCATTTTCTGATTTGTCATTTATTGCTTTTTTGCAGCCCCTTTTAACATATACATTGCCTATAATAACTAGCATTTACATAGTAATACATTTCTAGTACTGAGTGAGTAAGCAGGTGTCTTATACAGAATAAACTTTGCATAGTAATTTATTATTACCAGCTTTTCTCCCTTGACCACTTGGTGGAGCAGTAGTTCCACATCTTCAAACAAAAAAGTTAAAACTAAATTAAATCAAAGCTTAGGCAAAAACAAGAAAAGCTCCACATGAAGGCTACAGCTCTTGATTGTGCAGAAATACCCAAAAGACAAAACAGATTAGCAGACATTTGGATATACGTTTTTTTGAATAAAGCTCACTTTAATTGGTAAAAATGAAACCCGGTGTTCATAGGCCAGGATCCATAACTGTACAGTAAACAGAAGGGGCAGCAAAGTGTGTTAATATGTGGATGAGTCCAAATCTCAGCCCGCAGTATCCTTTGTGAATAATGTAATTTACAGAATGTGGCAGTGGGGATCAGGATATATGTTCTAAAATTCATAGCGCAGAGCCGAAGAGGGCTTCCAAAGGAAATAGTATTTAATTGCATTAAATCTCACAGTGGTGAATGCTAAGCAGAACATTTAGAGTTTGGGGAATACTGCTTAATTTCCAAAGGGGGACTTTCAACTTTGGAGAAAAAAAGTATATTTGACACTGATGAGTCCAGAAATGAACGCCAGGTTGCACCTACAGTCAACACTGATTTTAGGCACATCAATCTTTTTTTTGGGAAACATTTCTGTTTTTGGAGCATTATGGGTCTGGAGTCACCGTGCAGCAATGGATTCTGGGAGGAGGAGGAGGAAATGGACAGGAAAAAAGGGGTTGGGAGGGGTATCTCACTTTTAGCCTCACACTCAGGGTGTTTCTCCGACTGTCTGTGGAGTCTCCTGCTGAGGGGCTGAACGCAGTGGAGGGAGAGGTAAGGAGGAAGGAAGGAGGAAATGAAAAAGGGAGGAACACATAACAAATCTGTGACATAACTGGACATCGCTCCAAAATAACACTCTGATCTCCCCTATCTGTTTACTGTCAGTTTTGGTTACAAGTTATCCATCCCGAGTTTCTCTCCTTCTCTTTCCAAATCTTAAAAAAAAGAATGTTCCCCTTTGATTGTATCACATAGAACTCTTCATTTTGTCTCATCCTCAAGCTTGTGGTACTGCCCCCCCACTCCTCCCCCTTTCCTCCATCCTCCCGCTGGTCTACCTCTCCTCTCGTCTAATAATAGCTGTAATGAGTATGCGGTCTGTCTTGCTCGCAGCAGCTCTGCCCTCCCCCCTCCTGCATATCCCACTTCCCATTCTCACATTTCTCCTTCCCCTGTTGTTCTACGTGTTATCTCACCCCTTCTATCCTCCTCCCACTCTCATTTCCGTATGTAACATGGACAGGGTGTAAACATATGTCTTCTTCTTCACCCCTCCCACTCTGTTACCCTCCCAATTCTTCTTCTCCTCTTCTCTTTGCTCTCCCGCTTGCTGGCATTTTTAGCCGTGCGAGTATGTGGTCCCTAACTCTGAGATCCCTCTCTCCATCTTCACACACACCTCCCTTCCCTGTGTGTCCCCCCTCCCTATCCTTTGTGGTTTTCTGCAGGAGTGTGTACAATGCAGACTGCCTTTCTCTCCCTCCTTTTCTCTCTCTCTGTCTGTCTCATTATATTTCTGCATGTTTTTGTGTCTAGGCATGTATCTGCTGATGTGTGGTGCACATGCATTTACCTTGCCTGCCTGGTTTCATAAATCTTAATGTCACTCCACCAATCAACAGTGAGAAAAACACACACACACACACACACACACACACACACACACACACACACCCACACACACGATGAGAGCAAAGACATTTTCACGTTCAATTCCAGTGTTACCATGTGCACCTCATTACTGGGCCCGGATAGAAAATGAAAGAAGAGCAGAGAGTGTGTGACGGAGGCTGGACGTCTTCCTTCTCTCACAATTAGACAGGCATGCAGATGCTCGCAGACACACACAGACGTGATGAGACAAACATGACAGTCTGGAGCTCCAGGGAAAAAAAGAGCCCGACAGAAAATTGAAGCCACTGTGAAACCATCTCACATCCTCAAGATGTCTTTTGTAAACATAATTCTACTTGTTAGTGAGAATATGAGGCTGCCACTCATCAATGAATTATGACATTATTCATTACCACATGTTTTTTTCTAACGCCAGAGGATATTTGTGAGAACAAGTCATCGCCTCGTGACATTTTGCAGATGCAGGTCAAACACAAAACAGCAGACTTTCTATTTAAATAAAAACAATTGTTCTGAAAACAACTCCTTGTTTTTCATGAGTTGATAAACTTGCACAATAAACCTGGGAAGCTATTGAAATTGGATGACAGACAAATGGATCTTTAATTAACCCCCAGTACGACCCTCTCACTAATGAGATGACCTCTATTTAAAACATTTAAACTCAATTTAGTTTAAGTCTTAAGTTAATTTAAGCACTGGGTCTATTATCCTATTCCTCATTATGAAACTAGTAATACATATATATATTTTTTTTTAACAAAGCTCTAATTTTCTCAAGTTATATGTACATATATTTTATTTTTTCCAATTTTGGAACACAGTCCCATCAAAATGTTTAATCCAGCTGCCATTATCATTTTTATTCTTTCCTTTTATGCTTTCAATGTAGAGCCTTGGCTTTAAATTATACTTTAGACTATTTTGTAAGTAATATTTAGTAGTTATGATCAGGAATATGGAAAATAACATCAGTTTAGGACATTTCCTCGACTTTTAAGGACATTACCGTCACTTATAAGTGAGGCCCAATGGTTTATGGAGTAGAGAGACCAGGGACAGTTGGAACACTTTTTGGGTTTTCCCCAATAAGTAAAAAAACATTTACACTAGGATAGCCATGTTGCTATATTATACATGCTCAATGTGTCAACTACTGAAACAATGTATTTAAGATGTTTTTATGAAACAAGTACAGGTTGGAAAATGTATTTTTTTTTTTAAACTGTCATAGTTTGTCTATGACAAAAAAGAGGGAAAGCTGTCAAAAAGGTAACAATATTTTAATGGGTTTCACACATCCTCCAACAAACAATGAACAGAACTTAAAACAGAACACCAGATGGAATGAATCTGAAAATATTTCACTTGTCTGTCTGTCCCTACTGTATACAAGTTCATTCAGGTATACATGCCTGACATTTAGCTTTAACCCCCATCCTCTGCAACTGATAGCTCACGCGAAAAAAGTTAGCGGTTTATTGAATTCGTCACGTGCTCACCAGGTGCACTGCTCACTGTAATCAATGAATATCCTCTGCAGCTGCTCGTGTAACGGTTTAGACGCTCGCTCGTGTTTGAAAAGTGGGACAAAGTGTAACTAATTATGGAGAAATATTAATATTTTCGTACCTGCAGTCGCGTGACCGTTTTTGAGTATCACTTTTGGAGTTTCGCTGTGATGTCATGCAGAATACTTCATGTAGAGAGAGGCCATGCTTCACTTCGGCAAAGTAAGACCTGCTTGCCTTAACTGTAAAATCACAACTGTACTTTTGGTTCTGTTTTATTATTGTCTCGCATATTATGTCGCTACTGTCTCTCTCTATGCTGATATGCATTTCCATATCTGGGCCATTCTACCGAATTGATGCAAAGTCAGGTTGGAACAGTTTTGAAATTGTGTATGTTTTTTCCCCCAAACGTTGTCCATATATATTTTGTACCATATCTAAATTACACATAGCCTATCTAGTTAAAGAACCGTACATTTGTATATCGTATTTTCAGACTGTATTGGAATGTTCTTCCTCTACCAAAAATGGTCACTATCGAAACATAGTACAAATGCTACACTGTAGTCAAAAGGTATTATATTAACCTGTTAAGATTGTTTTACCTTCCCTTATCTAAATAGTATTTTAACAAATATTTCTCGAGGGTTTTCACAATTAAATCAATGCAATTTAATTTTTAATCAAATTTCAAAGTTCAATTTATACAATTCATAAAAATCTCAATGCAATTTTTCTTTGTAAAATGCATAATACTGATCATATTGATTCCAGAGTTGATGATTGTTGAAATTGAACATACATCAAACCAATCAGTATCATATCATTTTATTTGATAAGTCAATATACTTTATTTTTTACAAAACATCCAGTGTTTCGGTAGTGACCACAGTATTTTGTTCTCAAGGTTGTATCATATTCCCTCAACCTTATTGCTTAATCTTTACTCATAACATGCCTTATGTTGAAGTGTGAATGTTTGAAACTACTGACCCAGAATCAGCACTTTAGTAACAGGCTGAAATAGAGGGGGATGAGGCTAGAATGGGTGATCTGTTTGGTATTTTGTGCAAAACACTTCATAGACATGTTTTTTATATATCTGAGACCTATAATATATGCCTACAAATATTATAATAAGAGACCTTTAAAGTAACACACTGATTTTCAGACTTTAAAACACATTTATTTCAAAACTATGGGATTTACCTGCTTACCATTCCATTTTGTTCCATTCCAATTACCGAAACGTAACCATATGTTTCGGTAGTGACTGTTTCGGTAGTGACGATTCTAGCTAAAATTGAGCATAACTAAAGAATGCTAGCAAGTACATAGCATACACGTTTTTGAAGAGGTTTACACACATAAAAACCTAATACTTTGCATAAAACTCAGAAAAAGTTTACATAATTGAAGATAATATGTGTTCGGTAGTGACAATTCTTAAGGTTACACGCCGATTTTCAGATTTTGGAACAGATTTATATCAAAAGTATGGGATATAGCTACTGGCCATTCAGCCATGAGGGACAAAGAGGCAGTGGGCCCTTCTCACTTCGTTAAATGGATTCCTTGCGTCCCTCACTTGCGTCGTTTCCCTGCGACTAGTCCCTCCCACCAGGGAAGCATGGAGAGATGCAAGGGCCCTTTCTCATTTCTCTAACTCCCCTCCTCGAGACTTAGTCCCGCCCACAGGAGATGCGCGTGGAGGAGCCGAGGAGGGGAGCGGAGGAGAGAGGAGGGGAAGCAGCAGGCGGTTAGAGAAATGAGAACTCCTCTCCTCCGAGCGGTCATTTTAAGAAGACGTCCATCAATGATGACAGGAGACAGCAGCCCTCTGTCTGATGGACAGATGTGTTCATGACGACTTATATATTTACTTTTAATTCATTCACAGTGCGGTATAATGAGACAATAACAGGCTACAGATGTGGACACACACACACACACACATATATATATATAGGCTATATGCATATATTATATTTATATAAATATACAATTTCAGAATCAAACAGAGCACTCTCATAATAACAACAGAGACTGGATATAAATAATAATTCATTTATTTTATATAAATATATCCCCCCCCCCCCTCTCCCCTCTGGTCGCTACAATGAGGAAAATAAATTACGGGCCAACATTTTTATTTACAAGTATTACAAGTAAGCAGAGGACACACTGTACCACACACACCTACACCACACACACGCACATACAGTTCCTAAAACAGGCTACAGCCGTTGTGTATTTTATTATGTGAAGCACAAATGGTTTTAGAAAAATATCGACTCTTTGTTTGTAGATATCTACTAAACTAAAGCAAATAAAGAGAGCCTGTTAGAGGCCTGTTATACTGAGTGATATATATTTTACACACTGCTCTGCTTTCTGCACGGACGGGCTGTTCTCTCTGTAAACATCACGTCGCGATGAAAGGAGTTAATAAAATAATATCCAGGGGATGCATGCAGAGCTGTCATTGGCTGAGATAAGTCCGGCCGTGTTGCCGGAAATGCATCCACGAAGGAGCCGTGGAGGACCGTGGAGGACCCATCAGTGTATCCTCGGTTATAGCTCCTCCAGAGAGCCTCCTCGACGCTCGATCCTCGGTGTGCATTTAGAGAAATTAGATGTCCTTCAACATAGCGCGCTGAAATTCATTTCCGGGTCACTACTGGAGGACCGAGGAGTCGAGGAGGGGGATTTGATGAAATGAGAAAGGGCCAAGGAAACCACGGGAAGCAGGGAAATTAGTTTAAAGAGCAATGGGACGTTGTTTCCTCCAGGGCGTCACGTGAAGCGACGTCCGTTTGTGATGACGCTGCACACACACCCCCGCTTCTGTTAGTACCAGTGGTGTTTTCTACTGGAGGCCAAGGGAAGCCAGGCTTCCCCTGTTTTTTTGGATTGTAGTTATCATTTTAATAAATAAATAAAAACACTTCGTTTAGTTTCGGAAATTCTTTGTTGTGTGTTGCTGCCGGCCCGTCTCTCCCCCATTCTCATTGAGTATTTTACAAAGAGTGAAACAGCGACCCTGTCGATGTTATGGTGAAACAGTAGATGGCACTCTCTGTTGCGAGAGGAAGCTAGCCGAAATTGGCTTCCCTTGGTGAAAAAAAATGTAGGGATTGACCACTCAGATGAGGCTCACGTCATGCCCCTGCCAACCTGTGATTGGTCAGAGCCATGCCAAGGGAAGCCAGAGGCGGCTGGCTTTCCTTGCCTCACAATCCAATCAAATCGCATCAACTTAGTGTTGCAGTGACGCGTCCTAAAACCCAGAAGTAAGCTGCACTCGGTTTCCCTCGACAAAAAATCAATGGGATTTCTCCATAGGATTTTGGAAAATAGCTCGAAATAAGGTCAGTGGAAAACGAACCTGTTAGATAAATGCACGTTGTGTTCAGTCGGAAAATATCCACATGTCTACCCTACTTTTATAATTTTCGAATCATAAATCGAATCGATAGAAGATAGATAGCGTCACTGCACCACTCTCACCGCCGTTAGAAAGTAGCAAGCAACTGAAGCAAGTGCAATTATGGAGGGTGGAGATTTGGAGTATTTAATCAAAAATAATTGTACTAAACTTCCGCGACAGCAGCAACAACAAATAAAATCTGATGACAGGCTAATGCCCAAACTGGAGCTGTGTACAGCGAGGAACAAAGGAGCGAATCAGACGTAAAACGTTAAAGGTCTCCTGATTTAGTTTGTGAATGAATGCTTATTAGAGTTTCGGCTGGAGAGTGCGTGCGGACCTGTCGGTTAGATAACAGGCGTGTGTAAGTCCTGCATCTGTATGATACAAATGTGTGTAAAATGATACCGGGTGCTGTAAACACTCATCTAGTTACGTTATTACATTGACCACCACACCCCCGACCCAAAAAAAAGGACGTATTATTGGCTTCCCCTATTTTTTCCCCCACGCCACGCTACATGTTAGTACACATTAGGCTTGTTTGGGACGAGTTGCGGCTCGCCTCGAAAGTAGACGAGAATAGCCGATCGCAGCCGGGGGAGGTCTCAATAGCCTCATCCCAATACCCCTCCTCGACTCCTCCTTTCCCTCACTCGCGTCCCTTCCTTGCATCTTAGCTCCGCCTCCGTAAGATGCGAGCGAGGGACACGAGGAGGTGACGCAAGGACAGAGGAGTCCTCAGGTATTAATTGGGATGTCCTCGTTCACTCAAACGTCACTCTTAAACGACGTCTGTTAATGATGACATGTGCACAGCTGTATCCCCTCTCATCGGGCTTAACTGAATAACCCTCTAGAACCGGCCCATTTCTGGTTAAATATTTATTTAAATGAATGAATCTTTCTCTTGTTAGTCAAGGAATTCAATGATGGTTGGTCCTGCTTTTGTGTTCCGTTTTGGTGTAAAATGTAGCCTACATTTAAATAAAAATATAATTATAGTAATGTGAAAGCCTTTTAGAAATGAATTGCACATAATAATTCCCACGGAGCTGTGAGCACTTATACATTTATGTGACACTTTTCCACTCATTTTCCAGTTGTCGGTTTTCCTCTGTTAAAATCGACCAGCTGTGAAGGTGGGGGCGGGGCTTTATACGCGAGTAGTGAAAACACTTCCGCATAGTCTGCTCGTGTGTATCCCAAGCATGGATCCCAAGCCCCCAGGAAGTGCGCCGGACTCAGATGAAATGACTAACCATCATGCAACGCACTAGCAAGACGTTGATCACAACTGCGCAGGTCTCGCTTGTCTCAAACAAGCCCACTTACTGACACAAACATGTGTATCATCTGTTGTAAATAAATTAAATTAAATAAGAACTAATTCTCAAAAAAGATAAACGCCATTCTTAAAATGTATAAACGAACAATAGTTTGATTAATATTGATTAGAGTGCACAATAGAAATAAAATAATTGAGAGAAGAAAAAGAGATATGTTATCTATCAAAACCCAGTTAGATTAACATTCATTGGATTGCACACTTTGTTTGTTTGTGTGGATATGTAGCACATTAACATTTGAATAGCACTTAATGACTGACTGAATGGAAATGACAATAAATGAAAATGTAAAACGAAAAAAGCGATCATGAAAATGTTTCCAAAAAATGAATAAAATGATTTGTGACCACTTTGTTGTTCAGATATATCACATATTTGTAACTAAATGATACATGAATTGAAACAAAACACGGTATAAACTGAGGAGTGACTCTCGCTGGGATGAGGATCAGCACCTCCAAATCTGAGGCCATGGTTCTCAGCAGGAAACCGATGGACTGTCCACTCCAAGTAGGGAATGAGTCCTTACCCCAAGTGAAGGAGTTCAAGTATCTCGGGGTCTCGAGTGAGGGAACAATGGAGCGTGAGATGGGCCGGAGAATCGGTGCAGCGGGAGCGGTACTACAGTCGCTTTACCGCACCGTTGTGACGAAAAGGGAGCTGAGCCAGAAGGCAAAGCTCTCTGTCTTCCGGGCCATTTTCATTCCTACCCTCACCTATGGTCATGAAGGATGGGTCACGACCGAAATAACGAGATCGCGGATACAAGCGGCCGAGATGGGTTTTCTCCGCAGGGTGGCTGGTGTCTCCCTTAGGGATAAGGTGAGAAGTTCGATCATCCGGGAGGGACTCGGAGTTGAACCGCTCCTCCTTCGCGTCGAAAGGAGCCAGTTGAGGTGGTTCTGGCACCTAGTTAGGATGCCACCTGGGCGCCTCCCTATGGAGGTGTTCCAGGCACGTCCAGCTGGGAAGAGACCAAGGGGTAGACCTAGGACCAGGTGGAGGGATTATATCTCTTCGCTGGTCTGGGAGCGCCTTGGGATCCCCCAGTCAGAGCTGGTTGATGTGGCCAGGGAAAGGAAAGTTTGGGGCTCTCTGCTGGAACTGCTACCCCGCGACCCGACCACGGATAAGCGGGAGAAGATGGATGGATGGATGGTGACTATCGTGAGTTTCATGTATTTTCTTCACTCCGCTGGGAAACGGCTCTCATGTCAAGAAGCATCAGATCATTCATCGCTCACTGCATCGTCCAATCAGTGAGCGATACACAGCAAGGGGGAGGGGCGAGTATCTGAGATTTCATTGGAGGATGGTCTGGTGGTTCCTCGATTATAGCTCCTCGCTCCTCCGTCCTCCGGCAAAAATAAGGCCATTGGGACGCTACTCAAGATGGCGCAGACAAATCAACTTCCGGTGAGACCGAGACCGAGGAGCGAGGAAATGAAAAATAAGAGAAGTGAGAAGGGCCCAGTGTCACTGCCTTGTCAAAAGTGCAGGGGTGTGCCCCATCTATGAGTCTTCTTCTGTTTGCTGTTTCTGAATACTACCCAGAATGGTGTTGACATGTTGACATGCGTAGGCTAATGTTGTGTTTAGAATGTGCATGCAGTATTCTGCTCTCCTTATTTGGGTTGTTTGTTTGGGCTAATTATTGACAGGAATATTGTCTTTATGTATTCAACATGTTGCATGATGTATGCTCCATCTCATTGTATTTTAATATGACTTCTGGCTGCTGTTTATGGATGCTTTCCATGCTGGTGATTAATGCAGTGTTGACATATGTTTATGTTGTGTGCTGATTGGTATGTCATACAAGATTCTGCTCTTGTTGTGTTGCTTGTTTGGGCTAAATATTGTACCAGAATATTGGCTTTTACGGCTGTGTTTGGAATGCTTATTATTTCATTTTATTGTTAAAATGTTATCTTTATTCAATGTATTTCACGCAGAAACGCAGAGAATGTGCCAATGTGTTTTTATCATTTCTGAAAACAGCATTTGAAAAATGTGCTGTTAAATGGGAAGGCTAGTGTGTTGCAGGTATGAATAAGAAAATAGTTTTGGATTCAGGAAAATGTGTTTGAATGCATGTTGTGTGAAGGCAATGAGGAGTCCCCATCTGTTTTGCAGACTTTGAACAGTTTTAACAATGTGACTTTCATGCTAGCAGTCAAAGACAATAAAAAGGGGTACAATTAATAGCGTTGCTATAACGGTAGTTTTCTCAACATATCCTCATATTTAGCTAAAAATGACAGAATATCTCAGTTTGAAGCGGTGCGTTTGAGCTTATCTCTGGTTGTATGCTTTCTGCTGATCCATGTTTAGCCCAGTTATTGTCCAAGATCATATCCATATGTGTTTGATTGTCTGTGTTTATGTGATAAAGACATTTTGTGCTACAAGATACGTCCAACTTTGAGTATGTACTATCCACTGCAAAGCTGATGTGTCTTTGCCTGCTATATATTAAAGTAAGTGCTACAGGGATGACATATTGTTGTCTGCCAACCTGAGAGCTTCAATCTCAGTTAAGACAAGGGAAGTGGA
The DNA here is from genome assembly GCF_902827175.1 of Gymnodraco acuticeps. NCBI lineage: Eukaryota > Metazoa > Chordata > Actinopteri > Perciformes > Bathydraconidae > Gymnodraco > Gymnodraco acuticeps. Next base: position 1,212,168 of record NW_022989748.1, on the reverse strand, counting down.
AGTTGAAAAATGCTGACTCATTCTTACAGCACTAAATGATTGTCACTCCTCTCACTCTCTGCCGTGCTAACCTTGGTGTGTCCTTGAGAGGAGTGACGAGTCTGGCGTGTTGCGTGAGTGGCTAAATTAGCTATAAATATTCTGCATGGCATGCTTTGACTGGGTTCAGGGGTTCAGCTTGTGTGCACTGCTACATTGGTATATGGTGTACTATAGTAACATACACAGTGGAGCAGCACACATGGTTCAGTGATCTTCTATACCATTTTGCTGCTCACCTGCAATTCTTTTTTTTAGAAATGTCACTAACTCCAACCCTCACCTACTTGGAGCACCTTGCTCCAGGATGAATGAGTTCCCCTGAGGGAGGGGTTACAGTACATATTAGCTGCCTGTGGTTGGTGTTTTCTCTGTGAGAGTTGAGAGTATAGACGACTGGCTTCGTTCACCTTGATACTTTGCGCTTCGGCTAGATCTTTCCGTCTTTGTGCTTGAATGAACATGATGCAAGTTGTTTATTATCGTACCATTAGCAACAAGCTCTGAAGCTATGATCGGTATGTTTACTCCACCGTTGTTCTGCATGACTGTTTTGTTGTTAATTGGTTGTCATTAATTAGGGTGCTCTCTAGATATTTGTGTTCGTAAAATGGTCAAGTCAGTGTGTTGTAGTTACCCTCTAATGCATTTGCAGGACAACTAGCTCATTATAAAGGCTTTGATACGTATACAAAAGCAGTCGTATAAGATGGGGGGGGGGGGGGGGGGGGTGGACCAGGTCGCTAAAACGGTCTGGCACATACTGGTAAAGCTGAAAATAGTATACAAGTTATCCATTTGATCAAAGGAGAATCAAAGTATACAGCCTTGGTTTTATAATCCTCATCTACTCTACCTTTTTGAGTAAGTTCCACACAATGTGATTAGTTGATACAAAATCTCAGGAAACCCTAAAATATTTATGTTCTTTTGAAAAACACATTTATTATCAAAATCTTTTAGTTTCGACCTGACTGAACAAGGCATTTTAACACATCACCCTTTGACTCTGAGGAACTAAAAGGCCTCTAAAAGGATACCGCCTGTCTTGTTAGAGTACATTTGATCATCGATGAGTGGTTCTGCTTGTCCATTTACAGCGTATCAATATTTCAGCAGCTGCAAAGGCCGTGACCTACCACTCACGGAGCTAAAGCAGGCCCAGCACATATACTGTACATGTGTGTAGTTATATAGATACATCTCTGAACCGTTACCACTAAATGTTGCCTCTGAACTCTTTCGTTAGCTCCAAGAGAATATTTCAGATTTTCCTTTTCACTGTAACATAGAAGTTAGCAAGTTCAAAGAGCTTCCATCTAACCATCTGATGAAGATAACTCAGAGAGGCATAGTCTCTCCCTCACCATTAGATAAATAAAGCATATTTAGGCTGGATGGCATGAGGTGCAGCAAAGTATTGATTTGATTTAGAAGGAATGCCTAATTGGATTTTGAGCAGAATAAACACTGTGCTTGGTCTTTGCATTGTTTGCTGCGCTGTTAAATATCCAATTATGTGAGGGTTCATCACTTAGCAGTTTGGTGATTGGTGCTGGCAGTACTAAGAACATAAAACAGCTCTCGAATGGCCGTCATTTTTATAGAAGCTGAACTTTTTTATGATGTACTATTTATTTATTTCAGGAATAAGTACATTTCTTTTAGCTTACAATCTTCCAAACATATTTTAAATGTTCTTAAGGATAGAGGGAGAGTTTGCTTGCAATACTGTGCAGTCTTTCTCACAGGGGAAATATGATGTTGAGGTGTTGCAATGGTATTTTGTTGAAAATCAATATGAATACACCCTGTTAGGGTACAGATCAGAGAAAGAGCTGAAATAGACCTGAAGAACAAAGTCTGTTTTAAGCTGACCCTGGTTCAGCTGTACTTAGAACAATTCACAGTTTCTTGAATACTCTAGTTTTCTCCATCGTGAAAAACAGATCTTTCTTGAAAATATCAGGATCGGCATGATGACCAGTTCAATTGCAGATACATACAAAAAATGTCTTTGCTCTACATATTTTCATTACCATAACAGCTGGAAGCTCACATCTTTTTGAGCAGAATCAGAGGTTTGAATCCATCTTAGGTTGTGCTGTCAGCAACCTATTGCATCGTCTATGCATCACTTAGCTCCCATTGCACAGAATACATTTACCACATTGACTTAATGTGTGTAAACTAGAGAGACAATCGGGGTGCGCTGGCCCCTGCTACGGCTGTTTCCATAAATGGAAAATAATGCATGCATCCACCTGCGTGATTTGGGACTGTGCCAAACTGTAACAGGTTCTTCCCTGGCCATTGCTTCACCCTTACGTTTCAAACTGAACTGTTAAACATGACCTGCTCCTGGGAGGTATCAACACAAGCCGCTGACAGTTCAAAAGGAGAAGAAGGATATGTTTAAGTGTTTCTGTCAGTCAGCTTTCAGGATTCAGCAGCTTTCCTGCCAGCATTAAGGACAAGCAGGGGAAGAATACTTAAGTTGAGTTGGAAAGCATTTAAACGACACAACACAACAGTGGAAAAAAAGCTAAGATTAAGTGACCATAACTGAATATTTGTATTCCTGGAATCAGTCTGTTAACTCGTAAACAGACACATATTAACTCTTGCTATTTTGTCCGACATAGGATATTATAAAATGTATGTATATAGCATAAAAACGACACAATGCTAATGTTAGCTTTTGGATTATGCTAGCAACAGGAGTTACAAAAAGCAGTTTTCTCCACTTTCTCCTGGGGGTCCGCAGGTGCTCCCAGTGAAAGGAACCTGTAATGCCTGCTGTAAATTAATCAGGGTCTATTATCCTCTGCCTTAGCTGAATATAGATCTTTAGAAAGTACAGCATGGTGTAAATAGATGATGCTTTTCTTGGACCCTTGTATCAAGAGAGTCAATGAAGAATTGACAGCGAGTCAATAACCAACTAATCGTTGTTGGTGCTCTGGAGCGGTATTTGCGCTTGCAGTGTTTTGTAATGACCACATGTTCACTCTTTCTGCTGGTTGCTGATGTGTGATGGCTTTGACACTTTGTATTTCACACTGAGGGCATCCGTGTTCATGCATAGCAAATAAGAGATTATTCAAGCAGAGAAGATGCACCGGCCTAGCCAAGCGACAGAAGCACCACATTATTTATTTCGCATTTTAAAAAGCAACATGGAACAAAGCAGGGTTGATATTTAAATTCAGCTTTCACAAAGTTGATTAATCACATGTCACTTGTTAGACGCTTTAATGAAAGATCAGACCACACATCTGCATTACTGAGTCCTGTTTCTTGTCTGGTAATGTATCAGAAATACACGCTGGCATTTCACCACGACAGAATGCAGCTTGAAATGAGTCAGTGGCAAGTCATCGGGAGGCTTTTAGAGCTCCAGTGCTGTGAATTTTCATTTGTCTTAATCTTACAAGATCCAGATTTGATTGCAACACATTACGTTTGTTCTCTGTTTTATTAATGCAGCTGTCGAATCTTATTAAAACTAAGCTTGGAGCAACAAAGTAAACAATAACAAGATTGCTCGTAAAATTGGAGAAACATAATCACTAACTACTCGCTGTCGAGCTCTAAATGATGGCTTAAAAGCATCCAACCGTCAAAAACAGTTATTAACAGCAGTGAGAAATGAAGGAATAAAAGAGAATTGTCACATTAAAGAGGCTGTGGTTACTTTAAATAGCTAATTGTTCCTCGAGGTGCTGCTTACAGTGCGGTAGCAGTTACAGTTATTAATTGATTTGATTGTACCCAGGTGGCTGATGGTCCTGATAGCTAGCACATTTTAAGTCATAGCCTGAGAGAGCATTTGATCCAGTCTGATTCAAACCTCTGATGTTTTTGGAAGATTTAGAAATCCCCTGCAGCAGGGAGGAATATCAATCTGTTTCTGCCTGATCCTCAGAGAGAGAGCAGTGCAAACAGAAACCAATACCAAACAGCAACAATGTGCCCTTGGAGTCTAGTCACTGTGATCTATAAAAAGTGACTCTTCAGAGCAGACAATGATTATACTTTGAATTCCCTGCTCAGCACAGTTTCATCATTCATTTCTCAGCGACGCACAGCAGACGTCAGGAGAAAACGTATTGACAGTGTTTCTGGAGCAGAGTAATGGAAAGCTGTCTAAAATGCATTTCCATTAAGCCGTTGCAATGTGTGTGCAAATGCATCCTATTCTGGCCAAATCAGAAGCTGTTCTAACTTCTAATGCATATTCACATCGACTTTTTTTTTTCATCTAAATGGACGTAAATGCATTTTAAGATCACATAAAAGAAAATCTGATGTTGGAGAGGAGAAGCCTTTCACTACATATTGATCCTGAGAGGGGAAAAGTGAAAGATGTTTTCGTGCAAACAGTTATTGTTTTGTTGCTAAATGTGAAATGCTTCCATTTGTCATCTCTCCCTGCTCAATATTTGATGGATGAAAATGGAGTCTCCCTTTTTGAATCATTGAACAAACCTTACACACAACTGACACGTGTTTGTGGACAGTACCCACTCCACTGCACTGTGTCCGTAGAGCAGAGAGGTGAGCAAAGGGACAAGGAGATGGATAACAGCCAGGACAGGGGCAAGGATGACAAACAAAGTGTGTGAGAGCGAGAGATGTGTCACCTCAGAAGATTGCCCCTTAGACAGATTTCACTTTCGGTTTTGTTGACATCTTATGTGTATATTGGAGCAAAAGCTAGTCCGGAGTTAGACGCTGAATCTGGGCATCAACACTGTGCATGCCCAGGCATTATCTAGCAGGGCTCTCAGCTTCCTGTCTTCTCTCCTTCCTGCTCTTCACCTTCCTCTTTTGTCTCGTCTCATTTTCTGCCCTCCAGTTTGCTGCTGCTCTTTCTCTCCCCATTTTCATTCCTCAACAACGCTGACCCTCCAACACACTCTATTTGCAAGTGAAACTGCGGATGCCCTGTGGAGAACTGCACACTTGTTTCGGAGGAAGGCGTGTACATGCATGTCTTTAATTAACAAGGACAATTTCCCATATTGACAGAAAAATGTTATTTTCTTTTCAAATGCAGTCGTATCAATTATTTGCAATTGTTTCCAAGTGCACATACAGAATGTAAAAGTATGTGAAAGACTTACAATACAGCGGTACAATACAAAATGTGTATATTTCAACTATCCATTTCCATTCCAGAAAGCTGAAATGTGCGCTTTAAACAGTTTTTAGGGGCAGGAAAGCAACTCTGTCATAATGAAAACCCTAATCTTTATTGCACCTATGATACGGGGGAGTAGTTCCAAGTGCTTCAAACAAAATAAAGAAACACAAACAAATAAAGCAGAAAGATTAAAACCAAGCAATCAAACACAGCCATGAGAACAATAAACCGTGTAAAAGGTAATATGACACAGAGGAAGAGCTAAAGTTAAAGGCAATGGCAGATATGAAAAGGCTTTTAATTGGATGCAGTAATTACTATTTATTTAATCACTCTGCAGCTTTAATGTTAAACTGAAGACCTTTCGATAGGGGAATGTTAGTTTCATGGTTTGTCACGTCTCTCCCCTCTCACTGTTTGCAGATCGGTGTTTTTGTTTTACATTTTAATTTCAACATCCGTGGGTCCTTAAAAACAAAATCAACGTTCATCCTCAGCCTCTCCTAATATTTGTTTTTCTCTCTCGCAATCTTTTTTTTACTATTCTTCTACACTCACTGTTCCCTTCTTCCCCAAGAGGAAACTTTGACAATAAAGGCTAGATTGCATCACTCTCAGCACAATCTGACCTACATACTGCATACTTTGGAGAATATTTGTGTGTGTGTGCATGTCCACGCCGCCTCTAAATGGGGACATGCAGCAGCATCATCATGGCTTTAAATGTGTGAGCATAAATACAAAGCTATAAGTGTATAATCTGATCTGTATGATATTAAATGCGTTTGCAGAGAACGAGTAGATGGTATTCTAAGTTAAGCATTTACACGTGTGTGAGAGTGTGTTACGGCGTGTTTGCATGAGCACTGTGAGCACTAACCAAATGGAAATGACAGTAATTAACTAAACGAGCTACATCTGCACCTGGGGGGGAGACGAGGGGGTGGATAGAGAGAGACATGCAGGATGTGAAGCATCTTCTGCAAGAGAAAGAAAGTGTGTATAAAGAGGAGAGGGATATCAGGAGGATGCTTCTCAAGGAACACTATGAGATGGGGAAAGGTGAGGAGATGTAAAGATGAAATTATCAGGGAGCTGTGGAAATCCAATTTGATCAAGCTGCGACAAAAACATACAAATCTGCAGAAATATATTCCGTTTTTACATCTGTCGATTTACCAAGTCTATCCTTCTTGTCTTGTCTCCTCTCTCCTTGCTCTTTTGAACCCCAGGTGAGAGGGAGTCCTGCAGGCATGATAACCCAGAGGGGACCCTGGTAGCAGCTCTTCGGCAGCCCCAGGGTCAGGCCCCGGGCCCTCTGATTCAGAAGAACATCATTTATCTCAACCTTAAGTGACCTAGAATAAAACTTGTTCAGACGGAAATAATTCCTCCCACGAAGCTGTAACTCTTCCTGACATGGTGGTCTCTGGACTCAAGGGGAGACCTCAGCACTGAGTGCACCACGAGTCCTTTTGAATGGTAACGCCAGCAGACACCCCTCTGTACTCCAGGTTACACCAGCCTGCTGCTTCAAACGCCCGTGTTGATAGTTCAGCTGTTCTCTCCTTTTGATGAGCTGCACTGCTGATACAGAGGAGACTGAGCTGCTTTTATCAAACACACATGATGATTCAGAGTTCAAAAAGTTCTTTTTTACACAGAGTAAGAGTCTCACATGCTGTCACACAGAATAACCTTTCCACTAGAGTACGGATCTGCATGAATTGCAACATATAATAATATTTTATACAGCGCTTTGATTAACAATGCTTTGAAGCAAAAGCAGATAAGAGGCAGAAACGACAGTAGAATAATAAAAAAAAAACAGTGTGATTTAAGAGGGATTGTAAAGACTTGTGATGTGGCATGTCTGATCTTAAGGAGGTCAAGTTTTCCACAGATTGAGGGACGAAAGGGGGTCATTAATTGTTATACTGAATTACGGCCATTTAATGTTTTCAAATGCTTTACAGGTTATAAGTAAATGTTTAAAATCAATAAAGATTGTAACTGTAATTTGCTAGTGCAGGTTGCAATATGTACAGAAACAAGGAGTTTTGAGGATGTATACTATTGACAGTATACGTCTGTGTGCTTCAGCGTGCAGCTCCAGAGGTGAACGTGGAGAGTCTTTGGATTTTTGGTCTACCCTCAGTCATCTTCTCTGCTGATACATTTGAGATTACCTTGTTAAATTGAGGTGCAGCACTAGAGGAAATAATAACAAGAGCCTGTAATGAATAATTGACCTTGCAGCATATTCAATCATGATGGTGCAACATGGTGTAACAAAAGAGGGGAGGAAATGGCTTCACCTTTCTGTAGCACCATGTCTTCTTCACAGCATGGTGTGAGCAGCAACACACACTCACTGTAGCTTTGCATGGTAAACGCAGTAGAGTTAAAGGCCTCTGGTTGTGTTCACACATGTACAGTAGTGTGACTAAAACACAATTTGTTCCAAGATAATCGTTGCAAGTAAATTGTTAAAAAAATGTTTTTAAATTGATAGTCTTCGTGGCGATCAATACATAAAACACATGGGCAGATCAATAGAGGCATTCATATTGAGAATAATCTTTAGAAGCAACAGCAATAATTGAGCTCATTATTATGAAATGAACTCCAATACATGTCGTCTTACATGTGTCTATAGTAACGTAATGTTAGGGAAACATACCGTCCTCATAAATTAACTATTATATTTTGTGAAGTGAAACGGACAACAGAAACTACAATGCGGGTACTAGGGGTCTGACGATCCAATATCATGTATTCAAAGTGAATACATCAGTACATCTTTGAATTAAACACATTTATTGAGAGAAAATGTTGTTTTTCATGTAAATATCTGGAAGAGCCAGTGATATTTATTTTAGGTGCATTTAGTGAACTAAATAACTGATTATGTTAAATTAAAGGATTTGTAGGGTTGGGCGATATTACTGTAAGTATATACCGTGATATTGTAAAAGTGTGTCCACCAGTAGAGATTTGGCAATATGGCTTCCACCACTGGAGCTTTGCTTGCATGATCTTGTGAGAGTCAGGAAGTGAAACGCAAAGAGAACACACTTTATTTGTATGTTTCTCTTTACTGTGGGCCTGTCTGAGTGGTTAGGTCAGGCTTTCAGCTGTAGTACAGTTAGTAAAGTGTGAACTTGTAGTGGTTTTTACTCCTGATTCATGTTATCTTTTTGCTTTTCATGCCCAAAAGGCTGAGCAGAGTGAAGAGATGTAGGTCAGAGTGGGAGAAGTCTGGTACTTGATAAGTGTGTAAAGAAATAATCTCCCATTTGTGTGTCTGTGTGGCCGTTCATAGTGCTAGAAAAGACCTGTGTTAAGCCTCGTCTTTGAATACCAGAACACACTCCGGTACCTGAATCATATATTGATTTTTTTTTTTCTTTTATCAAAAGAGTCAGCAGCTATGTAGGCAAACGACACCTCTTGACATTTTGTTTCTGTGTTTTTACCATTTAAAATATGTAGAGAATATCTAACCTACAACCACGTGTGTGCAAAACACTGTTCAAATGTCACTACAAATCGTAAAATACTATGTAGCCTAATGCATGACTGACCAAAACAAGCAGGGCTCGACTTTATGATCTTCAAGTCGACCGAGGGGGCACAGGTGACTCAAACACTTTCAAAGGCGACTCCTAATTTGCTTTGTGCAATATGCATACTTACAAACATGTATGCTACACAGTTAAAACAGGACTACAGAGGAAACAAAGTTAGAACACACACATACTCACTTGAATAAATGCACAAACTACATACAGACAGATACACACCCACATCTTTCATGTTGGGATGACTAGATGCAATAACAAGGATGACACACACACACACACGCTACACTTCAAGCTAGACAGACGCACAGCCACTACAAATACACACACACACACACACACACACACACACACACACACACACACACACACACACACACACACACACACACACACACACACACACACACACACAGAAAACACAAGTGAATACAGTCTCGTCACTGCATTGCTGAAGGACATGAACACATACAACATCAGACAAACACAAACACTAAAATCTGCATTCATGCACTAAACTAACATGTGCACACACATGGCTCCCTCACTCAATAACACACACTGACACACACACCCTGCTGCTCAGTAACACACATGCTAGCGAGCTTATAGCGGACCACCTCACTCCATGTTTTATGTGTTGGACTTCCCACTAGTTCACTTTGATTTGACCCGGCAGCTGAAACATATTGAGAATTCATTGGAACGCATTTTGAAAATTCATCTTGAGACTTTGTTCGTCAGAATCTATGAGCGCCATGTTGGCTCGTGGCATACAGCAAGATACATGTTGAATATTTCAAGGAGTAGCTGTGCATTGTGTATTTACAGCTCCACAGGTACGCTTGTATATGTGCAATATGAATGCAGTGTGGATTTAAATCACCCAGCAGGCACAGAAGCAACCGAAGTAGCCTTTAATCCCATTTTGTTTAGACTAAACCTAAAACAAGTTCTTAAAGGGAAAGATGACATTTGATTTAAAATTATATGAAAAAAACTACTTTCTTTTCGTTTTTTGTTTGAGTGTTTACATCCAAATAATCCTTCACCTTGTTGAAGTCTACACATCTGAACTTTGACCCTCTCTGGTTCACCTTCAGTGGACTGCTCTGCACGTGCTAGAGAACTGACTCCCCGAATTGTCTCTGGCTTATACAGAGACTCACTTATAATTACGTTTAAACCACACTGCTTCAAGGTCATAAGAAATCATCCTTGTCTCTTTCTCTTCTCCTTAACATTAAACCCAGCAGCTCAACATCTCTCATCGACTAAGCCTGACCTCTCCTCACTCAAATTATTTCGCCATGTACCTCTAAATTAATCTAGCTGTCTTTCATATCACTCCTTATCGTCTCACTCTATCCGTCGGTCGGCTCCCAGCATTCCTCTCTCTTGATCTATCTGTCTGTCAGGGCGACTCTGCCTCTGCTGCATCTCTTTTTGTATCCATCCATCTGGATCTCTCTCTCTTCGGGGGACAGGGGCCCAGTCAAATCGATCACATCAGCCCAACCATGTCCCCCACGAACACACACACACACACTCACTCTGGCTGTAGACAACACCATCCATCAGTCTTTCTGTTGTCTCTCCAACACTTACACAGACCTCTGTTTTGACATACAAAGGTGTTCTGCATGGCTTCTGTCCTCTTGTCTCTTGTATCTGTCTTTTGCATCATGTACCTCTCTGTGTTTTCAATCTGTCTATCTATCCATCCATCTGTCTCCGTCTGCCTCCGTCCAAACACGTCCCTGTCTGCTGATTGTGTTTCCAAGACGATGCCCTTACACAGTTATTTTTCTATCTCTGTCATCGTGCATGGCAACGCTCTGCTGCTTCATTACCACGGCAACAGAAAACTGTCCCCTTTCATTACGGAGCTTATTAATGCTGCATGCACATATGGACACACACACACACAGAGAGAAAATATGCTTAGACTCGAGCATGAACATTTACTTGTAATTGCCTGGTCAAATAAAGTTGGAGCTCCTCCTCCGGTGTGTTTGACATTCAACACACAGCAGGAGACGCTCTACTGGATTTAACTTAACAGCATTAAGTGCACTTCACTGCCTGGATAGCACCTCAACAAACAATGCACACTGCATACACTGCCGAGTCTAAAGTAAAGGCACTATCCCGTGTCTAGCCACAAGCAGGAAAAACAACTTGTGCTTTTTCCTTTTCATATATATTCCTTTTTTTAAAAAACATAATGTGAATGCACTGTAAAGATCTGGTAAAAATGTCTTTATTTCAAGTGTTTCACTGTAGGCAGATGCATTGGCTTTAAACTCACAATTAACTTGTCTTTAGCTGATGGATGTGTTTTTCTGGAGGAGGTGAAACTCCTTCAGGGTGTGTATTAAGTTGATGATACCACTTTTCTACAACTCACCGGTCAAGTCAATTGTCACTTTTTCCCTTCTTGCTTGGCTGGGCCGTATGAGCCCTGCCAACGGAAATTGGCTGAAAACCGTAGCAACGGAGATTACAGGTGTCAAACTACTTCAGCGGGTTGACAACTGTAACAAGCGGGCTGTCAGGGGAGCCAAGGCTGCCTTAAATCGCCGCCCCCCCCCACGCACGCTGCATATCATTTATGAAGGGGTTAGGTAGGGACTCCCATAGAGCTCAGATTGAAAATTGCAGCGACGAACACGCGGGAAACTTAATGCGCAACATGCCGTAAAACAAATTACAAGCTCAAACCTGATTATATGGATACAAATATGTATATGGGTCAGAAGGAGTCATTAAATAGTTTGGTGAATATAAAAAATGTTATGCTATAGCCTTCAGTCTCATGATCCCAGCCTTGACTATATCTGCACAAACATCATAGTCAGACAAACTCAAAGAACGCCTAGAGCCTTGGGTGATTAAGACCAAATGATGAAGCTTAGTGTTATGTAGTTCCCGTATAGCCACTCACCATCCCTCAACTAACCCAACTGAGTATTTCCAGTAGTTTGTGTTGTGTGATACATGTACAAAAAGTGTGAAACTGATTCACTTGACCCTTTCCGTAGTTCATATCGTAACTTTGTTTTGCTGCTGGTTCAGGAAGTGTTTATGAGGTAAACAGCTCAGATCAGATCATGATTCTTTCATTAGTTTCCTAATATTTTTTTAACGGGAAAGTAATGTGTATCATTGCTCCACGATTCTCCTCTCAGACGCCAGTGAGGGGAAGTCAGTCTGAGCACGAGAGTCATAGTGCATTTGAATTGATGTGGGAACCCTTAGTTACATCTCTAGTACATCCCATCCTTTTTATTATCAAACAGCAGTTAAAAAACATTAGTTTTAGGTAGCTGGCTCTTTATATCAAGCAGGCATTGACCGTCACTGTTGTTATTCAGAGGAATAACCGTTTTGTTTGATTTCATGTAAATGTGACAGAATTTACTCAGACACAAAACCCTGTTAAACATGGGACCATGTTGAATAACTTGAACTATTCTGCACCAGAACATGCGCGGTTTGGAAGTAGTTAATACAACATCTGATAAAAGATAACAAAAGGTGTTGAACAAAATTCTGTGTGTCGGCATGACATCTCATTTTTATTTTGGAGCTTCATGTTAGGAGAATTAATGAAACTGCCACTAAAACTGAAGTATCTCTAACTTTTCCGCTAACAGAAGGTAATTACAGATCTAAATGAAATCTTTTGAGTTTTAGTTTTTCATAATGGAATTGTTGAGCTAAACCTAAATGGATTTTTTTTAATGATAAGATTCTGGATTAAATACCTCTTACTTAATTTAGTTCCAAACCCGTTTTTCCATCCTTATGTTGTCATGCTTATGTATTTTTGTATGTCATCAAACCGTTTTCAATGCACATGGCTGCTAAAGACCTACACATCGGGGACAAGTGGTTCAAACAGGCCCTGTTCTGGATAACAGCCAGTGTTGAACAGTGCTCTCACCTCATCTAGTAAAACCTTGAGCTAAAGTATGGCATTCAAGTCTGTTAAGATAAGACTTTACAGAAGACCTTCCTGAAATAAATTGTTATCAATGCTAGCATAGACTGATGTTTTTGTCAACAATTCCCACCACATGTCTTTATATTTAAACAGGGATGAGTAGTACTCAAAGAAGCAGCAGCTTGATTCATTGAATGTGAGTGCCACTGCAGGGCAGAACACTTTCCGGGTCGCATATTGAAGAATTTGGGTCATGGGTTTAAAACCTTTTAGTATCCATGTCATGTCAATCCCAAAGCGAGGCTTTAATAGTAGCTTCAATATCACTTCCAGCCCAGTGGCTGACCGGGGCTTCATGCCTGCTTCCACTCTAACGGGATGTATTCTGCATGGCTGAGAAACATCTAATATGGCTGCTGCGCGGTTCCAGCCTGGATTTCAGGAGGTTTATCTCACATCCTCTCTACTGCTCTCCTCCTCGCTCTGTGGTTGAGAATCGTGTCTTGTTTTCCAGTTGGGTGTAATTCAACATCGATAGCTCTTATCTGCTCTGCTGATATTGCCTGGCACTGGGAAGCAAACAGGATAACCCCTCTCTCACGTGGCACTTTTTGGCAGGAGAACTTCAACTGTGGCTGGAGCCGATCTCAGGAACCAGACCAGAGCAAGATGGTGGGGGAAGATTGGTCCCCGTCTGGTTCATACAGGGAAAATGTTTTTAGCTGTGTTATTGTTTAAGTATTCCTAATCCTGCATTTTTGTTGGGTAGCGGATTCTGAAGATGCCATTTTGGTGAGATAAGCCCACACTGCCAGACAAAACACATAATGTAACCAGGCAAGATTACTACGACTCCAAACGCCAAGTAAAAGAATTGTACAGTACACTGCCTTCTTCTTTGTAGCTGAAGTGAAATGGAAGTTTTCTGATGAGAAGCTGACATTTCAAGCTGCACTGCTTCATGCCAGCTGTTGTTCATATAAATTGGCAGTTGTGGAAAAAAACACATAAAATAAAAATACTGTCATTGCAGAGTTATAGCTCAGGTATAAAGCTCAGAACTACTAGCTGTTGGGGAATAATTTGCTTAGGTATCTAACCTTTGACACAGTTCATAATTTTCTCTTCTCACTGTCTCTTTTCCACGGCATAGGTCCAGTGCTTCTCAAAGTGTGGTCCGCGGACCACTGGTGATCCGTGAGTGCCCCCTAGTGGTCCGTGAGTATATTGGTAACATTTCACATTTGAAATAAATAAATACATTTAAGTTTTCCGCACTCTCGCGGGAATATCTCCGCAATGGAGCAAGGTTACGTTTCACTTTCAATTGCATGATATAGCCCAGCGCAACACCTTCATCACACATGTTGCCACTTGTTTGTACCATTTTCAGGCGATTTGTAATCTGTTCTAGAAAAACGATGTGTTTTTTTATATTTGTGGAGTTAGGTGGTCCACGAGTGTTTTTTTATTGGTTAAGTGGTCCTTGGTATGAAAAAGTTTGAGAAACCCTGGTCTACGGCCTTGGGTATTGCTGCTATCTCTCTTAAGGAGGGGCAGCTTGGGCGCATTGTTGTTGCCAGCTTATGACCGAGCACAAGCCGCCATGAGGTAGTTTACTGTTCAGGGACATCTAGAAGCCTTTCTTTTATCTAGAGCGTAGGTTCCCTGGCGCACATTCCTTTCTATGGACGACAGCTCTTGTCAGTTTGTCTCGCTGATAAAGAATGTTGATTATTACACTCTGAACTAGTTAAAACCTTGAGCTACAGAAGAGTTCTTCAGAATTGATAGTGGCATCTCAACCGTGTGGTCAGACCGTGGCCCGTGACATGTCTTGTGAATTCTCCGGCCGAAGCTCCAAATAAACCGTCAGTGTTTGCCATCAAAGCTCCAGCTCTCCATCGTGTCTCTGAGTCCTGACTCCAATTGCTTTAGAAGTTTCCCCCACACTAGCTTTATGATATTCATGAATAATGCTTTATTATCCTGTAACAAGTAACAACCCATATCCTGAAATTAGTTTTTGGAATGCTTTTGTCTCACACACTTCCATGGCGCGCACACACACACACACACACACACACACACATCTTTCTTTGCTGTGCTTTAATGCCCTTGGTGATTGTGTTGTATGCGAATGGACATCTGGCTACAGGAAGGCATCTCAGGACAGAGGAGAGAGAACCTTTTTTGTGGTGGGTGGAGGCGTGGGTGCAATGTGCCGGCAGTGGCCTTGCTAGTTACCAAGGAACAGCTGGCAATGAAAATACTTTGTAGGAAGAATATCAAGGTGAGAGAGTGACAAGGAGAGCATTTTAAAGTGGGCATGATTATTGTTTTAAGAGATTGATAACAAAGGCAAGTTATCCATTGTTTAATGGTAAACAAACAGTCACTAAGTGAAAGACAGTTCCACTGCAGCATATAGGAGTCCCTTGTACTGCTTGATAGGGAGGCATTGCTCATGGATGCCTACTGCCAATGGACACGCAATTCATTCAAAACACCTTTGCAGTTATATCATGGTAAATTCCCTTTAAAGTGACTTTTCTATTCTAATATGTCTTGATCAGAAATAGATGTCCACACTCGGTTGCAGTAGCGTGATTTTCCACTGTTGGGAATGTAGCAAAGTGTGTGTTTGTTTGTCAGAACAGCCTCACACACACGATGGCCTCATCACATCTCTTCTTCTCACTGCTCATCAATCTTCATCACTTGCTCCCTACTCTTCTTCACATTGTTGTCCCCTCTTTCTTTCTCTCCACGTTCATGAAACCACTGGCTCTCACAGCTGCAATATCTATCTTCTGTTGTCTTGCAAAAGGAATCGAGAGCATTGTATCTACACTCACACGAGCTGCAGGTAAAAAGGATTGAACACATGAAGGGAAGATTCAATTGTGATGTAGAGATGATTAAAAACAAAGCAGTTCTATTTTCATTAATGAATTAATTGCTTTTTGGGAATCTGTTCAGAAAGAAGAATTAACTCTACATTACAGGTCTCCGTTTGTAGCATTGTTGACAAACGTAACTCAACTCCAGAGAGAAAAATAAAATACTCAGCTTGTGAGACAGAAAGATCACTTCAATAATACGTTAGACTTCAGCTGGGTCGGTTTTGTTTTGGGAAAGTGCCAGCCTCCCAGAGGTAAACTGGCAATCAAATATACTGAACAAAAATATAAACGCAACACTTTTGTTTTTGCTCCCATTTTTCATGAGATGAACTCAAAGATCTAAAACATTTTCTATATACACAAAATAACCATTTCTCTCAAATATTGTTCACAAATCTGAAAAAATCTGTGATAGTGAGCACTTCTCCTTTGCCGAGATAATCCATCCCACCTCACAGGTGTGGCATATCAAGATGCTGATTAGACAGCATGATTATTGCACAGGTGTGCCTTAGGCTGGCCACAATAAAAGGCCACTCTGAAACGTGCAGTTTTGCTTTATTGGGGGGGTCTGGGGGGGTCCGAAAACCAGTCAGTATCTGGTGTGAGGGTTAGGGTTAGGGTAATGTTGTGAATCGAGTGGCCCATGGTGGTGGTGGGGTTATGGTATGGGCAGGCGTATGTTATGGACGACGAACACAGGCCACTCGATTCACAACATTACCCTAACACTAACCCTCACACCAGATACTGACTGGTTTTCGGACCCCCCCCAGACCCCCCCAATAAAGCAAAACTGCACGTTTCAGAGTGGCCTTTTATTGTGGCCAGCCTAAGGCACACCTGTGCAATAATCATGCTGTCTAATCAGCATCTTGATATGCCACACCTGTGAGGTGGGATGGATTATCTCGGCAAAGGAGAAGTGCTCACTATCACAGATTTTTTCAGATTTGTGAACAATATTTGAGAGAAATTATTATTTTGTGTATATAGAAAATGTTTTAGATCTTTGAGTTCATCCCATGAAAAATGGGAGCAAAAACAAAAGTGTTGCGTTTATATTTTTGTTCAGTGTATGAACATGGCAATGCAACACTGCTTCAATATGAATGCACTTTGCTCTACAGGACTTCTTGATTCAATAGCAAATTAAATGAGAAATTCATTGAAAATAAATCGTTTAAAATGTGTTTGTAACACTGAGGAACATGAAGATGGTGTGTTTGGCTCTACCCAACTAATATCATAGAGTCTGTGGTTTTGTTTTTAGAAAACGTCATTTTTTTCATCCTCATAGCAGTTGTAACCCTGGAGCGCCACACCTGAGTTGGCTCGAATGCCACTGGAAAATGCCTTTGAATGATCCATTTCTATATATTCCTTGAATAGTGATGTCGGGTTTTTATGACTCAGTTTAGTGTTTCAAGGTCTGTGGCCTCTTGCATTGCAGTTGGCGCATTTAACAGATATATTCTCTTTTTCTGAATGGCATGAGCTATTAATGCCCCGGCCACACGAGGACGAAAACGGCTAAACGCATAGGATTAACGCAAACGCAATCGCAAAAAAGCTTCCGTCCACACGCAATAGTCATCCGGATAGTGTCTGTCCACACGAGACCGCTCCGTTTAGCTCCAACCGCTGGAGAAGCTGCAGTACATATGCAGGAGCCTGTACATGGCGCTGTAACTTCCTCAACAAAAGCAGCGAAGAAGCATGGTTGTCATGGTTGCCATTCTGTTTATTCTCCGCGGTGGGGGCCGAGGGAACCGGGCAGAGTTTTTCGCCAGTCAACGTGTATTAAAGTTTAAATCTTCCGACAAAATTATAAAAGTGCTGGTCAAAGGTCTTCTTTGTTATTTATTGAGCTTTAAAACAAATGAATAACGAATCTATATATTATAATAATAAAATACACGGAGCCTCTCTTTTTCCTCCCTCTCTTTGGACAGCGCCAGTGTCTGTTTCATGCAGCAGCTGATCCAGTAATGAGTGACCCGGCCGACAGTAAAAACAAACATATTTATATCTAGTTTAGGTAGTTTGAGAGGTAATTAAAATAGCTAAGGGTGATGATCGGACTTGAAGTGTGTGTTTTACTCCGTTCACCGCCACATCACAGCGGGAGGAGCTGCAGGTGAGCAGAGCTGCGTGTCTCCGTCCTGTCAGATTAGACTTCACTCGCGTTTAGGTCCATATCGAGAGAAAGATAAATAATCTGAATTCAGTGTGCAGTTTACTTTGACGCGGGGGTGAGCAGCAGAGGTGGGGAGAGGCGGGGCTATTGCCTCATCATTATCAGAAAATGATCGTATAGGGCGTACACACGGAGCCGTTTGACCCCCCAGAGCGTTGCGTATGCCGTTCTATCCACCTTGGGACCCGTTATCGTTTACGCAGTCGTTTAGTGCCGTATTCGGTCGTCCTCCTGTGGCCGAACGGTCTATATGACACTAAACAGTAACGCAAACGACCGTTTTCGTCCTCGTGCGGCCGGGGCATAAGATAAGTCTTTGGTTGCAGAGGAGTTTATACAGCCAGAGAGACATGGTGAATAAATGTCGATGGAAATGTCGTTTTCAATATCTCTCACTCCTCCTACAAGGTTAGACAGCTGTAGAGGTCTTTGCATGCTTTATACATCACATTGAATACATGTCTCATCAAGTGAATGGCTTAATGAGTTTTGTAAAGAAAAAGCTACACCTGCCTGCACTCTGACTTTAATCTAACCTGTTAGAAAGGGCTGCTTGACTACAAAGTATTCAAAATGTAGCGTGCAGTGGAACTAGCGATTATTTCAGGTTTCTAAAGTAGGTTTTTCTGCCAGGTCAGTTACCAGGTCAAGGAAATAGGTAAAAACACACCTATTTCCTTTAACATGTTTATAAAATGTAACACGCACATGTTAGTATCACCTAGATCCACTTTTCATCCACTGTTCTGTGTTTCTTAAATCGACCGGCGAAAAGTTGTTAAAATAACATTTCTCTAGAACTGTGGTAAAAGTTCTGAGTTTCACAAGTATCAAAATGATATTAGGTTTACCTTCAGCTTGTCACAGTAAGCACAACCCAAACTCTGAGCTAGACTTTGCAGCTTAGGGTAGTTGGTCTGGTGAGCAATCTCATTCTTTACCAGTCAAGGTGTTTGAGTCCCCTAAGATGGCCTCGTGCTCGATTATAACGCTGGGCTAAAGTCGGCATCACTGAGTAGCCTACATCAAGGAAATCAATAATTCATCATAAAGGGCCGAACATGGTCATAGCAGGTTACAGAAATTAGTTTAAATATATATATGTTCCTCATGCAAGTGAGGCATGAGCCTTCTTTAATACATGAATGAGACTCTGAGGAGATGTGCATCCAACATAATCTTTTGTATTTCTTCTATAAAACCTGTTTGAGAGGCCTTTCTTGATTTTATGCTGAAAAGAAACTCTTGAGTAAATGGCTAAATAAGAGATTGGAGTGCACACACATCTATTCTGTGGCAGACAATCATACATTAGCAGAAAAGCATGTATAGATGTATAATTTTTTTTTGAAAATATTGGTAAAAGCAGTAAACACTTCAAGGTTTAATCAGCACTGTTGAAACCTTTTCAATACACAAAATGTCAGTCATTAACTCACTATGAAGTTATCATTGTTAAAATGCACAGTGATCATTATTTCCTGTTAGTAATCAAACATTAGCCAGGGGAAGTGGAACATTTCAAAAGTAATTCTTTGTCAAAAATCTTCAGATATACCTGAATGACTGTTGTCATAGGGAAAATAAATGGATATTTCTGAATAGCAGTGTAGAAAGAGAAGGTCAAACACAGTGGGTCAGTGGCACAAACACATTGAACACAGTTGTAACTTTGACCATGGGCTTTAAATTATCTTTTTATTCATCAGCACTGTTGAAACCTTTTCAATACACAAAATGTCAGTCATTAACTCACTATGAAGTTATCATTGTTAAAATGCACAGTGATCATTATTTCCTGTTAGTAATCAAACATTAGCCAGGGGAAGTGGAACATTTCAAAAGTAATTCTTTGTCAAAAATCTTCAGATATACCTGAATGAATGTTGTCATAGGGAAAATAAATGGATATTTCTGAATAGCAGTGTAGAAAGAGAAGGTCAAACACAGTGGGTCAGTGGCACAAACACATTGAACACAGTTGTAACTTTGACCATGGGCTTTAAATTCTCTTTTTATTCATACAGTGTTTGCAACAGCCTGTTGTCAGTGAGTATTTTTCTTTGAGTTCACATGTATTTACCTCTTTGCAGTTGGAGTAGTTATATGGTTTGTCTTCACAGCACTAGGTGGAGGCTTGTCCCTGCTGGGCGCAGTAACGTCTGCTCATTCAACCAGAAGAGGACTGTTTCTGCGTCGGTCAGAAACACCTATAAATCAGACGGTCATTTACCTCTGAGGCTGTCCTGCCTGGAAAAATAACAGCATCAGTTGTTACAGCAAAATGCCCCAAAACAACACGTTTACGTAAAAGTGGCAAAGCCCTCGAGTTCCTGCAGGAAATCGGACTCTTCCTGAGTAAAGGGGAAAATACTGAGAGGTTGTACTAGATCAGAAAAGGCTTCTGTGTGAGCAAGAATATGAACAATGCTCCCGTGTTCAGTGTTGCGTGTCAATAGCAGTTACTTTCAAATGATTTCCTCAAAGCTGTGTTAATTCCTGACAGCATGAACGGCAAACAAACACTGTGCAATGTACTCAAAGAAACAGTCCTGCAATTCTGTTAAGTTATGACATGTTGTGCTGTAAATGTCTGCTAATGATTTTATCTATGGGTGATTCTCTGTGTACCAGCCAGACATATCAACATGTGGCTGAAAGCTACACTGTAAAAAAAACGGTAAAAATCTGGCAGCTGGTGCTTCCAAAAACTTACTGTCAAATTACAGTTAAATACCCTAATTACAATAACAGGGTATATGCAGGAATCCTGAAGTCAAATTTAATACCTTTTTAAGACCCTTTTCATACATTTTAAGACCTCATCGCAACTTCGAGTTCTAACCGGTTACATTGGCGACACACTTTACTATATTGATTGTAAGATAGCACAACTAAACAGAGTGCAGACAGACTACTGAAGCCTCCTCTACACATGAACTTCAACCTCTCTGTGAAGGTCAGGTTTAATGCAGTATGCTGCTTTGTTGCTTCTGTACTCTTTCATTCCAGTAAAACTCCTCAGAAACCATTAGAAACCAGTATTTGACCAATAAACAAAACAATTGACAAAACTTTGAACTATGAAATATATTAAACTTTGGTGAGCTTCAGCGGGGTAATGCCATATAGGAGCTCCCTCACAAATACCCAGGGGTTAAATTGGGCTGGGGCTGTCCGGGGATAAGCCCGGCACATAGGACGATGCTCTGACGTCATCACCCTCACACATTTGTCATATGTTTACAAAAAACGATATATATGTTAAGACTTTTCTCGTTCTTAATATAGACTATATTTAGGGTCGATATGTGTTGACCTTACTTTAAAATAGCAGATCTCTGTGACCGGATATAGTTTGGCTTAGACCCCGGCCCCACGAGGACGCATACAGTAAAACGCATACGCAAACGCAAAAAAGTCTTCAGTTCACACGCATTCGATTCATTAACGTGTCCGTTCACACTGGACCGCTGGAAATGCTGGAAACGCTGTAGTACATATGCCAGGCCTGTAAGTGGCGCTGCTGCCGCCACAAAATACACCACAAGCAGCGAAGAAGACCCCGGAGCATGGTTGTCCTTCTGTTTATTCTCCGCGGAGGACGGCGTGTTCTCCTGCTGTAGGCTATGGTTGCGTTCCAATAGTCCATTTAGCTTAGCTTCCTAACCAAGTGAAATGACCCGGAAGTACGTCAGTGGCAGCCATGTTAAGTGCCGTTCCAATTCTCCAAATGAAAGGAAAGGAGGTTTCAAACTTCCTTTATAACCTCCTTTAGCTTAGGAACCACTGGACCTCCCTTGACGAAAGGAGAGGAGAAAATGCTGCCCCACAATGCATTGCAGCCGCAGCATTTGCCGTCACTCAACAGTCGGCCGTTCACGGAAACAACCGATTATGACCGAGAAATTATATCATGAACGTTACGGTGCTTATTAAGCATTTAAAAACGTATGTGGTAAGTTGCCAAAGTGCTTTGTTCTGAACGTTCGTCAGTATTATAATCAAAAAGAGAAATATTAACTTTAGTTTTTACTGAAATGATCAAATAAAGTCAACATTTCACAGTCTTTACTGAGCTGTGTGGAGTTTGTTCAACTTTTAAAAGATGTTTGAATGGTGATGTACACAGGGATAGATGTTAAGGACTAACGTTTATAATAAATACATTTGTATTGATTTTAAGATATTTTCATAGTTCATACAATCATACGTATTGGGATCATTTGTATTAATGTGGACCGGAGGGAGAGGGTGACGAGCATAAGTTTCACTTTCCTTTTTTATTTCAATTCCAACTTTGGTCATGAAGAATATGTTTCTCTGTTGTCCACGTTCATAAAGCATAAAGCAACAGCATCAGAGCACGGTGCAGAGTCTCTAGATGAGTTTACAGTAGTCCCTCCTTCTTATTATACATCCATGTTGTAGTCCGCTATAGAAAACTGTAGTTTCCATAGTTTCCCCACAGCAGCAGACGCACATTCATGACGTCCGCTGGCGCATCATAAACACGTCAGATAGTGAAAGTGCATTCGGATTCTCTAAAGTACCAGTCTCTTCTCCTAAGTCCTTTTGAATTCTCCTATCCACTATCCCTTAACCCCGTGACGTTTCACTCAAACAAAAACCATAACATTAAAGTAAAAATACTTTAACTGAAATAAAGTGCAAAAGCAATTAATATACAGGAATTGTCCTTAACCCTTTATTCATTGAAATTCTAAATTGCAACCCTAGTGTTATTGGAGGATATAACAATACTGTTTTACTTTTATGACATTTTCCAAAATATTTAATTTTCATATAAAAAAATCAAGGTCAATGAAGTGATCATATATGGTTCCTTGCCCGTTTGTGGTAAAAAAAAAAAAAAAGCATGACAAATACATAAGGGTGAAAGGAATATTTATTTTAGAACATTAGAACATAACTATGCACTTAAATACAATATAAAAAGAGTGTAGTAGTGTTGTCACGATACCAACATTTTGGTTTCGATACCGATACCAAGTCAAGAATTGCGATTCCGATTCTTTTTCGATACTTTTCTTAAAAAAAGGGAAACAGTCTTAAATGTAATTATTGTGCTTTATTTCACACCAGAACCATAACCATAACACAAACTTTTAAACAATGAGAACAATAAACAAAATAAATGATAAGAATTCGTATTAAATAAAATTCAGCATCATCTCAAACAACTTTTTTATTTTATAAAATATAATTGTTTTAATATTTTATTAACATGTAATAGTACAGTAATATAAATAATTATTAACAAAATATATATTGCAGATGTTAGCCACATTGGTAAGTTAGCTAAAAAGATAGCCATATTAGACAGTTATCATTGCCATTAATTGCCTTGTTTGTCACAAAATAAATTACACTGGTTTGACTTAGATTTGAGGGCATGGGCTTGAGCATGATGTAACTATGTTATCTATCACATTCGCTAACCTGTCTGGATGCCGGTTGGCGAGGTGCTTAGCCAAGTTTGATGTGTTGGCTCCCTTGGTTTGCAGGGATCTAAAACATGTCTTACAGACAGGCCTCGTGGTGTCCGTAGGCTTGCCCTCACTGTCAGAGATATAGCTCAAATACTTCCAAATTTCGCTTCTGGCGTCTTTTTTGTCAACAAGCCGAGGCGCAGCGGC
This sequence comes from Gymnodraco acuticeps, assembly GCF_902827175.1. Lineage (NCBI taxonomy): Eukaryota > Metazoa > Chordata > Actinopteri > Perciformes > Bathydraconidae > Gymnodraco > Gymnodraco acuticeps. The sequence continues at coordinate 1,188,681 of NW_022989748.1, read as the reverse complement.
AGTTGCACTCCCACTTGCAGCCATGCTTCTCGTTTTCTCACATGCTCTGGCAGCTAGAACACACACGGGTCTTTATTAAAACGGCGCTTTCTCACCGGAGTACTTTTCCCCGTCATTCTTAAAGTACCGATACCAATGAAACGGCGGAATCGTACCGTTTGTAACGGCAGGGTATCGCAGTACCTTTCAAGTATCGGTACACCGTGCAACACTAGAGTGTAGAGTCATTTCTTATGTGGGGTATGAAATATAATATAAATTATGTAAACGTTTTAGTGCAAGGGTATGAAATACAAATTTGTAATGTAAACGTTTTAGTGCAAGGGTATGAAATAAATAACTGTAATGTATACGTTTTAGTGCAAGGGTATGAAATACACATTTGTAATGTAAATGTTTTAGTGCAGGGGTATGAAATATGTTTGTATATAATGTTGACCTGCCCAGGGACTGCAGATGGAAATTAGCAAACTGCTATATTCTGTTCCTTTTTAACATGGTCCCTGAAAACTAAGCTAACTAACAAAACATACATAACATGAGAAATTAGTCAAATTCCTCATGGTAACTGACAAAACAGTTACACATTCATGCAGAGGTGGACCTTGCAGACCCTGCAGACCACATTTGACCTTACAATGTTGCCTTTCCTGCTGCAGTACTTGCAGGTCAGGCGATTGGCATGTACAGGGGCATGGAAGAGGGAGGGATCAAACCACACAGCCACATTTGGGGTGTGGCTGCGGTGTCCACGGACAGGCTGGGGGTCAGCAACGGTCACGCTCTCAACCAATGAAGATGAGCTTCTTCGGGAGCTAGACTTGACTGGCCACTGGTTGCTGGCAGCCCTGAACACCTGAATTCTGAAGCTTTTCAGAGGCACGCCATTCACACCAAGGGTCTCGCCTGTACATGATCCAGGCATTTGTGAGGCTGACATCAATGGCGTATGCAAACATACGCTTGTACCACCTCTTGGACTTCACGGGGGTGCGGTAGAGGTGGACCAACATGTCACTCTTATCAATGCCCCCCATGTTGGCATTGTAGGTCCGGATGACAGCTGGACAGCTCACCGGCTCCTTCGTCTTCGTCTCACTGCAGTACCTGATGACTGAGGATATAGGCTCCACCCCCATGTCTGTTGACAGCAGAGATACTGTTCTGTTGTCCTTCCACCTGACAGCCAGGATCCCAACATCACTCATGATGTAGTCACATGTTCCACGAGGGACAGCCTTTTTCTCCATTCCCTTGATGGACTTGAGCGGGGGCTTTCCAATTTTATTGTCCCTGGCTGTCCCTGTATACCTGCAGTTCTGGTCTCGGAGGTACCGCACTAGCTCCAGGCTGGTGAAAAAGTTATCTGCAAAGATGGCTGTGGTGCTGGGGGAGGACATGGTACTTGCCAGGACAGAGACAATCTGGCTGGTGGCACCCATGGCTTGTTGTTCAGGTGTCAGGGGGACACCGTGGGCCTCCAGAGTAGTCTTCCCCTGGTAGAGCACCATGTCGTGGATGAAGCCATCCGCAGAGGCCCTGGAAAACAATTTAAAACCCCACTTGTCTGGCTTGGTCTTTATATACTGCCTCAGGTTGCCGGCTGTCTTCCCTTTGTAGGCAACCATCACCTCATCCACAGACTGTTTGGGGGTCTGCGGCTCACGCCTGAAGGCAGAATTGAGGAAAATGAACAGTGGCCGGATTTTGAAGAAGCGGTCAATGGAACCAGGGAGCTCAGTGTTGTCATTGAAATGGAAAACCCTTTTCAGCAGCCTGAACCTCTTTGAGGACATCAGGTTGGCAACTTGAGGGACTCTGGTCTCCATGGCCCAGTAATCTTCAACAGATGGGAGCTCTGAAATCTCCATATACATCAGGATGGACAGAAATGTCATTATCTCATTCTCATTGGTGGTGAAAGTGGTGTTAATGTCCTTTTGATTGGCGTACAAATTAGTTTGGTAGGTGATATGAGTGACAATTTCGGGGCCAAAGTACCTTGTGAAGTACTGAAAAGAGGTTTCAATGTAGTCAGGGGGAGAGTGCTGGTATTCCGGCAGTTCTGTGTTTTCCAGGTCAGCTTTGTGCCAGGTGGTTGGCCTTGCTGCTGACTTCCTGGGTTTGGTGGGCCTCTTGGCTTGTAGTGCTGGCTGCTCATTGTCACCATCGTCGTCGTCGTCGTCGTCGTCATCATCATCGTCATCGACCTGGAGCACTGCAGGCTGCATGGACCTCCTCTTGGCAGAGGGGCCCATGTCACGTGGGCCTGGAATGTCGAGGTTGTGAGTGGGTGGGACAAAGTCAGGGTCTTCCACATCGTCATCTTCCTCCTCGTCATCGTCACTGATGGCAGGGTGTGCTGGCACAATGACAATATCCTTTCTCTTGGAATAAAACATCCGAGTGGACAGTTGCTAAAAATTAAACACATGCAACAAAACTGTTATAAGGTCATACAACTGACAAAATAGATTAAAGGTGGGGTAGGTAAGTTTAAAAAACCGGCTCGAGTGCACTAAAATGTGAAAGTACACAGCCGAAAAGAATCCGCCCCTTCCTTCAGACTTCCTTACAGAGCACCTCCTCCAACACACATGAACGTGCACATGACGTCAGCAGACTGGTGAAAGTGGCCGTCTGTTGCTGGCGAGTCATTGAAGTACTGCTGCAATGCACGCCCAATGACGGCACGAGATACATTTGTGCGTGCACGAGATGGAAGGCTGACAGACAAGGCGGCAATCCAATCCGTTTAGCCGGCCCGGCTAAACGGATTGGTTGTACTTTTTACAGTATTACGGCTTCCACAGATGAAATTTTTTAATGGATTTTTTGTCAAAGCACTTCAGATATTCATTGCTATCGGGATGTTAAGAGCATTCCATGGAATATAACAAAAAGTGTATCTGGAGCCGGTTTCTCAAACTTACCTACCCCACCTTTAAATAGAATATCATTCACTATTTATGGCTTGAAAATGTCTAGAAATTGGTTAAACTTTTCACTGAATCACTGTGTTATACAAACCTTTGGCAACATTATAACATAAAATCCTAAATTGTATTGCCTTATTTGTAATTAAAATGTGCTATGTATGGCTTCCGCATCGGGTAGACAGTTGCTACAAATTAAAGACATGCAAAAAAAACTAAAACAACTGCTATAAGGTCATAAAACTGACAAAATAGAATATCATATTCACTATTTATGGCTTTAACATTTCTAGAAATTGGTTAAACTTTTCACTGAATCACTGTATAGTGTTATACAAACCTTTGGCAACATTATAATATAAAATCCTAAATTGTATTGCCTTATTTGTTATTAAAATATACTATGTATCGCTTACTAGACGGATCGGGTGTATGTCCAAATATGGTCATATCCTACTAACTCCAGTGTTTACCTGAACGGGGCGTATGATCAAATATGGTGCCCGAACTTTTCATGCCGTATTTTCACTAATTTCACTCACTTTTCCGCTAACAACACAAATGTCCTAACCTTGCACAACTATTCAACCATACAATGTGTGAGTTTCGTCAACTTACCATGGTTAGTTTAGTCGTTTCACAGAATTCCGTGAATGAACGGAGCCGCAAAATTGCCTTTTTCCGGATTCCGAGAAAACCGGAAGTTTGAAACGTTTCAGGCCTCTGCTGATTGGTCAAATTCCCCAATGGCGGGCTTTGTGGCGTAGAGTTATCTTCGCTGATTGGCTGGGAGAAAACCATATGCTTCTCGACCTCACTGAGTTGCAGCAGTGACGCTATGTTTGGTGTGTGCGGAAGTGATCAAATATGGTTCCTCGCCCCATAAAGGGTTAAAGATTTGACAGGAAAACACTTTCCTCTCTTTTCAAAATCCATTGTCTTAAAATGTTACATTCAAATACCTTAAATAAAGTTCTGATGAGAAAAACAGTTTTTTAGATTTTTTTAAAAATTAGATTTATATGATCAAACACTAAAATAAATACAGAACCTAAAGTTCTACAGCTAGAATACTGTTATTTTACAGGTTTTTCTAACATTTTCCAAACAAACAGGTTCAACAAAATGACATCACAAAATGTTCTGTCGGAAACAATTACTCTGAAATCTTATATATATAGAAAAATTATAGTACAACTAATTAATACAGCATTTCATATTTAAACTAGGGCTGTCAGTCGATTAAAATATTTAATCGCATGATTGTCCATAGTTAATCGCGATTAATCGCAAATTAATGGCACATTTTGTATCCGTTCTAAATGTACCTAAGAGGAATATTTTTCAAGTTTTTAATACTCTTATCAACATATGAGTGGACAAATATGCTTTATGCTAATGTTTATTATCATTTGAACAATGTCAAATATCCTCATGAATATTAAACACAACAACCTCTGAACATTACAAATATTCGCCTCAATTCAACCTGGAACCTCTCTCATACAATAATACAATACAAAGTGTGTGTGTGTGTGTATGTGATGGATCGTTGGAGCTATGTGCAACTCAAGGCTATGCTCGAACGGGAGCTGGCTGGACGCTGCGATCATGTTGCGCGCACTATCCGTGCTGAGTGTGCTGACTTTTCGTACAATGTCCCACTGTCTGGCTTCCTGCATAAAGTCAAGTGCTCGGCGCAGTTGTGGCGAAATGTCGCTCCTCTGTTTTCATTTAAACAGCTCCTTAGATCCGTTAGCGCAGCTAGCTAGCACCAGATGCTAACAACAACAATGCACGCAAGGTCTCTGTCTCGCTCGCTCGGGCCACACATACACACACCCTCCCGGTCCTCCCAATAGCCAGTCGGTGCCTGCCGGTGAGCGTGGAAGTGTGGTCTGCCACAAGCGGGCGGCAGGAGCGGGGCTGTCAGCATCAGCTTGTAGATGGTATTTTAAACTCGATGCGCTCTGAAACTACGGGGCGGTCGAGGAAAAAAAACACACATGCGTTAATCGCGTCAAAATAATTAGTGGCGTTAATTTTTTTTGCGTTAACGCGTTATTAACGCGTTAACTTGACAGCCCTAATTTAAACATCATACTTATAAACAGTAGAAACAAAAAGTAAGTTGATTTTTTTAAGAGTACTTTGAAACATTCTCAAATGAAAATAACAAGATTTACAAAATGGCGACATATGTTCACATTGTCAATTTGAAGGAGCAGTGTGCAGGATTTAGTACGTCTAACAATGGGGATGTAGGTTCCAACCAATGGATAACTTGTTCACTCACCCTCCTATCCCAAGTCTGTAGGAGAATTGGCTGCAAAAAACTTGAGGCCCAATCATGTTTCCTCTGTCCATTCTGCGCTACTGTAGACGTGGCAGTGCAACCTAGAGGACAAAAAGATCAGAATCAGAAACGGGTTTATTGCCAGGTAGGTTCACACGTACGAGGAATTTCACTAGGTGTCGTGGTGCATACATACAAATAAAAAACTAAAATTAAGAAAAGTACACAGATAGCGAACTATATTAAGAACACTGTAATAAAAATATAGTAAGATAGCAATAAAATAAAGCAGTAATTTACATCGAAATAGAATGCAATAAATTATAGAATATAAAATATGTGCAGTAAGCAATATTTAAACATTGCATTATTTACCATCCTGTGATCTCCATTAAGTAATGCATAGAGTCTGCGTTGTGGCTGAGGTAAAGTGTCAGTAGGGGGGGGGCGGGCCTTGTTGAGGTGCCGAGAGCTTTTGGTCCTGATGGAGAGAGGTTCTGGTCCTGATGGAGAGAGAGGTTCTGGTCCTGATGGAGAGAGAGGTTCTGGTCCTGATGGAGAGAGAGGTTCTGGTCCTGATGGAGAGAGGTTTTGGTCCTGATGGAGAGAGGTTTTGGTCCTGATGGAGAAAGGTTTTGGTCCTGATGGAGAGAGGTTTTGGTCCTGATGGAGAGAGGTTTTGGTCCTGATGGAGAGAGAGGTTCTGGTCCTGATGGAGAGAAAAGCTGTACTTTTTTGGTGAGGGAGCAGATGTTCTGCTCCCGTTTGAAGTCCTGGGCGATGATGGTGCCCAGGAAGCGGAAAGACTCCACATCAGTTACTGGGGAGTCACACAGAGTGATGGGGGCGGGTGGGGCTGCGTTCTTCCTAAAGCCCACAACCATCTCCACTGTCTTGAGAGCGTTGAGCTCCAGGTGGTTATCCCTACACCAGGTCACCAGATGGTCCATCTCCCACCTGTAGGCAGACTTGTCCCCACCAGAGATGAGTCCGATGAGGGTGGTGTCAAACTTCAGTAGCTTGACAGACTGGTGACTGGAGGTGCAGCTGTTGGTGTACAGGGAGAAGAGCAGAGGGGAGAAGAGCAGAGGGGAGAAGAGCAGAGGGGAGAAGAGCAGAGGGGAGAAGAGCAGAGGGGAAAGAATGCAGCCTTGAGGGGAACCAATGCTGATGGTCCGGGAGTCAGAGAGGTGTTTCCCCAGCCTCACGTGCTGCTTCCTGTCAGACAGGAAGTCTGTGATCCACCTGCAGGTGGAGTCGGGCACGTGCAGCTGGGAGAACTTGTCCTGCAGCAGAGCCGGGATGATGGTGTTGAAGGCGGAGCTGAAGACCACAAACAGGATCCTGGCGTAGGTTCCTGCTGTGTCCAGGTGCTGGAGGAGGAAGTGAAGTGATAACTATTGTTTCTGAAATTCCTTTCTCTTAAAGTGAATACATAAAATAAAAAAACAGTGGAGCTTACCCTAAAACTAACCACTGGATAGGGTTAACCCTAATCCATATATTTTTTTTAATTATTATTTAAAAAAAAATATATATAGCACCAAATTGCAACTAATCTATATCTACGGTCACTTTTCACATTGAACATGAGCTCTTTTATTAAATAAACTAAACGCTTTCATTTTAAGTTGAGTTTAGTGTTTTTGATGCTAAGAAACACTGATGCATTAATCAATAACAATAATCCACAGCTCCTCTCCCTGCTCCAGAGGATTTAAAGAATATATCAGCAGTAAACCTAGGGGAAGCACTGACATTCAATATTATGTTAGACACAAGTTAGTTATTACTCACATATCAAAGTCTTTTCATCTGCAAGATGGAAGAATAGCTGGGTGCTGCCTGGAGAGACTGATGAGGAGTCACTGGCTGGCTTCAGCAGCTTTCCACACAAAGCCATCACATGTTCTGTTCCATAGTCTTCACTGTCCACTGGTGCTCTGTCAAAAGAGTGAACATCACAGCTGTCATGGTAACCCTTTGTTACACAACCAACATGTGTCAAAAGTTACCCAAATTAGTTTAAATTGTAAATATCTTTGCAATAAATTACTTCCAGGAATTCCTCAATTAACCTGTTTTTGATCAACACCAATTCTCATTTTAACTTTCTTACTTTTAAAAAAATAAAAATCATGTTTGTATCACTACACTTCTAAGGCACAACATGGGTAACAAATTATCCGTATTATTATGTTATTTCATGCATGGCTGAGTGTTTCTTTAAAAATACATTGTTTTTGATTACCACAAATCATTATTTTAATTCTCCCGTTCTAATTGATGAACTAAAATAGTTTATGCCAAGTGTACGGTGGCCGGCAGGTGCAAACGCTAAACAACGGCCAAAAACACACACATAAGCAGGAAACACCTGCAAATAATGAAATGAAAAACCAACAAACCCTGAAAACACATACAACAGAAAAACGCTGCATTTACAGAAATGATGCAAGCTAAACCTACAACACACAAACCCCGAAAACAAACGCAACAGAAAAACGCTGCAAATACAAAAACGATATGCAAAGTCAAAAGCACATACAACCGAAAAAACACATTACAAAAAAAAAACATTCCGGAAGTGCTTCAGGCCTCTAGGGGGCTCGCTACGTGGAACAGATCGATGTATGACCAGACATAGAGAGAACGAACAAGAGGAAAGAAAGTTAATTTAAGTGGAGAAAGATATAAGAAGGTAAGTTTTGTTTTTTTATACATAGAGCGTCATATTTATATAGCTAGCGTTAGCGTGCCTAACTACTACACCAGCTGAGGGAGGAGAGCTTCACGTGAAGAGAAGAGAAAGTGAGGGAAGAACATTGTAAAGAGATGACAAATCAAGTGCAGGCAAATAACACGGGCCATAGTGAGTACCGCGGAAAAAGGACATTTGAATTCTTAGCAGTTTGTTTATATTTATGTATTTGTGTATAGATGTTGCAACTATACAGAGCTTTAGCAATTGCCTGTAACTATGGTCATGCTAATAAAGCTATTGAATTGAATTGAGAAAAAGAGAGAGAGAAAGTGACAAAATGTGAAGAGGGACAAAGTAATGACAGGATAGTAGTGTGCATTAGACATTCAAGGAGAGAGACAAATCACAGATTCAACGGTGAACATGATGTATCTATTTATTTAGCTAACCACTATTTAGACTATGTGTTTTTGATTGACTTGATTACATGGATTTACTACATCAATGTATGTCTTTTCAGGCTGCCATGTTTTGTCCTTTCTGTGGCCAGCATCTGGGGACAGTTCAAGTGCTCTGTGGCTCCTGTGGCAAACATGTACAGTTTTTGGCAGAAGTTGAACACAACAGTAAGTTCACTTTTTGTATTGTATCTGTTTCAAATGCAAGAAATAAGGATTCAACACACTGCTCTGTTTAGAATGCTAATTGGCAGATGCATACACTAGTTATCAGCATGAAGGACACATTTTTTCATTGTCTGTTTATGTGAAATATGTAGAAGCCATCATTAAATTGTAGACCAACGCATGATTAAATACACAAAACAGCTTATATTATACATTCATAATTGTGTATTAGTTATATCTTTATAAAGAACATTATACATTTAGAATCAGATTTTAAGACAGTGAGCCATGACATGTTTTCTTCTTTTTCTCCTTGTGTTTTTGAACTATAGAAGTTGCAATCATCCTCCCAGCATGAAAGTATTCGTCATCTTTTGCAGCTGTTGATATTTTTTGTTAAATTATTATCACGTTAACCAACAGTTGCCACGTTATCATAAAGATATACAGTATAAGATAATGTAATTGTCACGTAAATCAAGCTGCAAAACCCATAAGCAGCTCCTATATTTACAGTACAGTATTGAACATAAGACAGATTTGCGAACATCATTACCTGCATTGTCGAACTTGAGGAATTTCCTGTCCTGTGGACCATCAAATATTCTTCTCATTCTCAGGCATTCCATTAGGAGGGTCAGGAACTCACGCTTGGGACCACCAGTGTCCACTCCATCCTCAGTTTGTCCCTCATCATCAGTAAACTTAACCTGCATCTGATGAGAGGGGTCGAATGAGGCCCCTTTGAAGCCGCGGATTGCTCCATCCCACACATTGGCTCTATTAATATTGAACCTGCTGCAAGAGGTATTTTTAATTTTTGCAGAGAGTTCTGCAACAATGTGTGCCGCAGTCAGGTATTCTGTGCTGGGAAAGACAAAGTGATGTATTGTAATATTAAATGATGAAGCTATAATAAGATTTACAGTATAGAATAAAAAAATCAAGTGATAAAAGTAACATTTAATACATTTCCTCTGCAGTTTGCTCCGTTTCCTCTTCTGGAGTGCATACACAGTTGTGTAGTTGCTGCAGTGAGAAGACAGTTGAATAATGACTTTCAAATACATAATATATGCATGACAGTCATATTTGCAAAAGGATGTCGATCCTCTTCCTGGTTTTTTTAATACATTGGGTTCTAAACTGACAACAGCACTTTGTCATACTCCTGCACAATCCTTGTAAACATTTGAAATGGATGCAACAAACAATATCTGACCTTTGACAAATATTTGTGGGTGTTTTTTGTATCGTCTTCACTAAGATGTTGTGGGTGTCCTTTGGAAATGTATGAAAGTATAATTGTTCAGCTTCCTGGCAATATTACCCACTGTGATTGGAGGCTATGCAAACAACCAAATGTACAAATAAAAATACACACCAAACAACTGTGTCACGATGCAACTGTCAACATCGTTTACCTATAGAAGGTGTTCTGACCCGGGGCAGACTGGACCTCTTCCTGGAATGGGGTTGGTTCTCCATCCTACTTTTACCCAATAAATAATGATGCAGTTGATCTAATGACAGTGTCATTAGCACACAAAGGTATTTATTGATTTAATGTTCACAAATTCAAACCTACATGGTATAATTACATTTGTAATTAGTCTTACCCGATCAGATGCTGGTTGTGGGTGCCTGAGAGGTCTGATAAAGGTAAACAAAAAATATATTCAAACTACTGTACTGTTAAAACATTCTGCTTCTTGTGGCACAAAATAACATGTTGACAATGTTTTATTTGACCCTGGCAAACTGTTGTCCATTCTGGGAGTGCTCTGTTCATTTGGAAAGTCCCACACCTGCATACAACACACAAATGACTGACTGAAATAAAATAAATTCACTTTAATTAAGAATAAATGCCACGATAGATCCAAACTGTCAGCAAGACTGTCTCCAGATGGCAACTTTGCAAAAACCACACTGTCCTCGTCACTTGAAGAGGTTGTTCCAGTGTAACCTAAGAAAATAAAAGTGTCATGATTAATACTATACAAATAATTGTTCCCCTACGTCTGTACCTATCATCAAATGTTGGTTTGAATCCTGAATTATTGGATTGACATCAATCAGAAAGGATTCAATCGAAACACAAAATGTTTGTGAAATGTACATTATATTGTTGACCGTCTTTTTCACTCTCACATTAGGATTTAGGGCACAACAAACCAACATTGTTGTGAGAAAAAAGGTTAATTTAGAATTACAATCCTTAAGAGGGAATTTATAACAGTTTGAACAGAAGGAAAGTTTGGAAGCTTTTGTTGATACTTAAATTCCATTTCTTCTGCCACTATTCATAAAAGACCATTTGACGTCATAAGTTCAACCACGAAGAGAAAGGAATGATGGGTGGAATGAATTGTGTTAAGAAATATAGACAGAACAACTGTTATGTTTACATTTGAACTATTATACAGTTTAGTGCTTTAAACAAGGGGGAATATATGTCAGAAGCACTTACAACTGTTTTCAACGGCTTCAAGAGTACAGATGTACAACGTAATTCGTTGGTAGGGCTTTCCAATGGCCTCTTTGTACATCTGTACTGTGAAAGGGGTGTCCGTTCCGGGGATATTTGTTATCACCCTCGCATCAGGGTACAACAAGACATGGGCACCATCTTCCAAGTCCTGGTTAAAGGCTTTCTGCTTTTTTATGGCAGCAGCCAACAGTTCTTCACATGCCCATTGAGGTTCGACATTAAGGGGAAGTGACCTCCCTCTCAAAGGTTTAAGGCAGCCATCCATCCTCCTCATTACTCCAACAGAAATCTGCAAAAAGACAATAATATGCAAATGAATAAAACATTTTTTCGGACATTATATGAGTGTGGTGAGCAGATTTGAATGACAGATGTATTCATAACAGAAAACGTTGCATACCTTCACCAATTTCTGTTTATTTTTGGAGTTATGCCGTCCCTTTGTAAAAAAGGTCTCCCTCTTTTTTATTTCCCTATATTTCTGAAAGGACTCTACAGCTGAGCTTCCTGCTACAAAAAAAACAGGAATAAAACATTCATTACTCTTCATTATGTTCAATAGGAGTCTCATCCTCAATCCCTTCTGAGGAACATCTTATAACACATTCAACATTAGGTAAGTCACATAGTTTAGAGATGTATTTGTATAATAACAGAATTCGAACTTTTAAATAAATACTTATTGTTTGGTAATAAAACGAACAACCTATTTACCTGCACTGGTGCTAGGCTGTGCACTTAGATGCGCACTAGTGGTGGGCATCTCCTCAGGGACTTTGTTAGCCACATCTTTTAGAAATGTGATGTCTCTGCCACAGACACCACAAAAGCCATGCGAAGATGTCACGCTGGAACCACAGAATGGACAGTACATCTGTGGAGAAATAAAATGTAGGACAGCTAGGTTAAGTCAAAAAGAGTGGATATTTTTCAGCTACCTAAATATTATAATAGTATTAAAGAACGGTCTTTCAATTAACTCATCAGAAGCCAACCTCCTGTCTATCCCCCCACAAACCAAGCACCGAACCTGGGGGGACAGCGCTTTCTCCATTGCTGCCCCCTCCCTCTGGAACTCACTCCCATTAAACATCAGAGACTGCACCGACCCCCCCCACCTTCAAAACACACCTCTTCAGACTGTCTTTTAATGTGGGAATAATGTTGTGTTGCTGTTTTAATATTTTAATTCAACTTTTTACATTTGATTTCCTTTTTATCACCGCATCGCATTTGCGACTCAGTTGAGGTCCCATCCACGAGGTGAGGGCGTGAGACCCCACCCAGTCTGTGATCTGCGTGTAGGGAGGGGCGTCCCGGTTCTATACTATATCTATATTATGTCAAGAGTTACATTTAGGTGCACAATGGCTCTTGCAAGCTCTTTGATCAAACATGCTAACGCTAGCTACGTAAATATGACGCTCTATGTATAAAAACAAAACAAAACTTACCTTCTTATATCTTTCTCCACTTAAATGAACTTTCTTTCCTCTTGTTCGTTCTCTCTATGTCTGGTCATACATCAATCTGTTCCACGTAGCGCGCCCCCTAGAGGCCTGAAGCACTTCCGGAATGTTTTTTTTTTGTAACGTGTTATTCGATTGTATGTGCTTTTGACTTTGCATATCGTTTTTGTATTTGCAGCGTTTTTCTGTTGTGTTTGTTTTCAGGGTTTGTCTGTTGTAGGTTTAGCTTGCATCATTTCTGTAAATGCAGCGTTTTTCTGTTGTATGTGTTTTCAGGGTTTGTTGGTTTTTCATTTCATTATTTGCAGGTGTTTCCTGCTTATGTGTGTGTTTTTGGCCGTTGTTTAGCGTTTGCACCTGCCGGCCACCGTACAAGTGTGATACAAATGCAAAAAAATAAGATACTTTAATGATAATTTTGTTAAATAATAATTTTAGCAGAGATTTGGACCAAGCATGTATGATGTAGTAATACAACAACTATTTTAGTTTAGACAGTGTGACATTAACTAAGTTAGCCAAACGTTAGTGGTTAGCAGTTTATGCTATGATAGCTGTTGGCTACTGAACATTAACAAACTGGATTCCGCAGTTCTGCGACAACACTGTGACACCCTGCTGCACGTTTATGTGTAATCGTCCCGCGTTGGAGACGAGAGGGTGGCGCGGCAGCACTGCAATAAGCTGTAAACTGTAAGCTAACGTTAGCAGCCACCTTGTTAACCTGTATAGCCCGATTGCACATCTTGCAAGAAACAGCATCTCAGGACTTCTTAAAATGTAACAACCAATTAATGATGCTTACCCACTTAACGGGAAGAAACTCAGCTAACTGACGAGATTAACCATTTTTAACTAAACGAAACACAAGTCTAACAGCTAACGGGGTTAACGCTACTTTAGCACATAACTGGCAAAAGCGATCTTTTTTACTTCATGCTATCTGCACAAACGTATCATATGAAAGCTGAGATTCCACAGATTCCCTTAAAATATATGTCTCATCACTCAAAACTCACTGAACTAGAAGAAGAAATGTAACCTTAAATACACAATTAAACATTCACAAACTAAGGATTATCTAAATACATGTTTAACTCCATTACAGTTGCAGGACTCACCAGATCTCAAGTCTTCTGTTCTCTGTTGACGTCCCGATGCCCATATTTAACGTGTAGATGTAAAACTATCCCGATATTAGTCCATAAACTCGTGAGCAGACATACAGACAGCTGTAGTTCCGCAGGAGAGCCGCTCAAACTGACTTGGAAGTTTCAAATTGGATTGAAAGGCGCGACGGACAGTGCTCATTGGCAGGTTTTTCCGATGACGTTTATCTCAACCAATCAGGAGTGTTGTGGACTCATTCCAATCCTGCTTGTCTTGTCTGCCGTTGTATGGCTGGATTCCATTTCAAGTGCCGTAGCTTTTTACATACATTTTACGTTTTTTTTATTTGACAGTTATTTTTTACAGTTAACTATTTTAGTATACTATGAAAACTACTTTATTTACACAAAATCATTTTTGGGTATTTCTGCAATATATTACATTTTTTGTGAAGATGTATACATTTATTTAACATTTTAGAGATGTTTTATAATAAGATTTCTTTTTATTCTACAACAGTACAGAATACAGTTATTTTTTGTTTTTTTACATTTTGTTACATTAAATTTAAGGTTTTACTGCAACAAAAAAAAGAAAGTTGCCTTCATTTTACATGCAGTAAAATGATGTGTATTTTATGTGTTATTACATACAACGATAATTTCTCATCAAACCAATTTACAGAATAAAACCTTTATTTATTTTAAATAAAAGTAATTTACTGTATTTTTATGGTATTTACACGTAATATAGAAAAACAAGAAAGGTCTGTAAAATAATACAGTACATTTCTGTGAAAAAACTATTGTTAGGACCAAAAATATTGCATAATACATTTTTAATGCAGTCAGCTCATTTTATTTTTGCTAGAACAAGTGTTTAGTCTCAGAGTGGGAGGGATGCAGGCTGCTACAGGGACTGTTAAACACACACACACACCCTGACGACATGCACCACATATTTATTTGCTGGGTCATGAGGTTATCTTAACAAGGGTGTTTAATTTACCAGCCCATGTGTGTGTGTGTGTGTGTGTGCCCCTTCAATGATCTCGAGCTAATTAAGAAAAATATCAGATTTTTAATGTTGACTTTACATTCAGTTGGCAAATAAAAACGAATCAGATCTCTCCCCATTTTACAAAGCTAGCCTACGATACAGATGTACATTGCACAGCCCCGAGCTATATTTGTAACCCTCTAACCCCTGCAAAGCCAGACAGCTGCCCTGACGTTTTGAACAGAGTCTTTGTGTCTGATCCACAGTCATGAGTAAGACTGATGGAGAGTGATGTGAGTTGATGCTCTGTGTGAGGAACAACCTGGATGAGCAGCTGATAGAAACTCACCTGCTCCTCACCCACTGTGAAGCCTGGTCCGTTGAGATGCATGTATTATTCCTCTCCTTATGAAAGTTACCCTCTCTACTTCATTGGTGGGCTGCATACAAATGATCGGAAAACCATATCCTTTCATATTTTTGTTAAAGTAATAATTTCCAAAAGATCATCGATTTATCCCACTGAGGCTGCATTTAGTAATGTTATTGATTTCAGTCAGAGCTGTATACCAATCTATTTATCCAATCATCTGACATCTCCAGACAGGCATGCATCTCTTTTGGCAGTTAGTTTGAATTGATTTCATTCAGATGTTGGGTTTGGATAATACTGAAGTTGTATAGATGTGGATTTATAACAAGGTATTATGTGTCTATGTGTTTAATAATAGTATTTCCAATAGAACATTTGGATTTTTTTAAAACAATAGGAGCATGCTTGTTTGTTCTAAATATTAGTTTGTGTGTCCCTCTTTTCCGTAAGAAAGCGATCCGTAGGCCTTTGTATGATGTAGCAGAAAAATGACTCACTTATTTCCTTTTCCAGTTTCCTCAGCAGCTGGATCAAAGTGTTATCTGAGCTTTGCCTCTGATGCTTTTTATCACCTTGCTTGATACCGTCAGTCACACAATTTATTTATTTAATAGTTCCAGGCTGTGAAGGAATCAATAATGTTTTGCAGAGCAAGAAATCAATCTTAATTAGATGTATGGAAAGCGGTTTAAGCATCAGCTACAACCAGTCACAATTTGATTAGAAACATTTGAAAGGTATACTATACAGGGTTGACTCTACACACCCATACAAAAGCATCTACTCCGCATGCTCATCACAGGGACACCCTGAAGCTATATGCAATGTTCACATAGTCTTTAACTATAACTAACTTAAATATTAGGTCAGTGTGAGACCATTAAAACACACTGCTCCCTTTAAACTTACAAGATGTAATGCAATCATTAAACAATAATGTATGAAGGGAAGGCAGATAATGTTCACTGTTCTGCATAAAGAGAAATGTGTTGTGGTCGAGCAGTTATGTACCAGATAAGCTTCTATTAAGATACAATTCCCACACAATTAAAATGGTCTTAATAGAGATGTAGGGACAGTTTTTATCCTTTTTATGAGGAAGAGATAAGGCTGGAGCCAACACATTGCATGTAATAACCAACCATTACTGTTCAATTCTGGAAAACACAAGCGACTTCTTTTGGAGAGTTCTTTCAGTCAAGTGTTATATCACCCATCTGCGAGCATGCTGATGCCTTCTTTAGTTATTTTGTTAAGTGTTGCAATTTAAAGGTATTTTTGGATCCACTTGAGCCTCACCTGCTTGCTACTTAAAGTGTTTAATACCGGGATAAGACTTCTGACAGGTCTTAGAGCAGATTAGTGAACGTCTTGTATCCAGCTGTGGATGAATAGTGAGGAGAGGTGTTAAGAGGTTTCCAGTCCAACCATCTTAAGCTGAAAATGACATCATGCTGTCAATGGGAGGACAGGCAAAATATTATACAGTAACAGTGTCTCCATGTAGATGCAGATCCATGTAGAGTTTTTTTATTATAATGCCTGCTTTCAAAGGTCACATTAAAAAACAATAGGTTTCAGTTGTTGTTAGTGCGACTAATTACTTCCTGCAAACGTCTTAATTACTTTCTCCCATCCTAACCTCCTCTGTTTTTAGGCATAATTTCCAACACATATGAATTGTTATTCCTCACATGCAGAGGCAGGTGAAAGGGAGCCACCGTTTGACCTGATTATTATTAAATGAGGCCTGACAATTCTGTTTTTCAGAAGTTCATAAAATGGTTACATTTGTTGTCCTCCCTTCTTTTCTTGTCAGTAAACAGCATTGTACATTACAGCTAATGATGCAGTCATCAACATTCCTTAATAGCAGCAAAAAAAGGCAAGATGTTTTTCGTTTTGCTTAAAGAAAACTTAAAAAACATTTGCGGAAATGTTCAGTTTTCCTGTCCACACCACAGTGCAACAACAGTATTTTCAGATTGATTAATTTACTTGATTTAGTCAGGACCCTGAATAAACGCTACAACGACACATTTTGGTTTGATGTGTGGTTCTGCATTTATGATATAGGACACTGATGACATCTGAGCAGATTTGAGCAGATCAGCGCTTGATAAGAAAAAATCAACATGCACACACATGAGCTAAATGCTTACACTGGAAAAAAGATTCTGTTAAACCAGGCAGTTGAGTGGCAGTGAGGTTGTAGTACTTATTGTTGTGTGTGTAGAAATAAGGAGCCTGAGACACTTGGAGGCACCATTTATTCAAACGGCAGCACGTTCCAGCTGGAAGACCTTTCAGTGGGATCCTCTGAGCTGTGATGTGAGAGCTGATGTGTGCTGCAGGTGAAGGTTTGAGGCTGTGCTCACATGCTCTGCCTGGATAAGCCGTCATTACTCAAAGCTACAGCGCATCACTTCTTCTGCCGTAAATAAACACTATCCCTGACTCAGTGACTTTCAACCCTGCATATAATATAATCTTCTCAGGCGCATTAACATGTTTATGTAAAAGAAGAATCCGCTTGGACTGTTTGTGTTTTAGGAACAACACACTCTTTTGTCCTGAACATGCCTGTTGCCACGGTAACAGTGCAATATTCTGACACTAAGGTGGAGAATGTTTCTCTTCACAAATACACGTGATGATTGGTGGCGTGTTTCTGTGCACGTAAATACAAAACGGGTGATTTTGCTGCTCTTCTTCTTTGATTCTCTTCCTCTCTTTGCTTTCTAATTCCTTAATTCCTGTCTGGCTGTGTGTCGCAGTTTGAGCCGCTCCTCTGTCGCAGTGAATCCTCGCCGCCTGACTATGTGTGTGTGTGCCTCTGTTTCTGCTCTTCAGCTTCTCTCTTATATTTGCTGCAGTGCTTTGATTTCGAGTTGGAAGGCTTTAAACTCATAGTGACAACGAGAGGGCACACTTTCGCGCGCACACACACACACACACACACACACACACACACACACACACACACACACACACACACACACACACACACACACACACACACACACACACACACACACACACACACACACACACACACACACACACACACACACACACACACACACACACACACACACACACACACACACACACACACACACACACACACACACACGGGAACACACACTTAAAGCTGCTGTGTGTTTGAAAAAAGCTCAGCTGTACATGCATGTGTGTGTTTCTGCCACCTGAGGCTAAACCAGTTCTGTGGAGCAGTTTCAGTACTTAATGAGATGTCTCATCACATACACACATGCAGTATGAACACAACCTGAGTCTTTCCTCTCATGCCGACACTCACACATCAACAGAGTGTCAGAAGCTGTAGCATCAAAAGGGCTTGAGATCGAGTCTGAAGGGGTGACAGGAAATGATCCATGTCCAGGCTAGCTGCTGGTTACCATTCGATGCATTCATTAGAGAGTGAATTTGTCAGCATGCAGCATTGATCTGTCCACTTAATTGATGTGTGCATTGTTAACTCATCACTGGTAAGGTGGCCTATGGCTTTGTGATGCGCTTCTCTGCTCGATGGTGTTTAATGATGAAGGTAAGACACAAGGAGGAGAGCACAAGCGATAGTTTCCTGTTTCCTGGTATTTAACCTTGCTCATGACTGACATGCGCCCTGGTGAGTTATCAGATCACCACATTACGAAATTGAGCTGAGCCAAATGTGGGTTAGATATGCTGTCAAGTGTTTCAGTGAGGACATGCAGGGCGGGGGGTTTAACTGCCCTGCAAGACCCTGGACTCTGATCTCAGACAGGTGGAAAATTATCCCCAGAAGCAATCTTTGAGTAAGGACTGGAGTAATGGAAAAGGAAAGGAGATAGCGGTGGACCACACGTGGCGAGCTAGTGCTTAAGAGACCTTATTTGTAACGTGTGTTTGATGCCGTTTCGCTGATGTGTTTTTGACATATCATGAAATGTTT
Source organism: Gymnodraco acuticeps (assembly GCF_902827175.1). Taxonomy (NCBI): domain Eukaryota; kingdom Metazoa; phylum Chordata; class Actinopteri; order Perciformes; family Bathydraconidae; genus Gymnodraco; species Gymnodraco acuticeps. Next base: position 1,169,716 of record NW_022989748.1, on the reverse strand, counting down.
GCTTTCACACCATGGTGATCCAAATGTTTTGCTATTTAAACATCTGACCATAGCATGCTTTTAAGCATACATTTTATTTCTTGATTAAAATCTATAAGTTTGATAAATTTTTTGTGCAGAAAAAGAATTGAATTGTGTTTTATGGAGAGGATCCTGATGGTGCTGATTGACAAGGATCCTAAGAGAGGGATAGGGGGGACGTCCCGTCTGACGGAGACGCTGTAGCCCCTCCTCCTCGTCTGTTCTCTCTTTATTCAGGCAGGAGGATTACAGCAAAGAAAGCAGCAAAGCAAGCACTGAAGGGATTATGGAACAGCAGCAAAGGTATCAGAGCCGCCCCTCAGCACAGCAGCGGACCCCTGTGGCCCGTGTAAGAGACTCAGGCCTGGGTTAGAAATAGTTGCTCCTCTGCCAGCTGCTGCCACACAGCTCTGCCATCATCCCACAGAGCTTCTTCAGTTTTGACACGCAGAGCTGCCAAGACTTCCCAGCTCTCCCTAGTGGCTATTTGCTGTTCATTTGGACCTTCGTAAAGCAGACACAGGGATGAGCAAAGACAAAGCCACACAGGGGATTTGAACTCTGGCTCTCATTTATGGATTAGAGGCAGGACTTATTAAACAGTTTCAGTCTGAGATCCAAATAAGACTTTTGGTCCATGACCTCCTGACCCTGGGAAATGAAAACGTTTGCTTCTGCTGTGATGTTGAGACCCCCATCAAAGCAGGTCCTTGACCTTTATGAGGAAAGAATCAGCTGAAAGAGGCAGAGCTACAAGTCATGGCTTTATCTGGAGGTGGCCCAATGCTGGGAGCTTCTCTCTTGCGGCTTTCACACCAGCGCTTTTCCCTTTCTAGCTCCGAGCTAGAGCTTTTCTGGTTCAGCTCCGGTTTCCCTTTTCTGCTCCCGCTCTGTTCACACCGCCCAGCACCCGACTGGTGCTGCCGCTGCTGCGTCATGACGTCACCGTTTACATCGCTGATTTGCTCCCCAACGGCATTACGGCGCTCACAACAACGGGGAACTGCGTCGGGTCGATGATCGTGTTGCTTTTAATCACACGAAGCCAGAATAAATTGAATAACGACTTCTCCAACCTTATACTTTGCTCAGCCTCCAGAGTGCCGTGGTTCATTGTTTATTAATGTGTTTCTGCGGCATTTACCGACCGCTGCAGTGTTGGCTGCTCTTCTACGGGAGTTTATTCTCCTCCGTTAGCTCCCGGTTAGCTCACACTGCAGCGGCCGCTCTAAAGTATTCACTGTCCGACTCACACAAGCAGCTGATACATATCCCCAGTTCCCCTTAGCCTAAGTGAATGTGTGTCAGTCTGAATTGACGCTGTTTGGTATCACAACGCTGTTATGAAAGTTTCTCTGGTATAAAATGGGTGATGTTAGCATAGCAACCGAAGCCAAACTGACTACTTGCTATTGCTATCCTATTGTGGCATAAACCGTTTTCTACAGGCACATTTTACCGGCGTATTTTTATTATGATTCTACTTGTGATAGTCGGACACGACAACCTGTGCAGTCCCATGTATTGATCCATCCGATAGCTGCTATAATACAAAACAAAACGTCTGCCTCTCTCCACAATGATCAATAACAGTGAACGGATGGTCAAAGTAAGGTACAAATAAACAGAATCACACGAAGCCTGGTTAGTGTTGCCTGACTTTATAAAGTGTGATTATAAGCACTACTGCTTGTAGGCAGGCATGACAGTCGACCCATGTTCAGGGGAGGTGGGTTTAGTTTCCTGCACGCCTCGACGTAAGAGAGACGTAAGCGACGCCACCTCTTAGCTCCGAAGCTCTTGCCTCTAGACCGACAATTTTTTGGAGCTGGAAGTGAACCGGATTCCGGATCTAAGAGCCGGCGCCGCTGCGGTGTGAACAGGAAAAACCGGCGCTTTTCAGGCTCCAGCTCCGAGCCGGAGCTGAAAAAGCGCTGGTGTGAAAGGGGCCAGAGAGGAGCTGGCTGGAGGCTGACTATTTCTGTCGCTCAATTATATGAAGCGCGCACTGTAACTTTAACTGCAACGATAATTCAAATAATACATTGGTTGACTGTCATTTAAAATAGTTGCAGACGTTTATTTTGCAAACAGTACTCCAAATAAGTCAATTGTTAAATGTTTATTTTCTAATAGTGTACTGAATATACAGTATTAAGGGTAGGACACATTGAGCAATTTGATGACATCAACTTCATTTTAGGAAATGTTTTTGTGACATTTTACCCCAGATTAACAATTGATTGAGAAATAATTGTATTATCTAGATGTATCTGTAATCATTAAAAAGAAAAAAAACAACAGATCAATCAATAGCAGACCTGGATGTCTAAAAAAATACATTTCACTTTTTTTGTGAGGCTTTAACGATACATAATTGATTTTCTTTGTTTCTTTTTCTCAAGTGACTGTCACTTTACAATAAATGTTCTCTAAATATAATATATTTTGCCATGGGACTAATCTGTTTTTGTAAATACAGTAGGTAGCTGTCCATTTATGTCCTAGTTATTACAGCATAAATATTCATGTGAAACACAAACGAGAGGCCTCATTAGAGAGGACTTCACACTCTGTAGTTGTTGTGTTTAATGCACACCAATCATTGACAGTCTGCATCTTGCACACAGCGTGACATCGTGTGAAGCAACAGGAAATATATGCTTGGATTTAATGTTTCACTTGACTTTTAAATAGTTATTGAAGCAAGGGTACCAACATAAGCATTATTTTGCATAGAACAGATGGGCAGTTGCAGATGTAACCTATACCAAATGTACATAAACTGAGGAAAGACAGCTGGGTGATTGGTGGAAATAGCCTTGATAATCTCAATTAGAATTTTTAAAAAGGCAGGTTTCCACTCAGCTAAAATCCTCTGTTGAATGTTGTGAATTAAGACCCCATTATGTTTATTTGTGGTGAAATCAGCAAACCAATCAAGGTCATACAGTAGCAGGCAGACTGTCATCTTCTCTATTCACATATGCAAATGTGATTATATCGTTATTAATCAAAGCAGTCACTCAAGTCAGATAACAAGCGGGTCGTTACATCCGTTGTTTCCCCTGTAATTTAATATGATGACAAAGAGCTATTCTTATAACCTGGCACCATATCAACAGTTTCTATCCCCGGTCTCTTGCAGTCTAGCAGTTTACAAAGTGTTGATAAGCATATCGTACATGGCTTAGGACGGTGATGCATTTGACTAGATCCACACAGGACCTGAAGAATATCTTCGAGGGTGTTACACAGTCACAAGATGCAGGAATACCGGTTCAGAGCAGTATAATGTTTCGATTAGCTGAGGCCCACGTCAGAAATGATCATGCCTGTCATATGCCTATCTCCATAGAGGCTGAATCATCATGTTAGTCCTGATGCTCTTCTAGCTAATCATACACCCTGTCATGTACGCAATTACAGTTGGGTCTTTGTTATCATGTGCTACTCTGATAATGGAAGAATAGATTGAGTTTTTCCCCCAACATATGTTGTTTTAAGGCACATTTTCGACATACTATACTATGGCTTTTTTTCATATCTTTGACATACTATGATTTTTTTCGCATATTTTCGACAAAATATACTATGTGTTTTTCTTTGCATATTTACAACATACGTCGTTTTATGGCATAATTTCAACATACAGTACTATACTGTGGCTTTTTTGTTTGTTGCATAAACACAATTTAGGATGCTGAAAATATGCAAGAAAAAAATAAAACTACAAAGTATATGGTGCTGAAAATATGCAAAAAACTAGATGTAGTATTAGTAAGTCTAAAATGTGTCAAAAACCTGCCAAATAAATGCGTAAAACGCATAGCAGAGTACGTAAAAAAACAAGCTAAATAAATGCAAGAATACCCGACAAAGTATAGTACGAAAATGTCCAATTTGAATATCACATTTTCTGTTTTGCACTATACTAGAAATGATTGTCATGGTCCAGCCATTAAGTGTATACGTTGTTTCGATGGATTTTCTTTGTTGGGTGCTTTCCCAGATACCAACTGAGTTCTGATGTGCAAGGAGGTTGGATGGAGGAGGTTGGATGGAGGAGGTTGGATGGAGGAGGTTGGATGGAGGAGGTTGGATGGAGGAGGTTGGATGGAGGAGGTTGGATGCGACATGCGTAGGTCAAATAAAATCACACTGGCTCCAACAGTCCAGCATCTACCTCAGTAGCATTATGGTAGTAAATGTGAAACAATTGTACGGGTTAACCAAATGGGGTGCCTGGTCTGTGACAAAGGTACTTTCACTTCAACATTTGTTCATACAATCATTAATACTAGTTGGACACATTATTCTGAAAGAGATATGAATTACAGGACTCGAGCAATGAGACATATTTGACTCCGGCTAGCATGAGCCATTAGTTGATCATACAAGGTTGTGAGGGAGTCATTTGTTCTTAGAAACCTTCCAGAAGCCGGCCTTTCTTTTGCCCACTGTGTAGAAAATGCAATACACACAACAGATACATCTTTAATTTTAGCTTAAAGTCTTCCCTAGGACTAATATTGAAACTGCTACAGCAGATGGAAATGAATAAACTAAAGTGTAAAATTCACAAGTAGTATAATCAAGTAAAGAAATTCAAAACTCCGTCATGAATATTTTGAGGGAAATTCAATGGAGACATTTTGTATCTCCAGGCAGTCACATCTGCTAAACTGAATGTGTTTACTCTAGTAAAACAAATGAAAGCAAAGATACATTTCACTTCTTTTCATACTCTCTGCAACAATTTACATCTAAAACAGTTTAATGACGTGGATCTCTCTCTGAAACAAAGAATATTTCCAGTTATGTGCTTTTTTCCCTCACATTTATTCTTTTTTTTAACCCCAGACAATAACAGCAATACATTGTCAGAAACATGGTTGTCACAATCACAGCTGGCTAAGACAGAGAAACACTGCGATTCAGTACATTATTGCATTAGAGGAAACCACCATCTGACACGTGAACATTTACACTGTTGAGAAGGAAGACGAGATGAAAAGGTGGTTGGATATATGGACGAGTGAGGGAACTTAACATTATTTTGCAACAGCTGGTTGAAAACACTCTTTCATACAATCCCAGTAGTTAATACAGATTGATAAAGCCAGGAGTACAGGGGGCTTGGGAGAGCGAGAAGACGTTTCAGTGTCGTACTTACATAGTGTCACTGCTTAGTATAGATGCATAGTTCAGAAGGGGGTCTCATTCTCAGGGGCAATGGAGCAAAAATGCCGGAGCAGTTCAACTTTAATTGTGTGCTTTGATTAGTCCATCAAAGCTGTATTGATGTTTGGGGAAAGTAGGCTGTCATATCTTTTCTGCTCGTTCACTGCATAACAGGGAGATGTGACGCTTCCTTTCCTACTGTCATTACTATGTGAGCTAATTATTTATCTACTTTCACTGGTGGTCAGGGTGGCGAAATATTCAATTTAGCATTGATCACTTCCAGGTTCAAGACATCCAAATAATTGAGAAGTCTGGCATTTGTGGAATCGGTTGAATCTTGTCGGTTAAATTCAGGAACTGTAATGTTTGACATCCGCGCAACACCACTGAGAGGTGTGTTTGTTTGTATCTAGGCAGCAGAAGGGCTGGGAGTGTTAGTACAAATATGTTTGCATCAGTGCGTGTTATTATGAATATTGAATTGCTTTTAAGAGGTTTTTAATTCTGGAGGTGCATTATTTTAAGGACTGGTTGACTTGTGAATTTGCTTGCACACAGCCACACTAATTTATGCAAACACACACATTAGAAATATAAAGCCGAGCGCTGCTACTGGTAGTCTCCAGAGCCTGCTATTAGTCCGGCTAATTTCACATCATTTGACAGAGAATTCATTTAAAAATCCATCAGCAGAGCCTCAGAAAATACCACCACACGCCTCCATTACACCACCATGTAATCCCATTTTCACCTAGCCTTAAAATCCCCTTGCAGTCAGAAGACCGTTCACCATAATCTCTCCTGGTTATTAAAAGATGGACGAGCTGCGCTGTGAAAGCTTTTTGAAATCAGAGACCCTAAAAGAAAGTTACCTTAGCAGCCTGTGATTTAACACTTTTAAAATCCAGCAGATAGAGCTCAATTGGTTTTAGATATACTTCAACAAAATCACATGACTAATCCTGTTAGCTTGTCTCCAAAATGGCCGACAGCTTCATGGGATTTAAAGACAGGTGTGAATGGGGAAACATTTCCATCACCAGCGAAGATCTTTCCAAAAGTAAACCATCTACTATTTCTCAGAGCAAAACACTGTTTAAACATCTGGCCCTGAAACAGTGCTTTGATCTGTTGTGCTTCTCTCATTGTGTTAATATTTGTATTTATTTTCCGTAAAATGTGTGCTTCATTGTCTTTCTAAAGAACAGTATTACATGTTTACCCTACAAAAGTCAGTGAGTCTTAATGTGACGCTCAGAGATCAGTAATGCCAAGGCGAGCATACATAGTTCTTGTCCTAACCCAAGAAAAACATTAATATAAAGTTTCATCTACACACTTGAATATATTAAGCAACATCAACAGCATAGAAATGGAAATTGTGGCATTTAATTGCAATTAGATATTAGAACCCTGTTGGTGTTACACATGATCAGCTCGGTTTGTAGTACATCACATTTAAGACTAGTGAGATTAGCAAGTAATGGAATGTATAACAATTCAAATATAGGTCTTTCTAAGATATGTTTTTCCTCCACAAGTTGACAGGACATTAAGAGATGTACTGAGATCCTAATCACCACGCCTGAGAGATAATATAGTTGGATTAGTGCTACAGTTCATTAAGGAATCCTCATCAGATAATCTATTTACACCAATCCGCTGTGTGCAGCTTGTGTGCAACAGATAAGTGTTTTTACCCCCCCCCCCCCCCATCATTCCCAGGATCATACCTCCCTCTATTCCTCAATCTCCAGTATCAGGTCGCCTCCCTCCAGGGAGGCGTCGGCCCTGACATGCACCGCCTTGATGGTGCCGGCTAACGGGGAGTTGACCACGGTCTCCATCTTCATGGCAGAGAGGACACACAGCGGCTGCCCCTTCTCCCACCTTATCACAAACACAGGTCAGAGCATTAAGAACACTTGACAATGCACAGATCACTGAACTGCACTGTAGACAGAGGTAAACCAGACTCAAGCTTAGGACATGAAGGCTACACACTTTAGAATGACATATGCAAGTGGGACTTTAGCATATTAGCCTACTAGCTTACATACAACCCATACCATTTACTGTGAGGTTCACCAAAAGTACAAAGAAATAAGCTGATCCATGCATGTAGTTAAAGTGTTAAAAGTTCATCTTGAAGTGTTGTAAGCATCACAAGCTAGATTGAAATGATCATTTAAATAGGAGTAGAGCTGCAATCCTGGTTCAAAAATGTTAATTTAAAGGAGACCTATCATGCTATATTTAAATGATATAGTGTATGACCATACCTATATAAGGTATATTTATACATTTTATTTTTCAAAATACCAAACAGATCATTTTTTAGCCATGCCTCGTTTCGCTCATTTTCGCTCTTTTCCAAGCCTGTCTTTGAAAATTCTGAGCAGCAGCTGACCACGCCCCCCCTGCAGAAGAGCGGGGCATGCGCCGGCGAGAGTCACGTTACCATGCTTTCTGTGATTACGAGTGTGGAATAAACATGTCATCTCAAAGCAATGCATGTGTTCAAGCGTATTATCAATTTGATCCAGAGATTGACCCTGAAGCAGCGGAGGTTTTGGTGGAGGTGCAAAGATCTCGGTTGCAGCAGGACGTTTCTAAATGGTTAGTTGACAAGCTGTTGTTCCTATTTATTTTACTCTGTTACGATGATTGCTACTTATTCCGTTTATATTTTGGCTAATTAGCAAGAATGCTATGTGTACAGTTTATAACTTAGAGCTTGTAACGCAAAAACAGCGATACATATATATATTTATAAAGGGAGACATTCATATTTTCAGCATATATACAATGGCCTCATTGCGTTTATGAATAGTTTACACCCCTTTTCTTCCAACATCGTGCAACAACCGTTGGAAAGTTCAATAACTTAGAGTGATAACAAGTATAACTCCAACAACACCTCAGTTGTCAGCAGTGTGTGTAGTTTCATGTGTTTTTAAAAGCTCAGTTATTGACTTCTTTCTACAGGTGTACATGTGCAAATTGCGGCACGATGCCTTCTGAACGGAGAATGTGTGCTGCATGGAGATACCACAGGTAACATTTTTGATAGCTTCACTAAGTTGTCTGTTTAGAGAATGCATTTTTAACATGTCATTCAATATGTTTATCACACTAGGTGTCAAGACGGATTCAGGAACTTGAGGACTCTGTAACCTGTATGGTGGACCATCCTGGATTGGAGCCTGTGTGCCTGAATGTGTTCTCCCTGCAGAATGCATTGAATATTTACAGAGCTGAACATGGTGGACTACAGTTGAGGCAAATAGAGCAGTGAGTGGTTTGTTTCTTTTGACTGAAATTGTAAAACGAATGCTAATATTGTTCATGGAAATAAATACTGGTGTATATGGCTTTATGCAATCTTTCATTGTACATGTACTATTATATATATATATATATTATTACACAGCAATGGCATAACACACCCATGTGTACGACAAAAAAAGTCCACACACAACCTTATGCTTTTGAAATCAGAATATTCTTTACCCATCCAAACATGAATAATCACGACACATTTGATATCAACTCTGAACTTTATTGTCAAAATCAACGGTTCTTTGAACCCATAAAAAAAAACGAAATGTACTTGTATTTTGTATAAATTACACTAAATATTTTTTTTAATGATTTCAGGCGTCACAGGTATCTAGCCTACAGAAGCTTTGTGAGCTGGTGCTGGGGCTTCCTTGGACGCAGGATCAGAGTGGTGATTCCGGCCTGCGTTGTCCTCAAGGAGGCAGGAGTTTCCTGATCCGCAAAATGTCGATGTTGGGTTCAGACAGCAGCCAAATTGAACCGTGTAGCATACCCGGCGATGACCTCGTCCCTGTCAGGTCGCTCATAATGGTGCAGGGTCCACAAAGACTTGGTCGAAGATGAGGTCCATCAAGTTGGCCACGTAGCCTGTGCAATGTTTTTAAAAAAGCACAACAAAAAATGTGGTTTAGATTAGTATATGCATGTAAAAAACTGAAAGTTCTTTCTAATTTTATATTTGTAAATAGTTGTATAATAAATATTTTAAACACTTACGGAATGCGGGGTCAGTCTTTACTGGTTTTGCTCTGCATTCTCCCTTCCTGGCCTTTGGGAACTGCAGTTTATACAGAGGGTTTCCAGTGGATGTAGTGGCTTGTGCACGCTCAGCGTTTTCATTGTAGTGCAGGGCTGCCAGGTACAGTCTTTCATTTCCGCCATGAGAAAAAAAAAATGTAAATAATAGCAAAGGATGTACAAATTGTCACTAATTAGTAAGTATGTGAGGTGCTGGCCTGTAAAGAAGAAAACATAGTTAGAACAAAATCATCTCAATTTAGTATTCAGGATGAGAAAATACTATTTGGATAAATATAGTCTGAAATCCCAAAAGATGGGGCTTAAAACTCTCTATTTAGCAAAGCTCTTTGCTTAGCCTTTTCCAATCTGAGTTAGTTTTGAACCGTAACGTGCATGCTGTGTTTCTGACTCAATACAGATGATATGTTGGAGAGGGGCTGAGCTCAGTAGACTGACTGTAATGAGTGCTAGCCACTAATTAGCCTGTTGCTAGGTAAGGCCTTGTCAACAACAACATACCAACGGGGCTTTAGTTCTGTTTTACTCGTGGTGTGTGTCCCCCCTCACATACATACACACAGTGTTGTATCCTCACACACCCCCATTTATATTCATGTGCGCAAACAAGTAAACACACAAAAGCTTTTACATATAACGCTGCAAAAAACGGCATGTCTCATTAGCGTAGCGTAGCTTAGCTTACAGATCTGATCGTTCTTACAGACTACAATCACAAAAGCTTTTACATATAACGCTGCAAAAAACGGCACTTACCTACAGAAGATTACGTTTGTTATTATAACTTACTCAATATGATTTTAGAGGATACAAAATACTAATAAATAGGAGAATAAATACTTGTGTTATCGGCTAGGGCGTGGCTTTACAGCCTTCACACAGATCGCCATTACTGCAGTATGTCTGAACATGTTAGCAAATGCCTGATAATTAAAATAAAAGACAAAGCAAAGACTGCGGAGCGTACAACATAAAATGTTATAAAAACATATAAACACCTAACCGATTACTATTTGGGTTTGAGGCGACATTGATACGGCGAAGCTACATGCTACATGCTACATACTACAAGCTAGAGATAGCTTTATCAGGAAAAACACCGCTAAATAAAAACTTACAGCTTCAAAATTGGATGTGTCCTCACTGGCCTGCTCCCGGATGGTTGGTATTGATCCCGGCAATGCACGTGGCCGTGGCTCATTCCCCTGATAGGTGGAGAGTTGACCAATAAGCGGAGCACGTCTCTTTGTGACGTAGGAAAGTGTTGAAATCTGGATCCGTTTTTTTCAGATCCGTTTCAGCCACTTTTTTAGAGATTTGGCGAAGGAGGAAAATAGAGAGGGTTGTGTTTTCTGACACTTGGTGAGTTCCCTGACACACCGGAGAAACATATTCATGTATAAAAGACGTACAAAAGCACATTTTGCATGATAGGTCCCCTTTAAGTGATTAATCATTCAAAGTAGCAGCCTCTCTAATATGGAGATTTCCTGCATGTTCTGTTTAATATCATATCAGTCAATATCTTTAAGTTTTGGACTAACAAGATGTGGAAATGTGTTACTACTAACAAACCATTTATAGACCACATGATTAACCTAGAACATAATGGGCTAAATTATAATGAAAATATTCACGAGTTGCAGCACATATATCGATCGGACAGTTTATGATTCAAATCAGACTTTCACTAACATTATGGGATATGGGATTTGCTTTTTTACATAAAAAAGCATCTGTCCAAAGAGAGGAAACCAACTATGAGCAGCTTTTGTAGCTGTACTGATAACCAGTAGACATATTTGTGTTAGATATATAAACACAAACAGGTTATTTATATATAATATATATTCTAGATAAAAACCTCTTTTTAATTCCAAACTCTCTTAATGTTGGATAAGTAGGTGACCAATAACAAGACCTTCATAAAATACAGTTTGATTTAGCACAATGAGGATTTAAATAAGCAACTAAGGGTGGAGATGGAATAAAAAGCAAACTGTCTGCACTTGTAGAGTTAAAGTCATCAGATGTGATGATAGACTCACCTTGGATCCAACTTCCACTTTAACCTCCACCACTTTTCCAGGCATGGGCGCTCCCACCTGACCCTTGATAGACTTCTGAGCCTTGGGATGGAACTTCATTTCCTGGGTGGAGGACAAACAGAGACTTCATGCATCCATCTGTCCAGTCATTCAGCCAACGACTAACGGGACATTGGAACAGACCTCTGTGCTCTGCATCCTCTACACTGCTCATTGGTCTCTGAATAAAAACAGGATTCTAGTAGAGGATATCATTTCTTTCACTTCTCCCTTTTCCATCCATTTATTATTCACCTGCAGAGATACATATCCCATCTCTACCTCATCCATCATTTATCCAGCCAACAACCTATGCCCCCCCCCCCCTCTGTGTACCTTCATGGCGACAGTGTCTTTCACCAGCACAGATCTCAGCTGTCCGTTCAGTTCAAAGAAGACTTCCCTCTGGCCCGCCTTGTTCAGGTCCCCCAGAGCGAGGGCCTTGATGTGCAGGATCTTTCCTCTCTCCAGCTCCACCTGAGGAACAGGGCCAGAGAGAGAGAGAGCCGGAAGAAGAGAGAGGTGGGACACAAATAAGATTATGTTAGAATATTAAGATGAACACATGAGTGCCTAGCACACGAGTCCAGCTGAAGCAGTCAATGAGATGCAGAGCTTGGTGAAAATAAAAAGTCAAGTTAGTGGAGCGAGTTGAGCACAATGTTTCTCTCCCGCTGAGCTGGAGAGTTGCACAGCATGCTCTTGGTGAAGGAGAAGAGACTTAGACAGATTGATGAGTACCTAATTAAATACATGTTTAATGGCATCTTATCTCTGTATTTTACACTAATAACCTGCATAGCATGTGCGGCCATCTGCTCTCATCAGTTACCCATTTATGTTTAAATCTAATTGATCTCAATCTATTAAACATTGAGTGAAAAATGGGAAGCTTTCCAACAGGTTTTTTCTCAAAGATAATATTGAGAATAGGAAAAACACAGGTGTCTCTAATAACATGGATGGCAGAGTTTCAATGTGATTTTAAGCTTCTATATGTTTGTTTTTTAGGCAGGCCATATGATTATTTAAACATTTTCATTGATCAGAGTTTCTCACTGCTTAAAGTCAGAGACATGAACTCAACGCAAGGAAACTGAAGAAAAAGCTAAATGGAATCCAACCATCATTCATTTTATAATACAAAATGTGCCTTTTCCTTAGTTATGTGACCAAAACATTATGTTCAAAAAGACCAAATATTGGACATGAAACATGTCAACTATCAATAACTGAACTGACTACACTACGCATGTGTGCTGCATTCATGTGGCATCTGAATAATCAGAAAATGTAATTTCTGACAGGTGGACAACAACTCGGAAACAGAACCTGTTAAACGGACTATCAAAGGAGCAAAGAATGCAACACTGGCCTCGGTAAAGGCAACATCATCTAGTTTTAGTCCTGATGTTGAAATATGGATAACCTATGCCAACGCTGCAGTTCCTCGAATGGCGCCTTATTGGTTGGCTCTATAGGGAACAATCTCTATAAACCAATACCTGTAATCTCTGTTAGTTAGTCTCAAGACTACCCTCGCTCCTCCCTCCTCATATCATTCTGGTCACTGCAGCGTTTTTCCTTTGACACCAGCCACTGTACTATTTATCTCACGCCTCGCCTCATATCTCATCTCACCGGTGGGCTACTCACTTTTTCCATCCTTCCATTTGTCCAACTTTCCCTGTCAGGCTTTCAATCTCTCTCTTTGTCAGTCCTCCCGTGTGTGTCAGCTTTCCGTTGTGTATTGTTCTTTTTCTCCCCATGCCGTTGTTAATTTCCCTCATCTGACCCCTTCTGCCTCTCTTCTCTTTTATCCGTCCGTGTCAGTTGACCCTTCCCCTCTCATCTTTTTTGTTTCTCACATTGGCATCTCTGCTGCTGAGTCTCCATTGATATTCCAAACTAAGTCTCAGTGCGAAGACGGAAATACACTCTGCTGCAGGTATGTATTGATCTCAATTTCATTCTGCATCTCTCTTCCTGTGGAAGCTCTGACTCTTCATCTATTTTCCTCACTCAGTATCTGGTAACAAAAGCTTTCTTTGCATGCCTTTGCTCTCTCTCTGGCACTCAATCTTCATCTCTCTGTTTCTCTCCAACTTATACGGTTTTGTCAATCTCCTGGCAGCCGAAAAACACAACTGCCTTCCCTTCCAACAGTCTTCAACTGCAACACTACATCTCCTCACAACCGCTCACATGAAATATACAGTATGCACCTCTTTGAAAAGTTGCACAAGATTTATGAACCTTTTAAGGTTGTTTTTGCCTAAGTTGAACCCGTTTGTATGTAAGCTAGTTTTAAACAGAGCTAAAACACGACTTCAGAGCACTTGTTGATATTTATGGCAGCAGAGTTGCATTAGGACAACCTCTTCCCTGGCAGTCGGCTTGAATTACTCCTTTCATCAGTGGCCCTCTACCGCCAGTCAGAAGAGGAGTGGAGAGATTCAGCAGATTGTTTGCACTGAATACCTGGCTTTCAACTGTCTGTACTGACCATTCTGTTCATTTTATTGACAATTTTAACTTTTTCTGGGACCGCAGACATCTTTTCAAGGCAAATGGAGTTTGTCTGAACAAGTCAGGAGTGAAATTGTTTATCTCTAGCATATTCAACTGCCTGCGTTATCAATCTGTTCCCTCTGCCAAGGACAAGCGGCAAGAGGAATCAAAACAGGAGAAAGACACAACACATTGCGCAGAAAACCCTGAAGAATTATCACTGCACCCGACTGAGGAATGTTCTGATTATGGGAGACACATGGAGGAGTCTCCACTGCCCGTCAACCCCCCCCCTGTCAACGCCTTTGAGGATACTCCGTTCACCCTTTCACCCTTGCCCACCCTCCTGGGGATCGTTGGACACATGAAGGAGATACAGAGGGTTGGCACTGATTCCTTCCTGGAGTTCAAAGACCAAACTAAGGCGATACGCAGGGCTGGCACCATGTCCTTTACCCCCGCTCCTCAACGACGCCCACCAAAATCACCGCGGAGACGCGCACCATCTCCCCCGTCTTCATCACCGTGCCTACGTCAACCACCTCCCCCCCAGGCAGCATGTCCTCTACCCCCGCACCATCTCCCACGTCTCCATCACCGTGCCTGCGTCGGCCGCCTCCCCTCCCTTCGAGAGGGCATCTGCAGTCTCCGAAGCCTGATAAGGATGTGTGTGTACTAAACGCTGCAAACTGATATTTGCTGGGTCCAGGCTCAAGGGCGTATGGCACTCTCAACTCTTTCCAGGACATGCCGGGGCCCTGCCTGCCTATAGCTTTGCCGATATCTGTGTTGATAGGTAATAGATTAAGAGCGGTGAATCATCTTAGATACAGGAAGCGCTCAAACGTTTGTGTGAGTTTATCTAATTTAGCATTGATTCCATGTCAGCCACAGCTTGTTACAAAAAACATGACTGATGGTGTGTTTAACAAACTTAAACTAGCTTTATTAAATGTCAGGTCTTTGGCAGGAAAAACATTTTTAATCAATGATTTTATCACCGAGCACAATCTCGATTTTATGTTTTTAACAGAAACTTGGATTGAACAAAATAACAGTGCAGCTGTTCTTATCGAATCAACCCCTCCCAACTTTAGTTTTATGAGTCAGAAAAGAATGCATAAGAAAGGGGGTGGAGTTGCTATTCTGTTCAATGATTCCCTTCAATGCAGGAAGACATCGTATGGAAACTTTGATTCTTTTGAATATGTGGCCCTTCAGCTGAAATGCTCCTCTCGAGCTCTGTTCCTAAATATCTATAGACCACCCAAATACTGTGCAAGCTTTTTTGATGACTTTACTGAACTGCTGTCTATAGTGTGTATTGACTTTGACCGTCTAGTCATTGTTGGTGATTTTAACATCCATGTTGACAACCCCCAGGACAGAGGGGCTAAAGAACTGTTTTGTGTTCTTGATAGCTATGGACTGACTCAGCATGTGACGGAGCCCACGCACAATAAGGGGCACACTCTGGACTTAATTATCTCAAAGGGTCTGAATATCTCTAAGGTAGTGGTGACTGATGTTGCACTCTCTGACCATTCCTGTGTTTTCTTTGAGAGCTCTATTTCTGTTCACAAAAATGTTCAAAAAGAGGTAACCACAAAGCGATGTTTAACTGAAAATACTAGGGAAATGTTTACTCAGAATTTTTCTTCCACACTTGCCCCTGCTAACATCTCAGTAAATGAGCTAGTAGATCATTTTAATTAAAAAATTAAAAATGTTATAGATGCCATTGCTCCAACTAAGGTAAAGGAAGTGACTGGGAAGAAAATATCTCCATGGAGAAAGGCCATGACCGTGAAAACAGAAAAAAGAGAATGTCGAAAAGCTGAACGCAGGTGGCGAAAAACAAATCTCCAGGTTAACTTTGAAATCTATAAAGAGAGACTTGGCCTTTATAATTTGGAATTGAAAAACGCACGACAATCGTTCTTCTTTGACATCATTACCAAAAACAAAAACAACACACGTGCCTTGTTTGCTACCGTCGACAGACTAACTAACCCCCCAGTGTCAGTAGCCTCTGAATTTCTATCCACCAGGGCGTGCAATGATTTTGCCTCCTTTTTCACTGACAAAATTCAGAAAATCAGACAAGCAGTCAGTGCCTCTGCATCAGGAACAGCGAATGTGTTGTCCCTATCTCCACTTAACATCAATTCAAACACCATGACACAATTCCATCAGATTAATGATAAAAACCTAGAGGACATTATACAACTTCTGAAATCCTCCTCCTGCTGCCTTGATATTATTCCAACAGGATTTTTTAAAGATGTTTTGCCTTGCATGGCCTCAGATCTACTTCATATAGTAAACAAGTCTCTTCACTCAGGTATTTTTCCACAGGCCCTGAAAACTGCAGTCATTAAACCGCTCTTAAAAAAGAATAATCTAGATGCTTCAGTAATGAACAATTACAGGCCCATATCAAACCTCCCATTTCTAGGTAAAATCATTGAAAAAGTTGTTTTTCAACAGTTGAGTAATTTCTTGCATTTAAATAACTGTTTTGATGTGTTCCAGTCAGGCTTTCGTCCAAACCACAGCACTGAGACTGCTCTTGTAAAGGTCTTTAATGACATCCACTTAAACACAGACAGTGGCAGAACTTCAGTGTTAGTATTATTAGATCTCAGTGCTGCGTTTGATACTGTTGACCACAGCATATTACTAGACCGACTGGAAAACTGGGTGGGACTTTCGGAAACAGTTCTAAATTGGTTTGAATCCTACTTAAAGGACAGAAACAACTTTGTTTCTATAGGTAAATACACATCTGAGTTGACAAATATGACATGTGGGGTTCCTCAAGGCTCCATCTTGGGGCCTCTTCTCTTTAACATATACATGCTACCACTGGCTCAGATAATGAAAAACAACAAAATAAGTTACCATAGCTATGCAGATGACACACAAATGTACATAACAATTTCACCAGGAGACTATGCTCCAATTCAAACACTGAGTAAGCATTGAACAAATCAATGACTGGATGTGTCAGAACTTTCTCCAATTAAACAAAGATAAAACCGAGGTAATGGTTTTTGTAGCCAAGTCAGAACGTATAAAAGTTAGCGCTGAGCTTCAGTCTGCAATGTTCAAAACAACAGATAAAGCCAGAAATCTAGGTGTAGTCATGGACTCTGACCTGAGTATCAACAGTCACATTAAAACAGTTACTAAATCAGCCTACTATCACCTAAAGAATATATCTAGGATTAAAAGACTAATGTCACAGCAGGATTTGGAAAAACTTGTCCATGCTTTTATCTTCAGTCGACTGGACTACTGCAATGGTGTCTTTGCAGGTCTCACTAAAAAATCTATTAGGAAGCTGCAGCTGATTCAGAACGCTGCTGCTCGAGTCCTCACTAACACTAAGAAAGTGGATCACATCACTCCTGTTCTGAAGTCTTTACACTGGCTTCCTGTGTGTCAAAGAATAGATTTCAAAATACTGCTGCTGGTTTATAAAGCTTTGAATGGTTTAGGCCCAAAATACATTTCTGACCTCCTGCTAAATTATGAACCATCCAGATCTCTCAGGTCTTCAGGGACTGGTCAGCTTTCTGTCCCCAGAGTCAGAACTAAACATGATAAAGCAGCGTTCAGTTATTATGCTCCAAATATCTGGAACAAACTCCCAGAAACCTGCAGGTCCGCTGCAACTCTGACTACTTTTAAATCCAGGCTGAAGACTTTTCTTTTTGTCGCTGCTTTTAATTGAACTATTCATATCTTAGACTGCACTGAAACTTTTATCCATGTATTTGTTCTTTTAATGTTTATTTTATTAGCTTTTCTTTTTAATGACTGATTTTAGATGCCTTTTTCTTAATGTCTTTAATTTTTTGTAAAGCACTTTGAATTGCCTTGTGTTGAAAAGTGCTATATAAATAAACTTGCCTTGCCTTTCATTTTTGGTCCAATTCCACGGCTCATTAAGATTTTTGACCAAAACATTCCAGCAGTCATTTAACAAATAATGGAGTGGAGATATAACTCACAGACTCAAGGTCAAATTCAAGTCATGATTATTGATCACTTGCCGATGTGTCACTTCCTAACCTCACCTTTTAACGTTCAAACAAACGGCACTAAAAGGATTCAAGATATACAGTTCTATCAAAGCAGCCATATTCCTGCTATTTGCTTTTAGTATCATACTTGAGATGTAATCTCTTGTGCATTATGTATGTTTCATATCTATATAGCCCTCACATTTCTTTGCAGATTGTTCCCCTCCAGCGCAGAGCTTTTCATGTCATATTTAACTGCTTACCCTTTTGCTGCTATAAAACATCTGAAACAAGTTTCCCAGTATGCCTCCGATCTGACTTTATTAATGACGCGTGTTGTCAGTGACAGAGTAATGAGATCAGCGCCATGTGTCGGTGCACATTAGCACTGACAGGGTGTGTATGACTGGCTCCATGTTTGTGAAATCTGTTTATATTTCCATCAAACATGATTAATAGCACACCGAGTCATCAGCACATGCCAGTTAGGTTGATGTCTTTTTCACCTCCTGTGTGTGTGTGTGTGTGTGTGTGTGTGTGTGTGTGTGTGTGTGTGTGTGTGTGTGTGTGTGTGTGTGTGTATGTGTGTGTGTGTGTGTGGGGGGGTGTCGTCGAAGGACAGCGATGGGTGGACCTGTCATCCATTCATATGTGTATGCCCTAAAATGGCCTTCAGATACTTTAGTTACAAAGTGTTTTTTGATCATTTATATTCATACATGGGCGAATGTGGTGATATACAACTCAACATTTGATGTGGCAAGGGAAAGGAAAAGTTTGGGGCTCTCTGCTGGAACTGCTACCCCCGCAACCCGACCACGGATAAGTGGGAGAAGATGGATGGACAACTCATACAATACATTTGTGAAGAAAAAAATGCAGAAAAGTCTTAATGAATTAAAGTAAACGGGGTAGTACTCTTAATGCTGAAGTCGTGAGCATAGGACTCACTCAATTCGATTTGGATTATACTGCATAGGTTGTGTGAGATTTTGTAAAGAGATGTTTTCATATTGTTTTTCTGTTGTTAAACTCAGACCTCTTTATTTCTCAACATGTAATGGTAATTGATTTATAAGGGGTCATTTTGGAGGTGAATTATTCTTTGATGTGATTATACTGCATTACAAAGCGGTAGCCGTTGTGTTTACCCACACACTCACTCAGTACTAACAGAAATCTTCCTCGCTCGGAGTTCTGATAAGGCTCTCGCAGTGGATTTGCAACAGGCTTGAAATGAAGTGCTTACCAATACCAAATGATTACTGTGAAAGCTTTTATATCTACTTCCCACAACATCAACAACTCAGGGCTTTAGGTCTAGCTCAGCGCTCAGAAAAGATTTGGTGCTTGAATCTGTTTCGATACAAATTTCCGCTGCGTGCTTCACACGGTAGACGCCAAGAGCTCAAAACTATTTTTGTTCCAAATACACAGGTAACCGTGCGGATGGTAATGTTCAGCGGAGTCATCTGTCATGGACTGTGGCTGTCACTACGGATTTATCACAAACACCAACAAAGGCTTGTGTCTCTTCTGAAACACATTCATTTTGTGATGCAGACCGTTCAGCTGCCATGTTGCACATTCATCCTCTACAAAACCCTGTTAGGCTGCATTACACTTTCTGTTTATCTTTGTACAGGTATGTGTGGGAGATTACACCAACAATGCTGACATGTGCACGTGCACTCAACAGTAGGAGGAGTATGGAGTGCATGATACTCTCCTGTATTTAAACTGACGAACTGTTTTCGTAGCACAGAGATATTTACTTTCCTCAGGGCTCTTCCCTCGGTTTCAAATGTTTTTCAACAAAGCTCAATGTTCCCCAGTGATATATATCTACAATTGTGAGATCATTAATATTTAACGAGACAAAAATATAGGACCGGAAGACACAACGTTGCCACATGCATCACATGGTGTGTTCTACTTGTAGGCAGACACATAATCCGAATCATTTCTCAACACAGTCTATACCAAATGTACTACAAAGCACTTTTAAATCATATTTTTGATCAATGTCCAGTTATGTGTCTTCATAAATGTAAGCACATATGAACCAAGTACTTATATAAGCATCAGTTTAAAAAAATGTTTTGGAAAAAATGACAACAGCCTCATACAATGTTACGGCAGACATTTGAAATACTAAATATTAGATGTTGGCACTTTCTTCTTACAATATGCCTTATTTATTTGTTATTATTGTTTTTATCTTATGTTATTTTTACGTGATTTATTTCAGATTTGAAATGCCTCACTGCATTCCTTCAAAGTGCTGTATTAATAAAGTTATTACTGCATGTATTTTTATATTAATATAAGAGCTTGTTTTTGCCCTAGAGGAATTCTGCACTTCAAAAGGAAGCAGACAACTAACAGAAACGCTACAAGTGACGGCTGATTTTCTCTGACATGTTTTCATCCCTCTCCAGTCTGGTGCTGCTAATCGGACCTGATCTGGAGGGAGTCGCCATCATGTTTGTTCCTGGGCTGTGAAGGATTCTGAGCAGAAGTCCTGGCGTCTGAAAGTGACAACAGTTGTGACGGAGTGAGATAAACAGCAGCGAGGGGAGGTGAGAAGTGAGGCTGGAAAAACAAAACAACAGTCTAGCTTTTGGGGAATTTCTGAATGACAGGTTTTCTATTTAGAGAGGAGAACACGCAAAGTGAGTCGGGTTAAAAACAAGGGGTCTCACTTTAAATAAGACACCGTTAGAAAATCAATTTTTACAGCAAGGGAAGCCAATACTGCCATTGGCCAGGCTGGAAAAGTATTTATACTCCACTTCAACTGTAGCTGTAAAGGGTTTTGTGGCTTGTTGAGCAATTTGTGTTGATAAATATATTCTTTGAACTAGAAATCAAGAACAATTTATTCAACCTTACTATTTAGCGTTGTAAGAATTTGAAAAGGAAGCATAGCAGCACGAACCAACCTGTAGCTTCAAACAAATATCTGCCACAGCTGCTACAAAAAAATCTAATTGAAATATTAAAAGACTTATTATAAATCAGTGGTCGGTGGTCTGACCATTCATTTCTATTGTCTCTAATCACACACACCCTGGGGGGTTTACAACAAAGGAGGACGGGGGGTCTGCCCTTCTTTGGGGTCGATACCCAATTAGCGCAATCAATGCAGATCCTGATTCTTTGATAGTAATGCGGCAGCAGAGCAAGGCTCCTCATGTCCCGTCTAATATAAAATCAATTAACACACGCCTGAATCCGTCGTGCTGCAGTGAAATGGAACTGTACTCAAACGTGAGGCCTCTAGCCGCTGCAAATCACTCTGTTAAATCTTTGCACTACTCATGAGAGAAAATATTGTAAGAAACAATCTAATTTATAATAAATGAGGTTGTGTTAGTCTTAGTAAGGTTATAAATAATACTGGTAAACGGAGGAGTGTGAAGTGAAGCTTAGGAGCCTTGGGAAAATACAGAAAAGGTCTTCAGTCTTTTTTATTGTGGGAAATTGGTTATGGTTTTGTCCACAATCAATAGAAGACCATTTATCTGTGAGCTGCGCTGTTTTGTTACTTTGCTTCTTGACTATACTGTCCATCTGATGAAGCGGATCTGGAGATGTGCACGCAGCTACTTTCCAGAGAGATGCAAGTCACAGATGGTTGGAAATAATTAAAATTACTTTTAATGTTGTCATAGGTTTCCTTTTTATCAATGAATAATTTCTTTTGATTTAAGCTATGAAAATAAAATATGGAAGAAATGTAAACTGAGGGGAAATGGGTGCTATTTATTCAGCTTCTTGTGCTCAATGCGCCAAATACTTCAAAAATCAACAAAAAATGTCTTAATCCAAAAACTATAACCTTCAGATAACACAGACCATAACTAATCAAGATAAATAAATAGCTCTACAAGTACGAGGATACATTTGTATTTTGTATATTCTCCTAACTATGTTATCCCTAAGCTCACACCAAACCAAGTCCAGGAATTTCAGTAACAACTCAGAATGATAGCTCCACTACCTTTTGCTTAACATGCACAGAGTTCATAATTAATACCAATCAACAACATCATGCTGCCCACTTTAGGAATCGTAGAGGCAGGTTTGCTACAGAGCTGCAGTCGATAAACGTTAGGGGTCGACCGATTATCGGCCTGGCCGATTATCGAGGCCGATATTCCGCATTTTACAGATTATCGGTATCGGCTTTTTTTTAAATCAAATTGCCGATACAACTTTGGCTCTGATGCGGCCGTTTCTCTGGCTGCAGTCACCACTGTTCACGAGCAAAGTCCCGCCCACAGCGCTATCTGATAGGCTATTACTGAAGTGTCAATCAACACTGAAGATTTTCCGGGCTGCAGCCAGCCAGAGAGGCGGGACCTTCTCAGATTACAGGCAGGTACGAAGAACACAGACAGAGGCAAGCAGCAGCAGTGAGGGGTGTTTCGAAGGTAAATCAGTTGAAAGCCGAAGTTCAATAAACATCCCAATCCCCTATGCTGAAGTTGCAAAAACACCACGATTTTATGATCCAATTCTATCAGTTTCCCAGTTACAAAGGGACCGGGGGGGGGGGGGGGGGGGGGGGGGGGGCCTCGCAGCAACTCTGCTTTCTGCACCACAATCTGGTGCTGCTGAATTGGGACTAGAGTGAGACTCAAATATCAGAAGTTCAGAACATGTTTTAGTAGTTTTTATTTTAACTTCATTTACTTTACTCAGAGTCACAGAGAGGAAACCAGTTTTAAGATGTTGAAAAGTTCATTAAACATAAAAAGGCATTTCAAAGAAGTTCTGTTATTCTACATTTTGACATCAAGATTTTCTGATTTTACTGCAAATGTATATCGGTTCCAAATATCGGTTATCGGTCTCCTTGATTACTAATAATCGTTATCGGCCGTGAAAAAGCCATATCGGTCGATCCCTAATATGCGTTAATTCATAAAAGCTGCACCCCGTACGTCACACACACTCTGAATCTCACCAACACCGACCTCCATGAAAAACTGTAGCCTCCTCTTTGTGGAGGTTATCATGGACTGACCCACAGAGCGATCTAAAGAGGGGCTGATCGCGGCTAAAAATGTCACAGCCATCCTCTCTGACCCGTCTCACTTCCTGTTTAACAGCTTCACACCGCAGCCATCTGATCAGTCTCAAACACTGAGTTAGAAACCTATTAACAGCTTTTATTGTGGAACAACAGTTTTGAGTTTACTGCTGAGCTAAATCCTAATGGAATAATATGTATATTCATTGTCCTTACAACTGAAGTGTTGCCTTGAAAAAGCCTTTAGATTTTCCAACTCTGCATGTGTGTAGTTTTCCTCCCCATTACCTAATAGGAAAGTTAGGAACAAGTTTTGAATAGAGTACAAAGGCATATTTATTTTCTGATCACATGTTGAGTGACAGACTCTTTCCTGCAGAAAAATTAAATGTCTCTTTGATCGAACGTCTGGATTTTGACATCTGTCACAAAGGTTACCGTCACTAGTCTCTACACACTCTTCAATCTGGACCTGAACAATCACTTTAGTTTGAGTTTTGCTCGTCAAAGTTGTAACTTCTGTCATTCTCCTCAACCTCTGTCTGAACTATCTTATAAAAACTGCGTCTTCCACCCTGCTCGCTCCTGGACTGATAGTAGCTTGCTAGGACAGCCGACATCTTGGAGTATTTCTGCTGATTGCATCTTCACATATGTTGAACATTATTTCCAACCTGCTGATTCTGAATAATTGTCCTACTTAGATGCCAATATCCCCGGGAACATTTAACAGCTAATTTACATCCTCTCACTAAGAGACTGATACATTCCTGTGCCCCTGATTTATTTGAGTGCAAAGCAAATGTAACTCCTTTATTTTATACAGCCGCCTCCCTGTTGGACAACAAACTAATGGCACAAGCTTCTGAAATGTGTGAGGTCTTTTTTTGCTCTCTAATAGTACAGTATGGGCCCTCAGTGCCTTTCAGCGGGCTCACTCTCCAACATCTTACGACAAAGTCAATCCGTCATGTCTGTGGGGAGAGGCCAACCAGTGGCTGGAGGGATCAGAAACGCAGTTTGTGTCCCCTTAATAAAGTGTTAATATCTCCGTACTCCCCAATGTGTCATCAACTGTGACTCTGATCAAATCATATCCTGCTGATGATGCCTTTTCTTCAGGGGACCTTCAACACAATTAATGCAATAAATGAGTACACACTTGTTCACGTTTGATTTTGAAGCTATTTTGCTGTCATTTGTACATTTTCTTTATTTTTTAGCTTGCATAACTACAAATGCGCTATAAAAGTGCATTTATTCTGCATTAGTTCTGGTCTGTACTTTGGAACACAAATCAAAAGCATTCACTCATCTCAAGCAATATTATAAAATGGTTAATGTTAGCATGGCATCTGCTCATGTTTTTTTTTAAAGAAAAAGGGCTAAATATGTTCTGCAAAGGCAAAGATATCCTGACCTTTAGTTCACAATATAAAGGTCAGGCCCCAAACACTTCCCATAATGCAACAGCTTTTCATTAGAGGCTTGCTGTCTAGTGGATTCTCATGTCTTTCCATATCTGCCATCTGTTAGAAATGGTCTTAATCTGTAAATCGTGCAGAGTTCCCCCCTGAAGTTCTGGTCTAGAAATGGTACTCTGTGTAGTATGCGTTGTGCACCTCAAACTCCTCAGCGATCTTGGGTCCGTCCAGGAACAGCCGGGTGCTGAGACAGTCCACTGGACCAAAGTTAGCTGGGGAATAGAAACAGAGACCAACTTAACATCAGCGGCAAAGAAGACAAAGACCCAAAAGGAAAATCTTAATTGGTTAACGACGTCTCAAACGCCATGTCTGTTCTTTTACACTGTACACAATATTGACATTAGCTCTACAGGAAATCACTGAATTCCCAAAGGGTTTAGTTTCTTATAATTATTATTATATTTTGAAACGGTATTAGAAAAGACTTTAGAGGTTAAGATTTGTTTCAAGGTTATGTTCAGACTGAAGCCGAGCAGTTCAGGAACGTCTACACTATTAAAGCGTCTCATTAAAAGGTAACGTAACGCTGACATTTCCTGACTCCTTGAAGCAACAATTAAGCTGGTTTTAATCCAGGCAGCTGAATGGAACTGTTACGGCTTTAAACAACTTCCAGTAAAGTTTGAAATTCCACTCCTGAAGAAGGATTTCTATTAAACTTTCAACATCACAGGCTTCTCTGCCTCCTGCTGCTGCTGCTGGCTGCGTGTACTTCACACCTGCTTAAAAATGCTGTTACTGGTTATGCTGATTTCCCCCCCAGCACCACTTCTTACTGTTCTGGTTTCTTATGAGCATTATTCAAATGCTCCATCTGAGACAGGTGTTGTTACGGCTTTGGGGCTCAACTGCACTCTCGCCTGAATCTGAAGCATCTGATTGTTCTCCTGAAAGTAAAACTACAAATAAAACATTTTCTACCTGATGGCTAACCTTGGATGTGCCTTAATACCGGTTGGCTGCTTATTCCAAGCCTCAGGAAGTACCTCAGAGTACAGGTTAGAATGAGCAGGGAGACCCAGACCAAAAGCCATGAACCCAATCTGGTTTATAATTACAGATCTAATTTGATTAAATGAACAATAACTAAAAGATTAAACATGAACTTGAAGATAATGGCTGTGATAACTATCAAGTCTGCCCACTCACCTGTAAATTCCTTAAACTCCTGGAACACTTTGGGGTACATGGCTGCTGACATCACATCCTCGGGGGTGATCTCATCGTTGTGTGCCGCCCGCAGACCCTCCTCCAGGGACTTGAAGTCCAGGGGGGGCAGAGAGGCGCCGGGGCGACCCTCAATGCGAGGGAGATTCTTCAGCACCTGGGATAGAAGAGAAGAGAGCACAGGGGAGCAGAGGATTAGTTTCTCTGCATGGAATAATCTACAGACTGACTTTAAACTTCAAAGCATGCTTACATTTATATATTTTAAGCCGAAATAGATATGGATGTTCTTTTGATTTTTTCTCTCCCACAGTTGCGTCGTTGTTTTCTGAACCACCTGCCTTGAGAAGTACGAAGACAACAATGCTTGTTGATGCAGGTTGAACAGAAAGAGAGAATGCTATAGTTACGTGAAACACAAGCTGTGTCTGGACTAGCATAAATCAATGACAGGACATGGCTCACAAAAACATTAACAAACACTGGCTTGTTGCAGCAAATCAATAAAAGTTCTGTCCATAAACTTGATCCATGTCTCAAACAATGCCATGTGACCTTGATTTTGAGGGAATTGAAACTCTATATTGTTGCTGTTCTTAGCTAGGTGTCCTTTGTAAAATGGTTCCTTAATCTGAATGGGACTAACCAGGTGAAATACAGGCTAAGAGTTGCGTTTGAGGGGGCTACAGGAAGGGGAAACAAACATCATGTAACATTTTTATTCCAAGTCTTGCAGAATGCTTTCTCAGTCGTTGTATCCCCACAGCACTTGAAAGCATGTGGGATGTATAAAACCTCACATTGTACTTCACCACTGGATAAAAGCTGCTGACAGGGTGAGAGGGGGAAGATGGAGATGCACGCGGAAGTGCTACAAGATGGAGAAAGGGAGGGAGAGAAACTATAGGTTACTTACGTAACCCCAGTTCTCAGAGTAACATGAAGTGAGATGTCTCACTACTGTATGGGATGCACCTCAACACGTATGCCAACAGAAGCATCAATCTCATTACGCCAATCCTGATTGGCTGGTGATCTTGACGTCTACGTCAGGGAATCCACCCACCCTTTAAGTAGCTTGCGCTACGACGCAGCGTCATTCAAAATAAGCACCTCTTCTCGCTTTGCCTTAGCAAGAAGGGCCGTCTGGTGAGACATCTCACTTCACCTATAGTTCTCATTCATAACACTCCGTTCGATGTCTCACTATGGGATATTGAAACTCCCGTATTGCTAGACATGCTTATCTCGAAAATCACCAAAACAACCAGAACTTAACAGGTAGAACCCTGTCTCAACACGGGGCCCAGCACTGCACGGGCCACACTTGGAGCAGAGACATCTAGCCTGTAAAAGCGGACAAAAGTGAGCGGTGAGGACCAGCTCGCTGCTGCACAAATGTCTTGGATGGAAACACCCTTGAACAAAGCCCAGGATGTAGCCAGTCCACGAGTAGAATGAGCACGCAGGCCCGTTGGTGCCTGCAAACCCTGACTCGTATAAGCCAGAGCAATCGCTTCCACAATCCAGTGGGAGAGCAGTTGCCTGGTAACAGGCTTGCCCTTATGAGGGTTAGTTGGGAGCCCCAGCTTGACACAGCGCGGGGCTCCGCTCTCGCGGCTCTTGCCGCCACCGGGCCCCAGCCTGACACGGCGCGGGGCTCCGATTCCGCGGCTACCGCCGTTGTTGAGCCCCAGCCTGACACAGCGCGGGGCTCAATCTCCGCGGCGGTCGCCACCATGTCCCGATTGCCGGCCGGCGAATCAACGGACATGAAGGGGTCCTGTCCCGACAGGCTAGCTTGGCGCACTAGCCGTCGGCGGAGGCTCTTGATGGTGAAGCGGGCACAATGCCCGCACGAAACGGGGGTATCGATAGCTTCCTGGGCGTGTTCCAGCCCAAGGCAGGACGAGCAGACCTGGTGTGAGTCCGTGCTCGAGATCTTAAACCCGCAGCCGCAGAGCCGAGCCTCCGACTCCTCTGGTGTGAGGGAGAGAAGGGTCCATCCTCGTTTGCCGGGGTGTCGGCGCGGAGGGACAAGCTAGTAACAGGTATGTTACCGAGAAAAGAAATCCAACTGTTGAGATATAACATTGACATGTATAGTGTATGACTCCATGTATTACTGTGTACTAGGGCTGTGCGATTATGGCAAAAATCATAATCACGATTATTTGGGTCAATAATTGATATCACGATTATTTTGACGATTATTCATTGACCATTTATTGAACTTTAAAACAAATAATATTTTACCAATAAACAAGATCAACAAATATGTTGGAGCGCACTTCCAAAACCATACTAAACATATATTATTAATATGATAAATAAAAATAAATTAGACCAAAATAAATGAAATCAAATATGATGCAGTGCACTGTCACAACCTACTGAAAACTCCTTAACATATAGCCAACATTTTGGTAAAACATATTCAACATATTCCACTCAGTTAAACGTTGAAGGCTGGCCAACCGTCATGGTCCAGAAGTAACAGGAAATAAATGTTGAACTACAATTTAAGACCAAATAAAAATGTTTTGGCCACCATGGCAAATGCTGGTAGGGCTGCTCATGTCATCTCTTAAAGATGCTTTTCAAGAAACACCAGGCTGTTTACATGGTCTGGTTTCAGAGATGAGCGCAGGCAGGTGACAATATTGCCACCTGTACTGAATACCCTCAACCACGCCCCAACACATGGGGTGACGCCGGCCAATCACAAAGCTTTTATGCGTTCAAGTGCATTATTCTGACACAGGAAGATTATGTTACAGGACATTAACGATAAAACAGAATATTGTTGTTCTATTTTTAGACACATCTCGCGATCGACTGGTTGGGCACCCCTTGGCTAGACCATAGGTCTGTTGTGGTCGCAAAGTAGTCAGCTGAAGCCACATCTCTCTCAACTTCCCCACGGCATTTGTCATATAGCGCAGGCAGCGCAGACCTGCTGAAATAATACCGAGACGGCATCGCGTAACGCTTGACCAACGTGTTGACAAGTTGCTTAAAGCCCTGGTTGCTAACAGTGCTAACTGGGCACATATCTTTAGCGATGTGAAATGTAATGGCAAAGTACTTGCAAATAGTGGAAATAGTTTGACCCTTCTTTTTAACGAGTTGCTGCTCTTGTTCTGACATCTTCGCTCGCGCTGAACACTCACAACACATGTCACTCCCACGTGGCCGAGTGGGCTTTTAGGGAGGGGCGAAAGCGCACCCAGCAAAATAATCGTATTTTGTCAATTATGCTGTTTTCATAATCGTCGCAAGCCATAATCGTAATCGCGATTAAAATACGATTAATTGCACAGCCCTACTGTGTACCATATATTGCTTATGTAAGTAGCTGCGACTACTAACTGTGTTCATTGGTTAGGGCTGTACCACATGATTGTGATGTCACTACCTGGGGTATAAGACCGTTGGAAGTCACGCCCCTTCTCTCTCTGTCCTCAAGCCTCTTGAGATGTGTGCCTATAATAAATAACGCCGTGATGAATGGCTAAACTTGAACTGCTAAGATTATTCCCCTTTCTGCTGCAGGAGACAAAAGGTTTAAGTCTAAATCTGCTAACAGGTTATGGGCCCAGATGCGATGAATTATTCTACAGTTCGAAGCGCACGTGCGATAACAAGGCGAGAAGATTGCCTGTTAGCACGGTTAGCATAGGAGTAGCTAGTTAGCCACGTGTTAAGCTAGTTTAGCATCGGGAGAACCGAGGGAAGCTAAAGCTAAGCTAACGAGGACCTAAGCTAAGCTACTGAAGCTACAAACGAAAAAGCCATGGCAAATAGAACCACGAGGAAGAGCAAGTGGCCCACGTTTGACGGGAAAGCAGAAGAGTATGAGCTCTGGGAAGAGAGGATGCTGTGTTGCATGCACGGAGTGGGATTGAAGGAGACCATCCTTCGAGCACCCGCTGGAGAGCTGACCGCGGCACTGAGGGCTCAAGACGACAAGCTCAATGCTGACGCCTATTGTGAGTTAGCGCCGCTACTTGACAATACCAGTTTAGGCCTGATATTCAGAGACACGAAGGACAAGGGCCGAGAAAGTCTCAGAAAGTCTCAGAATATTAAGGGAGCACTATATTGGAAAAGGCAGACCCAGGATCGTCACCTTGTATAACCATGACTGCGCTGAAGAAAGCTGATAATGAGACGGTAACAGAGTACATTATCCGAGCTGAGCAGATCATTACGGCACTCAGGAGCGCGGGAGAAGCACCGAGTGAGGGACTAATGATGGCGATGGTTATGCGGGGATTACCCGAAAAATACAAGCCGTTCACTCTAATGGTGACACACGGTGACAGTGAAGTAACGTTGGGACAGTTCAAGGCGAAGTTGAGGAACTTCGAGGCCTCAGAGGAGACGAGCGAGAGGGTGCTGAGGGTCTAAGCAGCAACAAAGAGAAAGCCCGCCAAACGATTCATCCCCGATGGCGGCGGAGAACACGTCGGCACATGTTGGCGATGCGGAGAGAAAGGCCATCGAAAAGATGACTGTAGAAAGAAAGTCTGGTGTAAGGGGCAAGCAAGGGGCACACAGACAAAGCGTGCTCAAAGAAGGACCGCGGTGATGCCGCTCGGTGCGCGAGCATGCCAGGTGGTACCGGAGAAGCTGCGGGAGGAGGTGACTACACCCTCAAAGTGCGAGCTGAAGAGACCAGCCTACAGAGACAACAACTACAGACCCACAGAAAAGGATTGATCGTGGACACGGGAGCGTCGTCTCACATCATCAACGATAAGAAGAAATTCAAGATTTTTGACAGCACCTTCAAGCCGGAGAGACACAGCATGGAATTGGCAGACAGGAGGCTGACGGCTGTGTGAAAGTATCACAAAAGAGATACGTGGAAAAGATACTGGAACGTTTTGACATGCAGGAGTGTAGGATAAGGGACACACCTTGTGACCAAAAGTTAGATTACAATGAAGATGCACCTAAAATGGTGGATGTGAAGAAATACAGAGAGGCTGTTGGCAGCCTAATTTATTTGACTACCTGTACACGTCCAGACCTATGTTTCGTGGTAAGCAAGTTATCACAATATTTTGCTGAACCGACAGATGAACATTGGGTTACAGTAAAACACGTTTTGCGTTATCTCAGGGGTACTGCAGACAAACAGCTTTGTTTCAGAAAGAGCAGCGAGAAACTAGGCCTACAGGCTTATAGTGACGCTGATTGGGCTGCAGATAAAACAGATAGACGCAGTATGACAGGGTATTGTGTGAGCATGAGTAAGGACAGCTCACTAGTCTCTTGGAAAACCAAGAAACAGCCTACAGTAGCGCTTTCCACATGTGAAGCTGAGTATATGGCTCTTGCTCTAACAATACAGGAGTGTATTTACTTGGAGCAGCTACTGGAAGGGATAGACACAATCAGGGGACAATAGCCCTTGCTAAAAATCCTGTGTGTAGACAAAGGTGTAAACACGTGGATATTAAGTACCACTTCATTAGGTCCACCATAAGGCAGGGAAAGATGACACTGGTTTATTGTCCTCCAGACGAAATGGTTGCAGATGTGATGACCAAGCCTGTATCCAAACTGAAGCTGAGGAAATTTGAAGGGATCATGTTTGGTGTGTAAAATGTGTGGAAGAAGCCCACATTTAAATCATTTGTACCATGTTTTTGTTTGGTTGATTAGATATAAACAGGTAAACAGTAAGCACATAATTCATAAGTGGGAGTGTTGAGATATAACATAGACATGTATAGTGTATGACTCCATGTATTACTGTGTACCATATATTGCTTATGTAAGTAGCTGCGACTACTAACTATGTTCATTGGTTAGGGCTGTACCACATGATTGTGATGTCACTACCTGGGGTATAAGACCGTTGGAAGTCACGCCCCTTCTCTCTCTGTCCTCAAGCCTCTTGAGATGTGTGCCTATAATAAATAACGCCGTGATGAATGGCTAAACTTGAACTGCTAAGATTATTCACCTTTCTGCTGCAGGAGACAAAAGGTTTAAGTCTAAATCTGCTAACACCAACCTTATCGTTATTCCGAAAGGAAAAAACGACGGGGTAGATTTTTCTCCAAAACATATTAACTGGTGTGTTAATATCTTTCTTATCTCCGTCTCCTCTGGTGTGAGGGAGAGAAGAGTCCGTCCTCGCTCGCCGTGGTGTCGGTGCGGAGGGATAAACTAGCAGCAGGTATGTTACTGTTTGAAAAAAAAATCAAACCTTACCGTTATTTCGAAAGAAAAAATGGCGGGGCAGATTACAATATTAACTGGTGTGTTAATATTTGTTCAATTCTTCTGCAAAGCAACAAAGTAACCGGCAAGCGCCCGTCGACCGAATGTTAGCTTGGGTTCAGTCTGTGGACCGTTAAGCTAGCCCGGCTACTGATATTCGAGATGTGCTCTGAAGCGAGAAGAGGTGTTTGAATGACGCTGCGACGTAGCGCAAGCTACTTAAAGGGTGGGTGGATTCCCTGACGTAGACGTCAAGATCAGCAGCCAATCAGGATTGGCGTAATGAGATTGATGCTTCTGTTTGCATACGCGTTGAGGCGCATCCCATAGTGAGACATCGAACGGAGTGTTATGAATGAGAACACTTGAAGCAGAGGGAAAAAGAAACTAAATGCTAGTTATTTGTTTTCACATTTGCATATAAGTGAAACCACTGTTGTGTTAAGATCTGCAGTGAACCACTTTAGTTCCCTCCATCTTATATTTTTCCCTCCAGTAAAGTGCCAAAAGCAAATCAAAGAAGACTGCAGTGTTGCTGCATATCACCAGCCATCATCCTGGTTCCCTCTTAGAAACAGAAGAGGAGAAAGAAAGAAAAGTGGAGGCTGCTACAAAACTAATGATGGGATGCTTTATCTGCCCACACAGTTGTTGGTCTGACACGACTTGTATAGAAAATCAATCTGAGGCTACTTATAATGTCGGCTGAAGAGATTATGTCAAGACAAAGACATTTGGCCCAAAGGCTTCTGTTTTGTTTTTAACATGTTTTTTTGCTTTTGATGACACAGGGGAGGAGTAGCCCATTGAGTTGCTTCAGCAAATATTTCTTGGAACTATTCACACAGAATAAAAAGCAAATAGCACAGCTTCTTTAGCGACTGACCTCTATGTGTGTGTGCCTATTTATTCTAGCTTCATTCAGGTTTAAATAATGGTCACCTAAGCTAACATGCTAAGCACAGCATTGGCAATCTGCATTTGTGTTTCCACTCATTTGCACTTTAAGCATGTGTGCAGCAAATCCAACATTCAGCTGACCGTTAGTCTCCTGTGTGCTCACATGCTCTGCATACATCCATGTGATGTTTGCAAATGTGTGTGTGCTATCATGTTCTACTCTCTGTGTATGTGTCAGGTGTAGGGGTGTTAGTGGGCGCACGTGTGTGTGTGTATTGCAGAAATCTCCAGACAAAGGGCCCAATGCAATGCTATTAGTCACAGAGCTAACAGTTAAAAGATAGCTGACTCGTGTGTGTGTGTGTGTGTGTGAGAGGAAGACACTGCAAAGATGGCCGGCTCATTGTAGGCGCTGCTCGTTAACATTCCGTCCTCCAAGAAACTGTATGATTGTTTAAGTGGACAGATACTGTGTGAGAAGAGAGAGAGTGTGCATTCACAAAGAAACATTCTTTCTTCAAGGTTATTTACTCTCTCCTCTTACTCTTAAAGGTGGGATAGGTAAGTTTGAGAAACCGGCTCGAGATACACTTTTTGTTATATTCCATGGAATGCTCTTAACATCCCTATAGCAATAAATATCTTAAGTGCTTTGATAAAAGCCGTGGTACTGTAAAAAGTAGGGATGCACGATATTGGTTTTTTGAAACCGATACCGATACCTTCCTGCTTCTCAAGACCGATACCGATAATAAAAAATTGTTTACGCCACTAATTATTTTAACGCGATTAACGCATGTGTATTTTTTTTCCTTGGCCGCCCCGTAGTTTCAGAGCGCATCGAGTTTAAAATACCATCTACAAGCTGATGCTGACAGCCCCTCTCTCCTGCCGCCCGCTTGTGGCAGACCACACTTCCACGCTCACCGGCAGGCACCGACCATAGACTGTATAAAGGCACCGACTAGCCATCTGGAGGACCGGGAGGGTGTGTGTGTATCAATCAATCAATCAATGTTTATTTATATAGCCCAATATCACAAATGTTACATTTGTCTCAGTGGACTTTACAGTTTGTACAAAATATCAGTATGACAATACTTAGACCCTCACATCGTACAAGGAAAAACTTCCTTGTGTGGCCCGAGCGAGCAAGAGACCTTACGTGCATTGTTGTTGTTAGCATCTGGTGCTAGCTAGCTACGGATAAGGAGCTGTTTAAATGAAAAAAGAGGAGCGACATTTCGCCACAACTGCGCCGAGCACTTGACTTTATGCAGGAAGCCAGACAGTGGGGCATTGTACGAAAAGTCAGCACACTCAGCACGGATAGTGCGCAACATGATTGCAGCGTCCAGGCAGCTCCGGTTCGAGCATATGCCTTGAGTTGCACA
This sequence comes from Gymnodraco acuticeps, assembly GCF_902827175.1. NCBI lineage: Eukaryota > Metazoa > Chordata > Actinopteri > Perciformes > Bathydraconidae > Gymnodraco > Gymnodraco acuticeps. Next base: position 1,135,549 of record NW_022989748.1, on the reverse strand, counting down.
TAGCTCCAACGCCCATACCACCGACGACATGTTTGTTTACTGTCCTGGCTTCACGGCCGCACACCATTTACGTCACAGCCAGGCATGAGTTAGGGAGCGCTGGATTTGTGAAGAACTCCCCTCTTCCTAAACCACAGTACTGGCAAAACGGGAGGAGCCGAGTGAAAAACAAGCGCCCCTCATCCCAATCCACCCACACCGCAGTATTTTTTATTTTTTTTTTACCCAAAAAATATATTGTATATTATCGGGGCTATTAATACTTGTATCGGGTTTATCGGGATGACGTCATAATTCCTAATATCGTGCATCCCTACTTCCTAGTAAAAAGCACGACCAATCATCTGAGCCGGCCCGGCTAAAATAACTGGATGGCCTACCTGCCTGTCAGCCTTCCTTCTGTGCACAAATGTATCTCGTGCCCTCATTGGTCATGTGCGTGTGTGTTGGAGGAGGCGCTCTGTAAGGAAGTGGCAGATTTTCTCCGGTTGTGGATCTTCAAATTCTCACGCACTCGAGCTGGTTTCTCCAAAATTACCTACCCCACCTTTAAAACAACGCCACAACACACTCCTTTTGTTTCATTGTCACAGATGTCCTTCTCTTCTTCTCTCTCAGAGTGCAGTGCCTCTGAGGGATGCGCTGGATTTTCTGACAATAATGTTTTTTCTTGAATCCACTTGCTTGCTGATGGCCTCCTCATGCCCCCCATCTATCCTCCCACATCCTCCCCTTCCTGGCCCTGCCGTGCTTCTAGCTTTCTCCGCTCTGTCCACCCACGCTGCATCTGAACTGAGCCTGGCAGAACTAAAATGAGGGAACGCCTCAATTACAATTTTGTTAATTAAAACGAATGTGAATGCAAATACAATTGCATTCAAGAAATGAATGCATACTCTATGAGAGCATTTGATATAATGCTCTGTTACTAATTAATTCCATCAAAGATCCTTAAAAGAAACATTACTTCCTTCTGCGACTGATGCAGATATCTCACAGCTATACTGTAGCATGCATTGCTTTAAATGGTGTTTAAATCTTTAAAGTTGCATGCAAATGCTGCTAACTAATAAGCTGATCACACCTCATAGTGTAAGAACAGTCAAATACAGACACAAACATTCAAACTAGAGTACGATTTAACGATTCATGAGACAAAATGCCCCAACTAACATAGCAATGATGTAGGAAATGAATGTGATAAAATACAACTTTTACTTTATCTAACTTAGAAGAGCTTGACACCAATTATTTTTGATTTAATCTCTGTAAGGGCTATGAGATGTTCAGAGGGTGACAGCTAAATAAATCAGATTTATCTCAAACGTACAGCTCGCATCAAAATATTGTGAAAGGAAAGCAAAAACAATTTAAACCAAGGCTGAATGACACTGTGGCAGAGTCCTGCATCGAGTGACCCGCAAAAAAAGTGATTCGCGGGTGGTATTTTTTCAAACGCTTTTTTCCGGGTTCGGTTCTGGGTAAAACAAAGATGATGCGGGTCGGGTCGCGGGTATTGCATAATAAATATATTAAAATAATAATAATTTAGTTTAATGTTTAAATCCTCAGACCTCTCCCCCGCGGGACCGCGCATAATCATAACCTCTGCAGCGCATCAATCTGCTGCTGTGTGCGCCACATTCGAAATGGCTGAGGTGAAGCTCTCTAGCGGAGAATACAGCATTTTCAATAACACTTCCTCAAGAGCGAAATCCAACGTCTGGGAGGCTTTTGGTGTCATCCTAGATGGAGAAAAGAACCAACATCCCACGCTTTTTGAGACAAATATGAAACTGCGTGTGTTAATAATTGCACGTTTTCACTGCTCATAGGCTATGCGGGTTCGGGTCGGGTTGCGGATCTTGTGCCGACGGGTCGGGTCGGGTTACAGAACTAATTGGCAATATCTGTGGGTAGCGGGGCGGGTTCAGTATTGCACGTCGCGGGTGCAGGGCGGGAGCGGGTCTTGAAAATCAGACCCGTGCAGGACTCTGCACTGTGGATCAGAGGCAGGCAGAGAATTAGTTCTATGAGCTGTGTGAAAACGGCTGCATTTAATATTGAGGGTGGGATGCTGAACAAGTGACGTTCAGCACAAAGATTTGTAACGCTGACCAAAATATTTACATGGATTCGGAAGACTTCCACCAACCGGTTTGTTTGGTAGGAATGACTCCCATGCCACCTTTTAGGGAAATAGATCGATTGAGAGACACTAATAGAGAGGTAGCAGACAGTGATTGGCAAGGGCAGGACTGCCTGCAGGCTAAATAACAAATATTTGATCGTATAATCTCCCAGGTTTACTCCATTTAACAGAGAAAGGACAACTTGATGGTAAGGGTGACAGGAAGTCAGGAGTTATTTTCACAGAGATGTAAACAAAGGGGAGGAAAGATGTGAGGGAGAAACCTACAGCTAAGTGATGAAAGGAGCAAAAAGCTGAACTTGACAAGGAAGGAGAAAAAGACCCTAGACTAAATTAAAGTGGCCATGAATGTGTGTGGATATCAGCCTGATAGATATGGATCAGAAGGTGGGCTTGCTACACCTATGAGTAACTACTTTAGAATAATCCTTTAATTATAAATCAGGCTCTGCACAAAAGCTCTGCTGCGGCCTCAAAATGTGCTCCGCCACACACAGTGACACGGTGTGTGTCCTGAGGGAAAGTGCATATAGGGTCTCGTACCCAATATTTCACATTTTAGTTGGCAACCAGCTCACTGATAATACATTATGAAAAGCAGGATTTGGGGAAAAGACATTCACCAGTTTCCTTTCTTCCCCCAAGGAATAGAAAATCTACACTGACTTTTCGGGGGAAATGTCAAGTAAGCCAATATGTCAGCAGGTTTTTGGGAGAATGTGACAAACTTGTCTTTATTCGTGTTTCAGTCGCTTTAGTTGCTCCCTTGCTATTTGGAGTTGTGAATAGATGAGCAGGGGACGGACGCAGGGAACCTGAGTAGAGAGGACAGAGCAATACCAAGGTTTTCTCCACTGTTTGCAAATGTCAGCTGCAACTAAGCATGTGACACAATGTGTGTGTGCAGCTGCATACTGATGGGCTTTCAAATTCTCTCTGCATGTGTCCTTACATATAAAGTAGAAGTAAAGGAAGGAAGTTTTGTAAGAGATGGAACTAAATAAATATTGTGGTTGTATTAACCTTAGGAGATAGCATTAAAACAATCTTTTGGAGTTCTACATTGTTTAAGAGTCAAATTAGGAGCGTATATTTGATCAATTGCAGGTTCGATTCCGCCCCTTGGGACCTTTATTGCATTTCATCCCCCTCTCTTAATCTCACCTTTTACTGCAGTGTCCTCCACCAACCCTTTTAGTTGTTCTTCACTTCTATGCCTGTCAAATTTCATTTTCACCTAATGTATCCGTAAAAAAGTCATAATCAGCACACGAATATTAAGTTATGGCTCATAGTGACTCTGCTTCTTGACAACCAATTATAATGTGAGTTCATGTGGGCGGTTTGGACACATTTAAAAAATACCCTCAAGGCAGACAACCCAAAAACATAGTGCCTTGTGCCATGGAGGAAGAATACAAAGCTAGAATCTATTCATGTTCTTGTATGGAAATGGTCAAAAATCCACGTTAGACTTTAACTTCAGGAGGAAAGTGGCGCACGTGTGTGTGTGTGTGTGTGTGTGTGTGTGTGTGTGTGTGTGTGTGTGTGTGTGTGTGTGTGTGTGTGTGTGTGTGTGTGTGTGTGTGTGTGTGTGTGTGTGTGTGTGTGTGTGTGTGTGTGTGTGTGTGTGTGTGTGTGTGTGTGTGTGTGTGTGTGTGTGTGTGTGTGTGTGTGTGTGTGTGTGTGTGTGTGTGTGCTGTACCTTGGATCTGAACGGCTCGGGGAATCCTCCATGTGGGATCCCGATGAATCCCTGCAGGAACTCCACCACCGACAGGGGGAAGGACAACTCATCCGCCCTCTCCTCCACCTCCGCCCGGGTCAGGTTGTTCTGCACCATGAACTGGGCCAAGTCCCCCACGATCTTAGAGGAGGGGGTCACCTGACAGGGGGAGAGGTACAAGGGTTACTGTCTGTGATCAATCCCTACTGTTGGTTCAGATTCAGAGGGTGAAGAGGAGAGCTAATATCAGCTTAGGTTAGTGTTTCTGGTACACAAGATATTAAAGTGCAGCTTCTGCAGATGATATCTCAGTTGGCTCAGAACAAAGAAAGGTGCAATCACTTCTCTGGCCTTTTAATCTGACAAACATCAGGAAAACTCATTTGTTTTATTGGTGCAATCTTGGTTTTAGTTGTAGCAGCTGTTAGCAGTCGGCACTTGTTTGTCCTGCTGTGTGGTTTTGTGTCAGCAGTGTGCAGGTGGAAATGTGCATGCACCATTTTTTCTGCGTCAAGAGGAATGTGGTGACAGACTCTTAGTTTTATTAGGATGCTTTCTTTGAATATTAAACACTGAGGATAAGAAAGGGCCACGACTGCAGAATGAGAAATGAAAAATGGTAACATCCATACAGTCCCTGTAATCATAGGCTTTGGTACACAAGCTACACTTCTCTCTAAAAACTAAATGAGGACGAAAGAAATATAAAATCTTATTATTTTATTATTTATAATGGCATTTCATTATGGTAATAGCTATCCATATTAGCATAATGGTGATAAGTGGTCTTATTTTTTAACTGTTAAAAGGACACTGATGCTGATATCAATTGCACTTATTACTCTGTTAATGAATGGATTCTGGTTTCCATTTGGTATTCGGATCATTAAAGAGAGAGGTCAAATAAATAGACCCATTAATGCAAAACATTTAAACAACCTTTGGATCACTTTCTGCATCTCACTCACACATCAAAGTGTATAATTATCTCATAGTTGTCATACATAATATTCTCTTTAGAATGCTTTTAAGGTGGTTAGAAGTTATTCAAAGTGTATAATACATCTGTGCAGGAACAACACAACTTGTTCCTAGCTTTATTTTAAAATGAAATATAAATAATGGAAAGAGAAACACTAAACTCTTGTGAAATGATAAACTAGTCTCACAATTTAGAGCCACCAGCAGAGGACATACAGAGTCCTGTATGAGCGTGATTCATAGTTTCACTATGAATGTCTTAATGGAAACAGCTAGAGAACAAAGAGAAGGCCTCTCACTAAAAAGGCCAATTAATGTGGCAATTAGTGCACTCTGATGATTTCTGATGGCAGCACGACAGAAGTAAGAGCGGACGGCTGAATAAAGATCAAACACTGACCTGACACCTATTTCTAGAGATGTGATGCCAAAGAGAAGCACAAGTGTTCTGGGATTACCACAACCTCCTGAGGCTCGCTGATCTCCGGAGATCACTTTAGTCTTTGAACAAGCACAGTCTAATTTGTGTGTGTGTTTGTGTTAGAGCCTTTGGTCCCTGGAGATGACAGGATACAGACCACCTCTTCATTCTAACAGATCGTACACTGGGCTAACACATCAGTGCTAATGGCAAGAATGCTACCAATTAAGATACACTTTTTCCATCAAAGGGAATCATACCTGCTCTGAGACTAAAGGAGTACTATACTAAAGCAATTCGATTGTACCGTTTTCTTTTTTATCATTTCCTACATGGTTTCCAAACATTTCAAAATTCCACACTTTTCCAGATTAACATTTACAGACTTGTCTGTGGAGTTACAAATAGCTAGCTGTACATCCATCAGTTCCTCCAACCACTTTTTCCTATAAGACGTTTGTGTGAAATCATCATAATAGTGTGTGAATTATTGAATAATATGTATCTTGTGAATTCACAGTGAACTTTTAACCATCATATTTCTACTCTTTTTTTAAAATTATTTTTTATTCTACTATTTCAACAATTTAGACAGTTTATACATCGAAAAACACAATTAGTAGAAGCGGGCAATTCATCTTTGTGTTTGAGTGGACTGTGCTACATTTGAAGAATGCCCTTCTGTTAGTCTGTTGCGATTACTGATCAACGAGAAAGGGACAGAGGGACAGATGGAGAACCAAAAACATGAAGCGTCTGTGTACACAGATATTTCCCCTGCAGATTTCAATTGGGGAATTTCAGAACAATCCAAGCTTTATTTTAACAACAGCTCAGGATGGTAACACTGTTCAGAACGGTTTTCAAAGCAGCCTTGCAAGCTGATTGAAACAAGTGTGCACTTCCCTGCCTCAACACCTGAAGCTCAGTGTGTTTGGGTTTGTGAATAGAGTGGATAATGATACATTGCTCTAACAGAATGACTATTTACAGAAAGGCTTAAGAGATTTGAAAGGGCTGCTGAAATCCCCTGTGAGGCCATTCACTTTCTAAAGCTGGGGAACCAGAAAAAAATCACTGCTGAGTTATTTGAAATCTATCTGAAACACAGAAGGTAGCGTGACTGTGCATTCCTCTTCTACATTCAACCGTCTCCTTTGTCTCAAAATCCATCTTCTCATTTATTCTCTGCAACGTTAACAATTGTTTATCTTCTTCTGATGAACAATCATTTTTACTCCATCCCTATCCGCTTTGCTTTACCTCATATATTCTGTCTTCACACTAACAGCTGCGGTTTTGAGTCTTTACTCCTCATGAATCCCCCACCCCCTCCCTGCTCCCTCTTTTCCTCCGTCCCACGGCCGAATATTTCTCTTCCCCTTTATCCACGGCAACATCGAGAGTGTGCTCATTATCAATCTCCGTTGATAAATCACCTACCTCCAACTCTCTGGGTGCCTCACACAGGAAAATAAAATCTTATTTCCAACAGTGTGTGTGAGCCGCGTATGATGTGTGAGCCGCGTATGATATGTGAGCCGCGTATGATGTGTGAGCTGTTCTATACTTTTGGACGAGGAGTGAGGTAAATCACATCCTGGCCGAGCTGGGTTAGAACAATCTGATTTCCCCTGCTCCGACTCTCGCTGCTGATCCGTCTCAGTCAGAAGTCCACACCTCTGTCATTTATAAACACTGTTAACAAGATAATTACACTTTCAGGTTAGGGATCTAAGCGTGTGACATTTTCATTGTATAGTTTTTTCCCCTCCAAAACAGCAATGCTTGTAAACATTGATGTAACACAAAAAAGACACTTAATTTGTAGTGTTTTCCTCAGTTGGACTCAGTAGCGTGGCGTGGGGAAAAATGTAGGGGAAGCCCATTTTTTGGGTCGGGGGGGTCAATAACGTAACCAGATGAGTGATTACAGCGCCCGGTATCATTTTACACACATTTGTATCACACAGATACAGGACTTGCACACGCCTGTTATCTAACCGAAAGGTCCGCACGCACTCTCCAGCTGAAACTCTCTCCTTATTAATTTAAGCATTTTACTTATTAATGTATGCAGACAATCACACAATCTATGTGATTTTTGGATTTACCGTGCCTCTCAATTGCCCGTGACAGGTTGGCAAGGTCGATGAATCCTGAAGTTGCCCAAGGATTGTTCAGGGAGCACGAATCCTTGTCAAAAAGAAGACATGGCCAGCAAAATAGACGCTGAAGTTTAGCGCTTCCAGTTAGCCACTCCGTGCGGACATAATTGTCCTCATTGAACGTCCGATTCTCTCCCTTTTTCCTCTGTGTACACCATAGACTGGTGTACACACAGCTCGAGTGCAGGCATTGGCCTGTCATCTGATTTAATTTGTAGTTGCTGCTGTAGCGGAAGTTTAGTAAAGTTATGTTTGATTAAGTACGCCAAATCTCCACCCTCCATAATGCTTCATTTGCTTGATAATTTCTAACGGCGGTGATGACAGTTACAGTATTAAAACTGATGTTGATGTGATTTGATTGGAGGGCAGTGTCCAATCAAATCGCTGGCTTCCCTTGGCAGGCCCTGACCAATCACAGGTTGGCAGGGGCATCACGTGGGCCTCATCTGATTGGTCAATCCCTCCATTTTTTTTCACCAAAGGAAGCCAGATTCGGCTAGCCTCCTCTCGCAACAGTGAGTGCAATCTACTGTTTCACCATAACATCTAGAGGGGCGCTGTTTGTTTCACTCTTTGTAAAATACTCAATGAGAATGGGGGAGAGACGGGCCGGCAGCAACACACAACAAAGGAGAAGTATCGAAACAAAACAAAGTGTTTTTATTTATTTATTTAAATTATAACTACAATCCGAAAAAACAGGGGAAGCCTGGCTTCCCTTGGCCTCCGGGAGAAAACGCCACTGGTTGGACTGATGTAAGTAATCTCTTTGTTTAAAACTCTGAACAAACCAAATCCACACAAAAAAGGCAAAATCTAAAGCCAGCTGCACATTCTGGAAGATGCAGACCATCGGCCACTAGCAGCTTTATGGGGCTTTAATATTTCAGTAAAGAAATCAAACAGTTCAAAGTCAAAAAAATGTTTTGATCTTGAGCAGTCAAGAAGATGTGAAATGTAGCTAGTGAGTTGTTTGGAATAAATGTCTTATGTCATGTTTTTTATGTTGCATTACATCGTTTATTTGCCTGAAGATGACGTAAGCTATAAGGTCAACGAGTAAATTGTCTGTTTTATTGTACTAACAGGGTGTATTACTGTAGATAAGAGTGAGACAACTTTGAAAAGTTAAGCGATGTGGTTCCCTAACAAAAGAGAAAAGCAATTTTCTCTCAATCTGAAAGACTTAAAAAGAAAATCCACACAAAAATGACTTTCTTTCATACTTATGGCCCCCATCGGCTATTGCATCTCTCAGTTTACCTCAGCTTCACTTTAACATTTAATTCCCATATGAACAGAAGCATCTAGTGCCTTTCCATCTTCAGTAAGGTGGCTCGTTGCCCTCAGCCAGCAGCACCCTGATCTCTCCGAGCCTCTCTCACACACACTTAAACTCTTCTGTAACCTTACACAGTTCATCACACAGCCTCACACTTGACACACACGACCCTCTAAACTCTCGTCCACCTCCATCTCTCAGCACTGACCTGCCCTCTCCATCCATCTGCATGTTAGCTCTCACACACTCCTCTTCTGCTGCCTTTTGTCCCTCCTTCTGACTTCCACTAATGCACAGCTCTCCATAAGTGTTGCTGCACTCCCGACAGCACAAAGCTGGTGCCTGTGTGTGTGTGTGTCAGTGATTTTGTTTGTGTTTTCTGTCTGTATAATTTGCTTGAATTTGTTTTGTTATGCAACTCTATCCAAACCTGAACTCCCCTAATGGGCAAAGGATTATATCATCTGCAGCAGAGTGTGCATCTGTGTGAGTGTGAGAAAGAACACACACACACACACACACACACACACACACACACACACACACACACACACACACACACACACACACACACACACACACACACACACACACACACACACACACACACACACACACACACACACACACACACACACACACACACACACACACACACACACACACACACACACACACACACACACACACACACACACACACACACACACACACACACACACACACACACACACACACACACACACACACACACACACACAATAGTGCTGGCCAGTAGAACAAGGGGCAGAGTGAAGAATGGTACCTGTCAGGAGAGGAGGAGACTGGAGAGAGGAGCGATAACGAGAGACTCAGAGGAGGAGGAGAAACGATAGAAAGATTAGAGATACATGAAGGAAGGGTAATCGAAATGAGGAAAGGTGGGAGGGAGCCGTGGAGGAGGAGATGAGTCAAAGTGGAGAGGGAGAGACGGCAGACAGGATGACTAAGAGAGGGGCAGAGAGAGAGAGAAAGAAAGGGATGGACAGATGAACCGAGGGGAGGAGAGGAGAACAGACAAGAGTAATAGACATCTGCAGCCCAACAGGCAACAAGAGGAGAGGCTCCACCTGCGAGAGAGACACAGAGTGGAGGTGAGTGGAGACGTGACTGTACTTCCAAAAGGGAAGTGGCAGAGTAAGTTAGGGAGAGGAGAAAAGACAGAACATACACACAAATACAACTTGTCCTCCTTGTATTGACAAGCTCATGTTGCGGCAGATGAGGCCGAGCGATGAAGAGGAGGGAAACAGAGGAAGAGGAGCGCAGAGTTGGAGAGGCCCTGGGAGAGCAGAGAACTCCGCCAAGGCTGTTTCCATAAGTGGAGAATAATGAGCGTATCCGCCGCGTGATTCCAATACACTAAACAAAATAATGAGTTCTTCTTTTGCCCTTGCTGCACCCTCCGAAATACAGCAAGTCCTTTTTCTGTAATTCTGCTGACAAACAGACCTAACAGTCTACATTGCCTCCTAATATGTTGACTGGTTTATTATATATTATTATGACACCTAAAGCATTGTAGAATTATTATTAAAATAAATTGAGCTGAAACAAATGAGTAAATTTTCTTTTGGTAATTCAATCAAAACAAGTCTTTGTGAAGTAGCTGCATTGGTAGGCCTACTTTAGTCAATGCCTCCGAAAATGTAACGCAATACAATGAATATTAAATAACAACTTAAGTGCATTCAACTTAACCAACAGATACACAAAATATTCCAGCTACACACCCACCATGTTTAAATACACGCACACAATACTGAGTAATACGTTTAAAACAGTAGTTGGATCGGATTTCGAGAAATAATATATAATATGAATATAAAGCAGAACGATATCTCGATTTGTGATTTTAATTCAAATACGCTGGCAATCTTAAGTGGTGTCAATCTTACTCTTAGAACAATGTCTAGAAAGTATTCCTTTAGAGAGATCATTGGCTTTAGGTCATTGTGATGGACATTTGATAGAGCTAGCGATTCATTGGAAAACATCTGTTGTATAGTATATATTATTATTTATATATATCTTTGGAGAAACCTGAACAGTCTTGTTTTTCTCCTGCTTTGCTGATACTTTTAGAAAAGGCTCATGCTGTCTATTTGCAACCTGGTGCGAAGGTGCAATCAGATATCATTGACATGTTGCGTAACGCCTCGCATAAGATAAAAAAAACATACACAGATTAACGGAGCCTGTAGTCATGAGTTTATCTTTGTTTAAGGAAATAAGCCCTTAAGCAACACATTCATAATAATACGCTTCAGAACAAGAGGAGAGGACTTCTCCCTGTTATTATCTGGCAGAAAACACAACTAGAGGACGTGAGCAGGAGGACGATGAGGGGACGAGGACCTGCAGGTGTGCGTCGGCAGAGAGGAGCAGGATAAATGATGCCATGCGGCACAACGTTTGTATGAAGAACACATAAATCCCTGTCTGCTGTCACCACTCAGCTGCATCAGCTGCTCCGCCTTCAAGGTTCCTCCACCTGACAGACTGTTCAATGGCTTCCTGTTCGAATTGAGCACTGCTCTCTTCTGGAAAACAGCACTGCATATCATCCATTTGAAACCAATCGATTGACTGTTGGGATGAATACAGCATAAACTAAGAATCCATTGAATTATTAAGGATGGAAAAAAGGGCCAGATGGCATTATAATAGTTTTATACTATACTAATACCAGCAGCTCTTAAATACATGCCATTTACTTTCTTATCCCATTTCATGCAATTCTTTCTTTTTTTTTACAATTTTTTTTCTTTCTTGTGTGTCAGTCATCCACACCAATCAGAAGTGCTGTGCTCCACATGTACCAGCCATTGTTAATCAATCAGAAGTGGCCCATGATAGAAGGTGATCGACAGATTGATCCAATCACCTGCCAAGTGCTTCTGAAAGTGCCTGCCCTTTCCAAATGGCTTCCAATGGAGCTTTAGATGCTTTGGTGAACCATCTGGGTCAGGTTAGTAATGCTCCATCACATGTTTCTATTACAGGGTGAATCTTAAACTGAAGCTTGACTTTAAAGCAACCCAACGGAAGTTTCATGTAAGTTTAGTTTTTTCACTCGTAGCTCAGGCTGGGGGGGGGGCTAGAGACGGGAGTACGTTGATACGACCTTCCTAGCCGGAGTTAAGGCCGCATTTTACAATAAACTTCCGTTGGGTCGCTTAAAAACAAATATCGCAATTCGAATCGCAATCGCAATAGTTGTCAGAAAAATCGCAATTAGATTTTTTCCCAAAATCGTGCAGCCCTACGTTGTACATGCAAACGTCATGGCTGCATGGTTTTAAAACTTTTTCAACGGACTAATGAAATCAGCATTAATGCGAAGGAAGACTACGGGTGATTTTATATCCTCAACAAAGTCCTTTATAATTGTGACTCATGCCCATGGATTCTGGCAGTGTGGGCACATTTGCACTGGATGCTCAGCAACATTATGATTATACTGGAATTTGTTTTGACACATCAAACAGTTAGGCTTATGAGCATTTAAGGAAACACATTTCTGACTAGTCGCAGCCTTCTCATTTGGAATTAAGCGGGAGCCAATGAGCCTATAAATCTGTTTATTCCCTGATAATTCAGGAAACAGCAATAATAAGCTAAGAAAATAAGGAATCAAGTTAAAGCTAATTACTTTGATTGAAATGGTGATGAGGATTAAACATTTAAACTTCTGACATAATAACAGTTTAGTCATGGTAGGGTGGGGCAGTGATTGATAAAAACTGATATTTTCTAAATCCAAAATTACCAGTGAAAATATATAAGGGTCCTTCATTAAACTTGGTGGAAGGATGTAGCACTGGCCAAGGAAGAGCCCTTTTGGACCTGATCCTAATCACACAATACATTTCACTTCTATAAACGGCCCTAGAGGAGTGCCTTGCTATTATTTTATACATTGGGGCTAAAGTGGTTTATATATTAAGTCCTAAGACTTAGGGACTGGTCAGCTTTCTGTCCCCAGAGTCAGAACTAAACATGGTAAAGCAGCGTTCAGTTATTATGCTCCAAATATCTGGAACAATCTCCCAGAAACCTGCAGGTCCGCTGCAACTCTGACTACTTTTAAATCCAGGCTGAAGACTTTTCTTTTTGTCGCTGCTTTTAATTGAACTATTCACATCTTAAACTGCACTGAAACTTTTATCCATGTACTTTTTCTTTTAATGTTTAATTGAACTATTCATATCTTAGACTGCACTGAAATTTTATCCATGTATTTTTTCTTTTAATGTTTATTTTATTAGCTTTTCTTTTTAATGACTGATTTTAGATGCCATTTTCTTAATGTCTTTCATTTTTTGTAAAGCACTTTGAATTGCCTTGTGTTGAAAAGTGCTATATAAATAAACTTGCCTTGCCTTGCCTTGCCTAAGACAAGCACAATCCTTCACTAAAGCTCTGAGCTGCAGAGATATGGCGGTGGGTGCATGTGTGTGTGTGTGAGAGCATGGTCAGTGTATATCCCTCGGCTGCTCAGTGCCGGCACAGTGTGTGGTGTGTGTACTTTATATCTTTATCTGACAAGCACACACTCCCTCATCGACGAGTGTGTGTGAGACGCAGCCGTCGTCGGGCTAACAGGACACAGCAGAGAGCAGAGCAGCAGGCAAATCAAGACAACATTGGCTTGTGCAGTGAAGCCCACCGAGTCTTAATTGAATTGATAGAGTCTGGGGAGAGGAATTGATGAGGAAAACTTGGGAGTGGGAAAGGAAATCGGGGAGAAATAGAGGGAACATTGTGGAAGAAACACAAAAAATAATAAACAGATTCAAAGTAGAGAGAGAAGAATCTCAATCCAGAGAGAGCCAATTAAAACGAGATGGCTGGGGAACAAATATTTTTGCGATGGAAAGGTGGAAAAGACGTGATAAAGAAAGACAATGCAAAGTAGGAAACTAAATAATTACAGAGCGAGTGTTACCACGGTGAAAGAGGGATGCATCTATTACTAAGCAATGATAGTAAATAATGAAGGGAGAGAAAACACACAGGAATTAATGTAAGATAGTGAAAAACAAAAAAAGGGGATGAGGGTGAATTTAGGCTGAGAATGAAATTGTTGACAGTTGAATTAGAAATGGAGTTCCCTCTCCACGACTATGATTAAAGTGCCCTTCAGGAAATCAAGCCTAAACGGGAGCTTCTATGCTAATTTAAACAGAGAAAGGAAATACAAAGAACCACACTCAGTATCAGTGCTGAATACAAATACCCTGCTAAGGTAAATGAAGAAGAAATCCAGCACTAAATAGGTGCCAGCTTAGAGTGAACATGTGTGAGGAGAGGGCAACACTATAAAAAGGTGTGTAGAGTGAGAGAGAAAAGACGGCAGTCTCAGAGGAAGGTCAAACAGACTGTCAGGCTGCACAGAAAATAAACCTTAATCTGGGATTGAGTCAGTGAAGAAATGCTAATGAAGAAACATGAAACATAAAACACATGCCAGAAACATCTCGGTGCTGCAGTGTGTGTGCAGCACAGATTGGTTAAGCGCACCAGTGTGATCTCATGCAGTAAGACATGGATACTCTCTTCATGTCTCACCTTAATGAGGTCTCCCAGGAGTTTGTTGGCTTCGGTGTAGGCCTTCTTCACCTCCTTGAACTTATTTCCTAGTCCCATGCTGTGAGCCTGCAAAGAGCCACAGTGAATAACAGAAGGAATGAGTGGAGAAAAATAATCTTTTTAATGCTACGTTAGAGGAAAGATATCAAGGCTCATTCAGTCATTGATTCAAAGCTGTAATTTGTGAAGTGACACCTACAGCTTTTAAATGGATGGAGAGGACGCTCGTGTAGCAAAGGCCAGATGGGCCGGTGCGGTAAGCCCCTGTAAACTGTAATTTGGTACATGGAGTATTTGTTCAATACTATTGATATAAATGAGTCACACTAGTGTACAGGATGAGCACACCGTTTTATTTAAGCAGCTGCACAGAGCTGTGGATTCAGTCACTGTGAGACATCTCAGACTGTGAGTGAGCACAGAGGAGACAGCCTGTTTGTACTTCATGTACCTTCAACTAAATTAGTTGTTCGAGCAACATTTGTGGGAGTTTCTAAAAACAGTGCCACTGATGAATGCACCTCCTTGCTTTCAGTTATTGCATCTAGAGTACCTTTGAACCAAACAAAACAATGCATATTTGTATCGAATGTAGGAGAAAACACGTTTATTTTTCTCTTCAATATTGTTTTAAGACCGCTTTCTGAAATAAGACAGTCAAATAAGCATTAAGGGGAAGTTGCACCGGACAACAATGAACCAAAATGTAATGTCATACTGCACTAATCCGTGTTAACATCCATCCATCCATGAAAGAGCTAAACATGTAGCTTTGTGGAATCCAGCTTGGAGATTGTTTAGCTTCAAATCACTTACACAAACAGAATAAAAAGGACCAGAATAGCTGGGTGTACCTGGAAGTGCAGGTTGGTGTACTGTCCTCCGGGGATCTCGTTCTCGTACACGTCAGCGTTTCCAGACTTCATGGTGGCCGTGCAGTCGAATGGAGCATACAGGCCTCTCGCTACTTCCCAATACTCGCTGTAGTCGAACACCTTCTCCAGAGCGATGCCTGCAGCACAGAATGACATCAAATCAATGGCCGCCATGTTCATTTTCTGAACTACTGTCCTTTTAAACTGAGATGCAATTTGTCCAAAGACTACAAGAAAGCAAGGGGCAACTACATGCAAACTACAAATGCATTGTGATCATGTTTTTGTGTTTACCGAATAAAAATCAAAACCTTGGAATATAGTGATATATTTATGGGGATAATACTCATATGCTGTATTTCTTATTTTGCCAAAGTACAATTGTCTTGGGTTTATGCTGTTGGTTCTGATAAAGATATAAACATGAAGTGAAACGTGTCACAGTGTGTCAAGTTTCAAAAAGGTGAAACCAAAATGGCAGCAGAGACAATCTTCCAAACAATCACTTTTTTTTGACAACTCTTCAAAATGGTATTATGCCAGTAAAGATGTGGGACTTACACAAAGGTTACAGGCCAGAAAAGCTTGAACGGTCCTTAGCTACAGTGTTGGTTTAGCAAAACTATTAATCCATTAGTGCTCGTTTACATCCTGCCTTTGCTGCTCATTAAATCCCAGTGATATTTTGTTATCCATAAAAGAACCATCTGTTGCTAGTATTCATGACATTCTGCTGCAGCCAGGTAAGGTGTTCTCTCTAAAGCTGATTACCTTAAATGGGAAAATCTGTTTGAATGCCATGACAGAAATGTCTTTGCAGTGAGCGTCCTCCATGCTAAAGAGACAAACTAATCTTGCTTACAACAGAGTGACAAGCTTGAATTGTCATGATTCAAAGCGAGCACTTACTCCAGAAAGTGTTTGTGTGATTCCACTGTGATCTTTGTGGACAATTGGAGCCACTGAGGCTAATGTGCATGTTGGTTCTCCTCAAAATCCGCTGCCTGCCAAGCCGCTCAGTAATAGCTCCATTTCCTTCTCTGTTTGAGAACACTTTGGAGCGTTCATTTACGCTTCCATTTGAAATTACAGCCTTGATTACAAGTGGAAGTGACGGCATGTTAAAAGGTCAGGTCAGGCCGCCTCTCTACGATACAGCACCTTGTTCTCCACCTTAAAATACTTAAGAATAGCAACTTAAACTATTAAATACTGCTCCCCTTACCACACAATCTTTGAGTGTGACACTGTTTGCTTGTACCTAAAGAGGAAATATTATGTACATTTTCAAGTTCATAATAGTATTATGTACCTCTACTGTGACATGTTCTCATGCTTTAATGTTCAAAAGGGTCCTTCATTTTCTCATACTGCCTGTGCTGCAAAACCTCTTTTCAGGGGGTGTGTGTGTGTCTACAGAAGGTCCAGTTGTGATAGACAAGGTTTCGCCACTGCTGTTGAGATTGGTCAACCGCTTATAGCTGTCCCACTCGTTAGCCTAGATTGTTCTATTTATCCGAAATTAAAAGTGTCTAAGTAATTATTTTCACAAGTCTTCAGTTCCTGAGTAAAAGTCTAAGCAGTAAAACACCACACCTGTATGAGCTGGAAAGTTATATCAAAGCATATTAAGTTAAGCTGAATTGAAGGAGCATTATTCAGGAAGGTTGGCCGTGATGAAGCGAGAATAACAATAATGTCTTTTATCTAGCTGATTTTTGCTTTTGCGACGACCTATCTTGCCTCCGGGGATTAAAACGTTTATTTTACCCTGCATCCTTTAAAGCAGCTGCAAATGGATTCTGACGCTTTCTAAATCCCACTGGAGGGTAAATACAGACAACATTGTGCTATGTGTATACCATAGACATGCACACACACACATATATCCGTCATTTAAACGGCTGCTCGGCAGTGACAAAGTGTTATCAATATACAACTCATTAGCAGCACAAGCTCACTAATGCAGCCGACAAACAGAGACACACACAGTTGTGTTCAGATACACACAGTTGTAGGGAGATAGCCACACACGGTTTGTGGTTGATGAGACAATGAGAGCTAACTAAGACGCAGAGATGAAGACGGATGAGCATGAGAAGACTCAGGGACAAAAGAGGGGGAAATTGAACGCAGACGGATGAAGAAAGGAAGAGGAGGGAGGTGAGGAAGAAGGTCAACATGTTGGCTAACCTTGTCTGTGTGGTTGAGAGCCTACATACACTAATATCTCAGTACATTCTTCTGTGTGTTTGATGACCGCTACATCTTCGACGGCTGCATTGTTTTAGCAGCTAAGAATTCCTCATCAATTAAAGCCATGCATGATTCATGAGGAGAGGCAGTAAACGCTGTGTCAAGCAAACACAAGGGCCACTTTAATGTGTGTCATCATTCAGCGTGAGTGTTTGTGAATATGCATGGCTTCTAAATCCACACACACAAACACTGTGGCTGAATGAATAAATAAAGTGACAGCTGAGAGACAAATGAATTAACCAGAGAAGCGCTGCTTGTGCTTTGACGAAGAGACACTGTGTGAGACAGTGAGGGGGAGAGCAAATTGTGACGGAGTGAAATATGGATGTAAAATGCTCTTAATTACTTTGTCTCTGAGTGAGAGGACGGGAAGAGGAGGAGGATGAAGAGACAATGTGGAAGAATGGAGGGTGGTGAGAAAAGACATGAGAGACTGCTTTGTAACAGAGATGGGAGAAAGAGAGGGAAAGCAGTAAACATTGAGGGGTCAGCGAGGTTTGGAAGTATTCAAGACAGTACTGTGTCTGATTATAAAAGGAGAGAGATAGTCAAAAGGAGATGAGGCGCATAAAGAGAGGCAGAGATGAATAGAAGGTGACAGGTAGAAAAGTATTTGGAAGTTTCTCCGCATGTGTATGCATAATGCAGGGCCCCATCAGGATGCACTATAAGTATGCACACATGTGTGAGAGTGAGTTTGTGGGAGACATCCTGCATCCCAGTCTCGGTCTCAAGTGAGGCAAATTAAAATGCCTGGAATAAACTGACACTTGAAATCCTCTCGCTCTTGAGTAACGACCTTGTCCTTCTCTCGCTCTTTTTTCAGGGAACTGTAAGCTCACACATTGATATTCTGTCACTAACGTGGACTGTGTCTGACTGATGGGAGACTTTCTGTCCCTGATGCTTCCTACACTGCCCTGAACGATATGAGAGCGGACGTGGA
The DNA here is from genome assembly GCF_902827175.1 of Gymnodraco acuticeps. Lineage (NCBI taxonomy): Eukaryota > Metazoa > Chordata > Actinopteri > Perciformes > Bathydraconidae > Gymnodraco > Gymnodraco acuticeps. The sequence goes on along the minus strand of NW_022989748.1, from coordinate 1,117,102 downwards.
CCTGTTGCAGCCTCAAATATGTCAACAGAGAGAGTTCACTTTCAGAACACAAGTCACGCATCGCATTCTGAACACAGCATGCCGTAATGGCTCTGTCGCTGTGCTGCTTCATGGACTATTACATAATTAGCCTCATCTTCTACGACAGTTTCCTCCCTGTGTGCTTGTTTCTACAGTTATATTAAACAATGAGCCTAGCAAAGAAAGCCATTCTCTTGAAATGTGCCCTGAGAGACTAACAACAGCAGGATGTGTGCTGCTGCTATACACCTACTGTGGCTGCATCACACACATTAAGTTAAGATCATGTTTGGAAATTAGGTGCTCACAACTTGCAGGTAATTACAGGAAGAAGTACAAAGAGCATTGCCTTAATAAATACAATCCTGTTTTCCATTGTATAATCCTTTTAACATATAATCATTGGCTTTCAGATGGAATTATCTTAAAGATACTCAAATCATTTTCAAGGTGAAACATTCAAAGCTTGCTAACACAGAACAAAAAGATAATGCTCTATTCTACCACAGTGGTACATCTATTTTTAAATGTTTTACATAAACCATTGAAGACTCTGTAACATGGCTTCTATGGGGATGCCTCAATAAACATGTACAAGGCGAGAAATAGGATAAAAAGCATTAGCATCATGGCTAATCCTGTACCATGGGACACAAGCAGTCATTGATAGGTATTAGTGAGGTTGTTCTCTTAAGACCACATGGTAATCAAAAATGGCGCTGATGGAAGTAAACATTTGCCTGATGCCCAGAGGCAGGAGACTGTGTGCACCTACGTCCTCACAGCAGAACACATGAAGGACTTGGCAAACAGCAGTGGAGCGTACAGTCCATTAGCTGTGTCCTGTGAATGCAGTGTAAACAGAATTAGCTGCGCTTTTGCTATTTCTGAGTAATGGAAATGAGCTATCACATCTAGTTAGGAGAGCTGAGTCCGTGTTCCCAGTAGCATTCCTCTACATAATTAAGCAGCAAACCTCACATCAGTTTTAATTCCTTTAGCCTTATTTCATGTTCCTTTAATTCTCTTTTTTTCTTTCTGGCTGGGTAGATTTGATTTCACACTGTGCAGAGGTCACTGAGCCTGGGCAGCTCTCAGAGGTGGGAGAGACTCCAGATTTGTCAAAGCCCATGAAAATTACATTGAGCAGAACACACTGGACAACAGCACACCCAAAGGGGAATGAACACATTAGAAAGCCAACCCTCCACTTATCTGTTGACCTCCTGAGAAGATAGAGTAAACCAGAGTGTGACTGAAAGATCTGATCCAACAGCCATTTAAAGGACGCCTTGGGAAAACCTTTAACCTCTAAATGCTCCACAGAGAGAGGGGAACTGTGGCTGTGTTGGGTCGCAGAATTCAGATTTTATCACGCTTTGATGATTATAATGCTGCATAATTCATGGCTCCAACCAACATTTTAAAAGCAGCCAATAGATGTGCTGATAATTCGGTAGATTTTATTGGCATATTTTCTTTGGTCCGTTTCCATTTCCCTCTCTAATAATTGGCTGTTTACTTCATCACTGAGCAGAACACATCAGTTTTTCTGGCCATAATCAGTGATGTGGTCTGTCATTTATTGATTTGTTGACTGATGTCTTCTCCCTTGTGTAAAGCAGGAACGCCCTAAGAGTTGTCTTATCAACGACTAGATACTGCTATAAAAAGCACCATATCGGTATTTGAAGGTGTTTATTTCAACAAATTCCAATCTGATGACAATAATACATACATTGAGTGGTGTTCCATTGCCCAAGATCTTGATATATGTTTAATACAACAACAGTCTATGGTCATTGCTGACAGGATGGTGAGCATTTCTCTTACCGGTGTCGAGCTTGGTTCCCTTGGCGCAGGCCACCATGGCCCCCATGCTGGGTTGAGAGGTCATCCCGGCCATAGAGTCCACCTACAGAGACACTCAATATGAAATCTGTTGGACATCTAGTTCCTTCGTCTGGATTTCAACAGGTTCAAGGTAAGATGTCTAAAATAAGGTCTAAAATGTGCTGTGCAAGCTTGAGAGATTTTCATGTTTTGTTATATAAAATAAAATATCATTACATTTACCCAGTCATGAATTTTTAAACGTTTTAAAAGGTGGTTGCTAACAAGTAGCTAAATAATAATAGGACATGGTGGTAAAGTCAAGCAGCGGTGGTGTAAGAAACAAAATTAACCAAGTAAAGCAATGGGATCAATACAAACACATGTTCTTTAGTGTTTGCTCCAAAGTGGACTGTCTGTTTCTTTTATAAAGAGTAAATAGGAAATAAACAGTAGAATGGTCCAGAAGTGCAAATAGCAGCCAATTGTTTTAATGAAACTCCCAAAGCTGGCTGCATGCGTCAGTGAACACAGTAAGAGAAATGTTCCTTGTTTCAACAATATTTCCCTCTTTGTTTTAGTGACAATTCATATTTGCAAACTGCATTGACTATTCTGAATAATTAGAGGCTAGCATATATTAGAGTATTTGAACAGACACGATGACTACTCACAGCTACGTCCACTACGTCAGCTCCAGCCTCGGCACAGGCCAGCATGGCGGCAACTCCGGCCCCCGCGGTGTCGTGAGTGTGCACGTGGATGGGCAGGTCGGGGAAGCGGTCTCTCAGAGAGCCAATCAGAAGCTTGCTGGACTGTGGCTTCAGGAGGCCGGCCATATCCTGGAAACAAAAAGAGAAAAGGAGGGGAAAGGAACATTAAGTAAGGAGGAAAATGGAAACAATTCCTATAAAACATATTTGATTGCAATAAGTTCACACAATATTAAACACCATTTTTTATTTCAGATTTGTCCTGGAATCCTGAGCAGTAAAATTAACACAGGTGCAGAGTTTTATACAGATGCCTTAATACTGTTTTAAGATGCTTTCTGCAACAAATCTAAGTTTTGGATATGCAGAGGCGTTTTTATGTACAAAAGTGGTGGGGCAAGAACAACTTAGATGTGTGTATATATTAGGGCTGTCAGTCGATTAAAATATTTAATCGCGATTAATCGCATGATTGTCCATAGTTAATCGCGATTAATCGCCAATTAATCGCACATTTTTTATCTGTTCTAAATGTACCTTGGAGGAATATTTTTCAAGTTTTTAATACTCTTATCAACATATGAGTGGACAAATATGCTTTATGCTAATGTTTATTATCATTTGAACAATGACAAATATTCTCATGAATATTAAACACAACAACCTCTGAACATTACAAATATTCGCCTCAATTCAACCTGGAACCTCTCTCATACAATAATACAATACAAATGGTGTATGTGTGTGTGTGTGTGGTGTGTGTGTGTGTGTGTGTGTGTGTGTGTGTGTATGTGTGTGTATGTGTGTGTGTGTGTGTGTGTGTGTGTGTGTGTGTGTGTGTGTGTGTGTGTGTGTGTGTGTGTGTGTGTGTGTGTGTGTGTGTGTTTGTGTGTGTGTGTGTTGGAGCTATGTGCAACTCAAGGCATATGCTCGAACGGGAGCTGCCTGGACGCTGCAATCATGTTGCGCACTATCCGTGCTGAGTGTGCTGACTTTTCGTACAATGTCCCACTGTCTGGCTTCCTGCATAAAGTCAAGTGCTCGGCGCAGTTGTGGCGAAATGTCGCTCCTCTGTTTTCATTTAAACAGCTCCTTATATCCGTTAGCGCAGGTAGCTAGCACCAGATGCTAACAACAACAATGCACCTAAGGTCTCTCTCTCGCTCGGGCCACACATACACACACCCTCCCGGTCCTCCCAATAGCCAGTCGGTGCCTGCCGGTGAGCGTGGAAGTGTGGTCTGCCACAAGCGGGCGGCAGGAGCGGGGCTGTCAGCATCAGCTTGTAGATGATATTTTAAACTCGATGCGCTCTGAAACTACGGGGTGGCCGAGGACAAAAAATACACATGCATTAATCGCGTTAAAATAATTAGTGGCGTTAATTTTTTTTATTAACGCGTTAACTTGACAGCCCTTCATTTGATGTCATATATTTTGTGACCTCGTGATGAGTGTCTGTGTATTCCTTATAGCCCCTCCCCCCTCTCTATTGGAACCATGGATGGCCTACAGCTATTTGTTTACGTGTTATATAAGCTTCTGGTGCTTTTTTAAACACGTAAACAAATAGCTGAAGGCCATCCATGGTTCCGATAGAGAGGGGGGAGGGGCTATAAGGAAAACACAGACACTCATCACGAGGTCACAAAATATATGACATCAAATGAAGATACCAAAGCTGAAGTAAATGGTCAACTTCATTCATTTTCTTTCAGTTTTACTGATTTTAATCGCTATATACTGCTCTCTCTCGTCTCCTCTTCACTACAGGGTGAAAACTACACTTTTCGCGGAACATGTACTTACAGCCAATCAGCTCTCTGAATTATGAGATGACGTTTGGTAGGTATGCCAGCACTATGCCCCACTGGTGATAATTGTTTTGCCGAACACAATAGAAAAATACTCTGAGCATCCGCATCATAGTTTTTACAGCACCCATTCATTTAGACAGCAGAGAGAGGGGCTTGCCCCACATCACTCAACACGGCTCAATAGGCACACTGTGGACACTAATTGGAAGAACGCAGATTAAAACAGCAATGTACAGACACATCGGATGACTAAACATGATCTTAAAATATATTTTAACATATTTTCTTTGCATTTTTTTGAATTATTATTTGTATCATTTTCTGCTGACACTAGGTGGGGCTGTGCCCCACAGAGCGCTGATTGATTGATTAATTGATTGATTGATTGATTGATTGATTGATTGATTGATTGATTGAAGCAGAAAGAACGTTCACAAACACCGACATCCTTTTAGTGATTAGGACTTGGAAAAGACTACCACATAGTGAAACTCTCCAAATAAGCATTGTGTCTTCGGATACAAATCTGAATTAAATCAGCCACCATGAGGTTTAATTGAAGCCATTTAGACCTGGAGAAATTCCAATACTCTATCTGAAAATATATTCAATGCCTTCAAAAAACAACTACTCAATATATTCTGGAAAAGGATCATTTAGAACAAAATAATGACAAAAGTATTATTTTTTAACAAACAAACAAACAAAACAAAACAAACAAACAAAGTTGATGATGATTTAATATTTAAATCTAAATTGATACAAACAGAATTCCACACAGAGGTTAGATGACGCTCCCTTTGGTGATCATTGCACTCAGTTTTATTTCATGCTCATTTCCCCTTTTAAAAGTTAACCTCATTAGCCGTGCAATGCTTTTATGAGACTGCCGCCGCTGCGTGAGATTGATCGCACCATAGGGGCGGGGGTTTATTATATTAACGTTTGAAAATATTCTGTCATGCTTCAACAAAGTAATTAATTCAATGCGAGTATTATCAGTATATTAATTTAGATAGAGAGGATCACATTTACAAGTCATTTCAATTGGAGCAAGAGAAATAAATCTGCTGTGTTCGACATATGAGGTTTTAATGCTAATTAAAAAGCATGTATGAGTTTTGTGTAAATCTGTAAAATCATCATGATATATTGGCGAAACTGGTTATTAGAAAACCAAGATTGTATTCCATACATTTTGTATTTTGCTGAAGATCTGCTATAATGTTGGTGTTACAGTAGATGTAGCACCAACAATGTAACAGAAATAAAAGTGATAATTGCAGCAGTCACACCTAAAGCTTGCCAACATCATTAAAATAAGAATTTTTTAATGATGCCTTACCTAAAGCATGACCAGGCCAAAAAACACTGCAGGTCAGTCCCTGATTATAATCATATCTCCATATATGAGTAAAAGACTGCGTATATTCTTTCGTTATTCTGGTGGCAGATGGGAAGGGATTCATACAGAAGCAAAGAATAAGTGCCAGTTTTCCTTATCACAGGGAAAACAATGTTGGCTTATTATAGCCAGACACTTAAAACACTGCGTCTTGAGTTATTTCCTCACCTTGATACAGAGGATGTGAGTTCCTGCTTTCACCAGCTCATCGGCCAGCTGCATGTAGTAGTCCAGAGAGTACTTCTGCCTCATGGGGTCCGAGACATCGCCCGTGTAGGAGATGGCGGCCTCCACCACCCCCCCCCGCCGCTCCAGCAGCCTCCATGCCCAGCAGCATGTTGGGCAGGTAGTTCAGGGAATCGAACACGCGGAAAATGTCCATGCCGTTCTCTTTCGCCACCTCGCAGAACCTGAAGGAGGGGGTTGAATTCATTTAATCTACATTCAAATAAGACATACATAATCTTACTGAACGCTGCACATGAGTTTGTCTTTATATCCCAGATGATAGCACACATCCGGGTTTGAAATAAGCCGTTTATATCAATCTCCATATCTGTACCTGCGTTAATACAATATTCACACTATTTCCATGCTCATACAGCCTGCAGGAGCCCACAAAGTCTGCAGAGAAATGTATACCGCCTCATTATCCAAGCAGCGAGAGCTAAATCTCTCCTATTATTGCCTCGGCCTCCGTGTCCTAATCAGGTTTCAAAACTGGGATGTGCGCCTGTTTTAGCTGTGTTAGTGTGAATACAACATTTACACACGCTGAGAGCTTTTGTTTTGGCAAATAAACACAGACACTTAATGTTATGCCACGAGAGGATTACCAGTGTCCAGTATTTATTTATTCAGCACTACAATCCATACAAGCGCTGCCTAGTGTTCGGCACCAAAACATTGTCCAGAATCTCTGACTCAGCGCTGACAAAATCATTATGTGAATCATGTGTAGCAGCAGTATCTAAGGTAATTTACTGTTGTGTGGTACTTAAATACAACTTTCAGGTACTTGTACGTCAATGCTTTCATTTCCTACTACTTTAAACTTCTACTCCAGTAGCTCTCAAAGGCAATTACTATAGTTTTAACTCATTTATTTGTAACTTGTAATTACTTTGAAGATTCCAATTCATGATACAAAATGTAATTCTGTATATTTCTCTAACTACCTATAAGTATGAATAGCTACCATTTAAGAGGAGCGCTTGTAATGAACTAAATATAAGAGTACTCATACCACCTCAGTGTATTAGCTAGTTGATATTTTCTAAAAATAATATCTAGTTGGTGATCAATTTTGGATGTTCAAAGAAATGTGCGTTCTTCTTGCTGCGGAGTGTACTGTAACCCTGTGTCATGCACTTTAAATCAATTATATGAAATGAAATTACACGTTAACTTGATTTAGTTAATGAAGACACTGACTCGGGCTACTTGGCCGCGGGCCGCTGCGAGCGTCGCGGGTGAGAAAGCCACAGATAAAATAGAGGAGGTGGAGAGAGAGTCGGGCCAACAGATCAAAACCATTAATCACAATCATGTGCACATTTTCCATGGCACTGCCCCTACGGGACACAGAGAGTGAGGGGGGGGGAGAGAGAGAGATGAAGAGCAGTCGGGGTACAGAGAGGGAGTTAAAAGAGGGAAAGAAGTGTGTTATACAGAGAGACGAATGGAGGCATAAAAAGGAACTTATAACAGTGGGGATAAATAATGTGATAGGAGACGGGGAGAATACAAAGTGTGTGTGTGTGTTTCAATGTGAAGGAGTGGGGAGGGGACAGCTGCATTAGTCATAAAGCCACTCCTAATTCAGGTGAGGGGAATTGCACCTTGCATGCATGGCTGTGTGTGTGTCTGTGTGGAGCTGCATGCAGGGGTGTGTGTGTGTGTCTATATGAGTCATCCACATCATGGAGGTAGCTAGTGAATCCATTTGGAAAAGTGTTAGAGGCGTGTGTGTGCATGTGTGTAGGCACAGGAAGTGTTTATGGCTCTAAAGACATTACTTGTAGACATCTGCATCAGTGGTGTGTGGAAGTAACTGCGCATGAGAGGAGGAAACAGCCAAACATCCACCAGGTTCACCTGATTAATGTGTGTGTTAGTGGCTAGCTATTGTACAGATTATTTTCATATTTAACAACAAAGCAGCGGTGTCCCTTTAATTTTATAGAGAGAAATGTTTTCAGTATAGATTAAATGACTTGAAAGGAAATAGAAAGGTGTTTTATTTACAAGGTGACAATTGGATCATTGATTGATTGAAGCATCCTGCACCACATGTGTCCATCTCCTAAGTGCTTACATCACCCTCTAGCCACCAACAGCCAATACAATCATGTAATCATGATATTGACGTTAAATCCATACCCACACATTTATATACGAGAGGAAACCTGTATGAAGGAAAGTCTATTATAGCCAGCAGGCTTCTCCTGGCTCAAATCACATATTACCTTCAGATAACAGTTTTTCCTTAATTAACAAACATATTTGTATTGCATGTTTCTTCTGGTATATTTTTATGTTATATTTAAATTTTTACCACTTGCTTTATTTGTATTACTTTGTTCTTGTGAGCAGACGGTGTGTAGCTAATCTTACGCGTTTGGATTGTTGGTGTATTGTTAATTACGGTGTTCTGTTAGGGTAATTGTTTTTCTATTGTTTTGATGAATTGTTCGTGTAATTATTCCCAGATGGCAATTATTTTCACTTTCAATTTTCTTTTCACAAACAAAATGAAATATGTATGAAGTCGATAAATAATATGACAGTGACAGACAATAACGCAGGGGGAGAGCAGCTGGTTTCCAGACAATCTTTCTGACAATTCAATACAAATGTTTTCAAAACATTAAAAAGAGTTAAATAGGAAAATGACAAAGTTGCTCTAGAGATATGAAGGATCTGCTTTCATCTCGACTGTGTTCCAAATACTGAACAAACCACTTACAATTATATTATTCAGTGCATTTATTAAAAAATGTATGTTAAGCTTAGTGTGTATCCACCGAAATGTACAACAGTGCTCTGTGTGTTAATTTCTCTAGCATTAGTGGACATAGAACATTGATTTTTGAAGCAAATGCAAAATAATTCTTGCAAATAAGACTCTTAATGTCACGAGTGTTGAATAAACAAATGATTTGTTCTTAATGTTGGGTATAGTCTGTGTCCCAATCCCAAACTTACAAACCCTTCCCCTCTCCACTTCCACTCCGTTTGTGTTGAAGGTACGCCACATTAAGGGCCGTTCCAAACAAACTAGTGGGGTATTCTAGTTATTTAACTCTTCAACAGGAAGTTATCAAATCTCCAACAGGAAGTTATCAAACCTCCAACAGGAAGTTATCAAATCTCCAACAGGAAGTTATCAAATCTCCAACAGGAAGTTATCAAATCTCCAACAGGAAGTTATCAAACCTCCAACAGGAAGTTTTAAAATAATAATAATAATAATATTTATAATTGTTTGCCTTGAGAAGCTCATTCTATACCATGGTTACAGGAAGTCACGACACTTCCTGTTTTTGCCGGTGAGAGGAAAGTTCATCCGGAAGTTTGCCGCTGCATTCACACCTTACACATTAACGGAGCCTCATTCAGCTGAGAGTGAGAATACACACTCCGCCACACAGTCTGTTTGGAATTGGGCCTCAGTGTGTGTGTGACTCACTTAAAGACAGCGTTGTCGGGGTAGTTGGTGTAGCCCACAGCGTTGGCTCCTCTCAGCAGCATCTGGAAGGGGACGTTTGGATCAGAGCTCTGAGCTCCTGGAGCCTCTTCCACGGGCACTCTGACAGGAAACGCATGGCCACGTCAAATGTGGCACCTACACACAACACAACACACACACACACACACACACACACACACACACACACACACACACACACCCACACACACACACACACACACACACACCACACACACACACACACACACACACACACACACACACACACACACACACACACACACACACACACACACACACACACACACACACCACACACACACACACACACACACACACACACACACACACACACACACACACACACACAGAGACACACACACAGAGAGAGAGAGGGATTGCACTTTATTTAGTATACCTATAGTATATATAGTCTCATCCCAACTTTGATCCAAACTTAAGACTCAAAAACTCATATTTCACAAATATAACAGAGGCTGGAATTAAATATCTGATGATGCACGCACATTCATTGTTCATCCTAACACTTTCATCATTTCACTCTGAAGTCACTTTAGAATCGAAGAAATGTTTCAGAGGGCGAGGCGAAAAAAAGAGATAGCAATCTCTCATTTCCCTTTCTTGGGGGAGTAGATTAGTAAATCTCATACCCGTTTATCATATCAGCCAGAAATATTGAAGCCTCTAGTGGTTTTCTGCTGATCTAACACTGTCATCATTACATTTCATTTTCAGAGCACTCGTACATTTGGACAGAATATTAAGCACAACTGTATGTTCCCGATTCTGGAGGAGCAGGAACCCCTGGAAACCCTCCTTATCACATTTTTTTTTTTTGTTATACTCCCCCTGACTTGGATTTCAGCCGACCTCAGCGTCTCATAAACAGCTAGCTAGGAGCTGAAATGAATCTGATGTTAAACACATTAGTATTAACGTATTTTAGAATGTGAAGTATCAAAACAGGACGCTGATTGAAGCATTCATCTGGGACCGCAGACTCATAATTTGATAACAGGGATGAAGAGTGGCATCTGGCAGAACATTAAGCCGAGCACTGCTGTCCTTTTTTGAAAGAAAGGCAGCATACAATCTGTCATGAAGAAGAGATGAAATTAAATCAGGGAGAAAGATGATAACAAGTCTGGTATGCAATGCCCACCATATCACCACTAACATATATAGTAATGTTTAAATCATAAAAGGTGTAGGAATATATGAGCCTAACATCTTCTGTATGTGTGTAAGGTATACAGTACTAATACCACCTTACAGTATATTGACTCTTTACTCCATACAAATTTCCCCTGGTGGGAAATTAGGTTTTATAAAATAAACTTCTATAGCATGCTCTTGAGCCAATAAAGCAAAGCCTATGATGAATATAAAAAGATGAATGCCTGAAGTCTCACACGCACACCTCTGCAGTTATCAGCATTTTTGCTTAAGTGTGCAATTATGGCCCTGATGCATCAGACAGTTTATCCTGTCAGATCAATGTTTATGTCTCCGTGATCCCACTTAATCACTCTGGAGCTTTGATTTGCTGCCGCTGCTGGTCAGGCTGTAATGCGTGTGCACCATAGACGCTGCCTGCACCGAGGAAACAGCTCCAGTCCTTAAAAGGAAGCACCGAAATCAAATGGATCACATCACTCCAGTTTTCAAGGCTTTACTTGAGGCTTTCTTGTCCTAAAGATTGACCTCAAAATAGTACAACAGGTTTTGAAGCACTGAATGGTTTGTTCCAAAATACATATCTGATCTTCTGCTACATTAAACCATCAGGGTCTCTAGAGTCAAAAATAAACATGGAGAAGCAGCGCTCAGTTACCATTCATGTATTTTCACTTGTTTTTTTCTATTTGACCCTGCTTTATTTGTGTTATCTTGGCTTTCAAATGACTGTTTTGAAATGTACTTTAGTATTGTATTTTTGATGTACTATATCTTTTAAAGTATTTGGTTCAAATTGCCTTGAGTGGAAATGGGCTACTGTATTTTAATAAACTTGCTTCGACTCGAAACATGCAGGGGATTCTTGCGGGCTAAATGTACAATCATTTAAACTCTCCAGCTTTACGACTGTGGAAATACATTTGAAGAACCATATAGATACATTATGTGACCCAATTCATATAATTGTATCTTGATGGTGTTTGGAGGAACGCTATATGAGGAAGGGTCTTAATCCTCAAAGGGCTTTCACAGGACTTAATCTCTTTTTGATTCATTCAGCCTCTGAAACATGTGAAAGCAATACAATGTTCCCATTTTGCATAGGGACAGTGTGTCAGGTGCACAGCGTTCATTACTCACAAGGTCATCTCCCTTCGGTGATTTATCGTGGTTCTGAGTGATTCAAGCAGTATAATATTCTCTGTAATAAAAGTGAATTGTATACTTGGTAGTTATTCCTCTTATGGCCATTTAGTGATGTGCAATTACAAGCTGTCCTTGTGGGAGAGTGCATGCAGGAGCTGGAGTCTTTACTGCAGTGCTGGTCTAATTTGTGTTTCACAAACTAAATCAATATGAGGCGAGAGCACGGCTGATACTAGTGAACCTGGGAATTTTGGGTATTGAAAGCCGAGCGAAAGAAGGATGATTAACAGAGGGGATGGGAAACACACGGTCTGATATTTACCCTGACATCAAAGATTATAGCATTCAATTATTATCAGAGGAGCTTTTTACACAACATGACTCCTCCTCAAGTCTTATCATGCCTTGTGTGACTCTGGAGGAGCCTTATAAACTCTGAGAAATAACAAATGATGAGGCTTTGATTGGGCTTTCAGAGGGGGAAGAATAAGAGGAAGATAGAAGAGACAGAAGGCAGCACATGAAACAAGGAGAAGCTAGACTGGCAGTCACAGAGCGCCAAGGCTAATGGTGCATTCATGTGCTCCTCGGATTCCCCATTTCCCTAATTGGGAAGTCATTCTTCTCTATTGAAAATGCATTATAGTGAAATATTTGATTTGACTTTAACCCCACTGCAGAACGGGCATAGGTCATGCTCTGCTACAAAGCTTAAGCTAACGAATTCCTATTTTGGTCTTGAAAAATATGTTTTAGGGGATGAGTATGAACAAACTATTTGTGTGTGTAAGAAAGGCATAAACAACCAATTGAAATGCACTGTTAATCTCATGAGGAAAGGTGATTCCTGTTCTTTTTGCTTTTTTATAAATGATCACTCATTTGTAAAAGTGTTGTTCCTACTTAACTAGTCAAACTAACATCGAAATATTATTAGAATCACAAAGCATGCTATTACCCTGTAAAATAGTAGAGTCACAGCAAGGATTCAGAGAGGATCTCTATAATTTATTTAGCCTTAAAATGTTTAAATAATGAGAAACTATTTTTCTGACTCATTATCATATCATGCAGGAACTACTGATGCCTCGAGAGGATCCACGAGCACATTACATTCCTCTTGGGTGATTCAGCGGAGCTTCTCTAAACTGAAAGAGACAACGTGACGCTGCTCAGCTCATAACATCAGCCGGTACAGAATCATTATGTCGGGGGTGTTTAAAGGTTTCTGTTTTACATTTCATTTCAATGATTGCTGTGGTGCTATAATTGGCAGAGTCGAGCATATTCAATTTGTCTGGATGTTTCATGAACACAGAACACTGTTTAAACTTCAAGAGCTTTCATCCACAGAAGATTTCAAAAGTCATCTCCCACTGCAACTCAAGCAGCAGCGGCGCTTTATGAGAGTTTAAAAGGAAGACACAAAGGAAGATGTATTCACCTTTCTCTTGACGTTTTATCATGACTGGATTCAATTCAGAGGCCAGATTATTCCTGTGATGGCTTTGAGCTTGTACTGCAGCAGATGCTCAAATGATGAATGTTTAACACATCGTCTGCTCAGAAATAATTACACGTTGTAAAGAAAATAATATTCAATTACTGCAAATTGTTGAAAAGGACACTGTTTTCCCATAATAAATGTATCTTATAACCATCATTTCAACAATAATACAACCCCAATCATAGTTTTGGAAATCTTACCCAACTTCAATGGGTAAATGGTTAAGGTTTTCAAAAAACATGTGAAGCCTCAGTGGTGAAAACAGGAAGCTCCTAGTACATTAACATATTGAATGCTCAGCCATAAAATGCTCCCAAAGCATGCTTTCTGTCAGCTTTTATTGACTGCTTTGCACAGCTTCCTGTTTCTCACACAGATGAGGCCCCAGATGAATATTCAAGAAAACCTAATAGAGAGCTCAGCTTGTGCTCTTTCATCAGTAAAACATATAGACATGTCTGTGAGCTTCCCGTTCCCAAAAATAAGATTTACCACAGCTCCTGAAAGCCCCATTTGACTGTGTTTAAACCCAGAGAGTGCTAAGATCCTCAGAGGTAAGGTGAGGTTGTGTCACTGCGAGATTATTAATGATGGTAAACAACATTTTAATGTGGGCGAGAGGTTTAATGCTTTAAATATAAGCTAATGACATGTTAAAAAAAGCATTTATGTCCCTTAATCAAAGCACTTTGAGAACAGGTTCACGGTATAATGAGACAAGGAGCTGTTCTGGCACCTATTCAACGATTTCCCTCCAGAGTGGTGAACTGAGTTCACTGCCAGTTATCACAGTCTCTCTTCAAAGATTTACTTTTAAATGCTCAAACACGGCTAAGCTGAATTAATACCATCCGCCCCTGGTCAGTCTCGTAATAATATCACGATATACTGAGATGCCTTTGAGCCCTTTTCTACAATATCTCCTGGATATTTTACTTTCGCTATAACTTTCAATCTGTTCAAACATGAGATGAGTAGACAGTTGCTTAATATGCTCCAATTGCTCTCCCACAGTAATGGAATATATTGTTTTCCTCTAACTGGAGCACCATGACCGGCTACTGGGAGGAATTCAATCTGAGAGAAGCGTTTACAGAGCTGAGGTTTTACTGGGCAGTCTCTCTCCTCGCATTTTTATTTTCTCCTCACTTTGCTCAACCATCTAACAAATGCACAGCGACTTAAACGGAAAGCCTTTTTACTCTAGGCTTTTGTTGTTTGGTTCTCATGTTTGTTCTTGGGATCTGACTAAAGCACTCCAAGTAATTTAAGCACGATCACTCCATGTGGTTTACCATAATTGAGCATTAAATTAAATGTTTCAACCTCAAGAGGTTCGCTGGGCATATCTCTTCCACAAATGTGTGTGTCCTAAGTGTTCAAACGGGAATTTATTATTTGAAACTGGTTCACAACAATTGTTCTTCACACAGGACAGCTATCAAGAAGTGTTGATAATTGCAGACTGTTCAAACATAAGACAAGTAGTTTTTGTTCTCTGGCCAATTTCACAGTAATTGCATATTATCCAGGGACACTATTGGACTCAAGAGGTTTCAATAATGCATGATTTTCTCTATTCATTCACGACCATGAAGAGGCTACAATCATTGTCTATTGAGGGAACTTGCTGGAGACGGTGAAGATGGGAGGACGAGATATCATTTAAACGGCGCATGATTTCCACAGCTCAAATTAGAAAAACAAAGGGGCACAATCACGAGAAGATCTACGGTGAGAGTGGAGAGAGAATGGAGAGAGCAGGCATGTCTTCAGATGCATTAAAATGCAGGAGTGCATACACAAAGAGATGAATTAACATGATAACTATCTGAAGAAGGAAATACATGCAAATCTTACGTGACTGATTGTATGAGATCACACATTGTGGGTATTTCCTCAGGTGTAATGGCTCTTTAGAGTGCCAAATGATACCACTCATGTCTGTACCAAGAGGTTTAAATAAAGTCAATGCAGAGGCGTCTTATATCCGTGTTCTTTCTAATGACCAGCATTAACAGATTCCTTTGGTTGCAAAAAAAAAAGAAGATCTTGTAGTTAAGTAAAAAAATACCAGAGTGTTGGAATACTCTGTTACAGTAAAAGTCCTGCATTCAAAATGTTCCTCAAGTAAAAGTATTATCATCAAAATATAGTTAAAGTAGCGACAGTAAAAGTAGTCGTTTGGTCGTAGATTGGTCCATTTCAGAATAATGTATATGATATGTTTTATAATGATTGATCATGAAAGTGTTCTCAAAGCTGGTAAAGGTGCAGCTAGTTTGAATGACTTTGTATACTGCAGGGTAGCTGGTGGATTTACTCCAGGTGGAACTAAAGTCTGATTTAACACTTGATTATATTTCACATCATTCATCCACATCTGTAAAGTAACTCAAGGTATTCAATACATGTAGTGGAGGAAAAGTACACCATTTACCTCTGAACTGTAGTGGAGTAGAAGTACTAAGTAGCAAAATATTTAAATACTCCAGTAAAGTACAAGTACCTCAACATGTTACTCAAGTACAGTACAACATAATTATATATATTTTATTTATTTCCCATTTAAATAAAGCAATGTTAATTCGGTTAACAATTTGTTTAGTTTTTCCCTTTAAAAAATAACAACAAGTACCTACAAGAATACCGTTAAAGTACCGGATCGATAAGCAGTATCGATAAGAGTAGTAGTACCGTAACAAACCTTAACGATACCCATCCCTAGATATTATACAAGTAAAGTGTTGAGAGTGAAATGTTGCTTTACGAATTTCAACACTTGATGTGGTCACATTGATTCCAATTTCAGTTACCTGTATTTGCCTAACTGAATTAGTTTAAAAAGAGAAAACATTTTGACTAAAAGTTGACTAAAATGTAATTTTTCATCGACTAAAAGTTGACAAAAATGTTTTCAGTTTTCATCGACTAAAACTGGACTAAAACTATGAAGGATAGAAATTACTAAAATGTGACTAAAACTAATAACCATTTTCGTCTAAAGACTAACACTAAATCAAAAATAGCTGCCAAAATGAACACGGCTACAGTATGGTCTGTAAGTTAGAAAATAAAGATGGGGAAAGGACACGCTTAGTTATCTTAGCATTGAGAGTGGGAGCAGGGTAAGGGTGCTAGCCTAGCTCTTCATTGGCTAATTAATCCTTCCAAAAACTGAAGTATAGAATATGAGGAATAGCTCTCATGATGTGCAATAATATTCTATACTTCAGTTTTTGGAAGGATTAATTAGCCAATGAAGAGCTAGGCTAGCACCCTTACTCTGCTCCCACTCTCAATGCTAAGATAACCAAGCGTGTCCTTTCTCCATCTTTATTTTCTAACTTACAGACCATACTGTAAAGGCACATTCTCCAGTATATTTTGCTAAGTTCTGTTCAATTGCTATTTCTAGCTCTGATACTTTAAATTCTGATATGCTGCATATTACTTGAGTAATTGATTTGAGCTTTGTTTACTTATTTTTATGTTTATTTATATTTCTTGTCAAATTTATATTTTATACATTTTAAAATTAGATATTGGTTTTTAAAATGGCTTTAAAAAGACTTAGATATTATTTTTACAACTTAATTCCTGTTATTTTGTTTATGTGTGCACCAATACACACCAAAGCAAATTCTTTGCATTGATTCACAACCTGACTGATGTACTTTCCCCCGCTGTGGGACTGATACAGGATTTCTGATTTTGATGCTGATGATTTTCCGGTTTTATTTTATGGTGATGAAAACATTCCCAATAGTCAGGACCCAGAGACTCACCTCCCCAGTTCTCCAGGCTGTAGAGGTTGTTGAAGTTGTGGCTGACAAACGGCGAGATCTTCTTCAGGTCGTGGGTCCGAACCCTTGTTGCCAGGAGCGACTGGTGGGCATCCCTGAAGGTGGTATCCATTAGCAACATACCCTGGTGGGCACGGACAGCCTTGGCGAATCCCTCCGGACCGTCACGCAGCAACACGTCGCGGAAACCTAGCGGAGGGTCTCCTGATGGGGAGGAGGGAGAAAAATATGGATAAGAAGATTAATGTGGGGGTAAAAAGAGAGTCAGAAATCAAAGGGAAATAGTTTTGTGGTGTGTGAGAAATCCACATCAGATCAAGCTACCAGACTGTGCAGAAACGGATAATAAAGACTGCATTTATAACTGAAAATAGATATATAAATTGATGCTGCAACATAAGTAGATCACAATAAAGAAGTTGTTATTTTTCTCTATTTAATTATAATAAAGTGAATTGATATGGCCTTGGACTTTGCAAAACTGGACATATCAAGAAACCCTTTATTTCTCCAGTTTATGGGCTCTCAGACTTCAGACCCTGCATAGTGCCGGGCAAGATGAACACTACCATACTGTAACAAGCACCCCTTCACAGGTAAACGGATGTTATTGACACTGAGTTCCCTCTCAAGTCGTGCTGTGAACAAGTCCAGCACTCTTCATAACTCCCACTAATGACGTGGACAGGGCCTTCACTAATACAGAAAAATAAGCCCTGAAGCCGGATTATTAAACACATCACCCACCGATTTGTAAAAATGTCTTTCTCCGGCTGACACTGACACTTATCGTCATGATCGGCTACAAAAAGTAAGCAGCACCTGGTGTACAACAAGGGACTGTACAGTCGCCACCTGAAGGCGATCTGTTCCAGGATGGCAACTATTTCAATTCTCACAAATCTCAATTTATTTCAGACTTTTCCATCATGTCACTCTGTTTTTAGATGACACAATTCCTCATCATGCATAAAAAAAAATAGAACAAAAAATATATATTTGTACCCATTTCAGCCTGTTTTCTTTGATATTGATTTTCCAAAGTCATAAGGATTAATCTCATGCGTCATTGTAATATATTTTACCCTAAACCACAAATGTAAACCTCAGGATTTCCCAAAAAGGAAATGTCATGTATCATAAAAGTAATAGGATTCCTGACCATACATGTCTCACCAAAAAATAGTGCCAATCCAGTTTTTTGACATATTTGAATTGCCACATAGAAATGTCAAACTCCTGGCTAAATCAAATTTCTTGAAAACCAGGTATGGTTCATCCCCTGGGGACAATAAATATATATTTTAAAAAAATAGTTCCAATCCATCCAGTTAATATTAAGATATTTAACAGTTTAAATGGAAATGTGTATTTCTTAGAAGGGCTAGATAACATGTCACCAAACTCAGTAGGGTTTATCCAATGAAGACCATGAATGTTGCTACAGAATCTCATAACTCCATCTTATAGTTATTTCAGTCTTGACCGTAGTGATGTAGCATCGTGGCCTATGAAGGCATGACAATGACCTGCATCTGGCAGATACACAAGAGAAAAAAATCACATGTATATCCATTAAGTATGTTCCAGAAACCTTGCTGTATGCCCCCATTAGGAACCCAGGATGAACCCTGTTGGACATGCTGCCATTAAATAAGTGTTTCTGGTTAGCATACAAGACTGTTATGTCACATACAGTTAGAATTAACATGGACTGTCAACGCTAAAAGCCTGAACGAGGAGGAATGGAAACAACTGCTGCGCAATCCCCATGACACATGCTTATGTTTCCAGTTCATAAAAGCGAAATAGTCCTTAAAACAAACAAATTAAACAATACAGAGACCTTCTGTTCTCACCCTGCTCCCTCCTCTCCATGCCTGGCAATTAAACACAAGCACAACCAGAGGCATTCACATATTGGAAGTCAAATTGGGATCTATTTTTGCCCTTGTGTGCGCGATCATCAATCAATTAGACTAGTTAATGAGGTACTATCTGCCCGCTTAGTTGTCCTCCACTCACGGCTCCTCCCTCCCTCTCTCTCAATATTCGCTCTTGACCTTTTATTGTTGTACTTCATCCCTGAAAACAAATTATCTCTGCCATCATTTTCTCTAAGGCCGGTCTGAGCAGAATGACGCACGCACGCACGCACGCACGCACGCACGCACGCACGCACGCACGCACGCACGCACGCACGCTAGATGAGCTCTGTGAAATCTCATCGCTGCAGCAAATAGATACGGACACTTTGAACTTATCAAGATCTGTGTATAATACGGCGGCGTGGGAAACACACCCACACAGAAAAATGATTTACACTTAAAGTCTTTCACAATTTGTCTCGCAGTCTTACAAAGTTGCTTTCTATGTTTTACTCATCTTTGACACATCGAGGACACATGAGGGCATCTGTAGTGGGACAACACTGAATATACAGTAGCACAGTGACAGTTTCCTATAGGAAGGTGAGTGGATTAATGTGCGTGTCAGATCATACATGCAGAAACAGAGAGCGCTAGAGACATGAAAGTCCCATGGGTGATGTATATGATAATTGACCCATTTACACACAAACTTTCCCTAGCATTGAAAACACGTTACTCCCACTCACTTCCCTCCTCCTTATCTCAGATCAGTTCATTGCCTACCTCTTCACCTGTCTGCTCCTCTGTTCCCTCTCTCCTCCTCCTATAGCTTCACATAATCAGTTTATAGTAGTAGATGGAGCGACTTCTCACAGATACTCCTTTATTTGTGATAACAGCCTGCCTCCTGAGAACCTTTAACTGTCAGATCCTGGTGGAGCTGCTACATGTAATCAGTGCTTTATTAACAGGGGTGCACATAACTTTTTTGCCCTGGTTCTCA
Source organism: Gymnodraco acuticeps (assembly GCF_902827175.1). Lineage (NCBI taxonomy): Eukaryota > Metazoa > Chordata > Actinopteri > Perciformes > Bathydraconidae > Gymnodraco > Gymnodraco acuticeps. The sequence goes on along the minus strand of NW_022989748.1, from coordinate 1,097,068 downwards.
AAGGAGCACCTGGAGATGTTGCTTGGTGCTCATCCTTAAAATGAAATAAACCGTAACTTTTGAGGGGGTCTTTATTTGCCAGACACACGGCACTGAACACACATGCAGAGGTGAACACAAGACAACATTAGCACGACCAGTAATCCTACAAGCTGTCATCACTACCCTCCTGACTGTCAGACATGGTAGCTGATGATGTAGGCCTACTTCTTTCTCTCTGGTTGAGTCTGTGATTACTGTAGCTGCTTGCATCCACAAGTCAACAGCTGGGTTTGGGTCGAAAGTCTCTGTTGTCATCTTAGACAAGTGGATGTAATCAAATAAGTATGTGAACATAACCAATAACTTACCATAGCCAATAACAAATTAATGTAACTTATTTTATTTGTGTTGTGTTACCTTAACATTTATTTATTTATGCATTTTTTTTTATCTCCAGTTTTAAAGGATATTTTTGGTTACTGTCCTGTAGTATACATTGGAATGATTTCAAACCTGTTTATCCCAATAATTATAAAGGAGTGCCTTGGAAATATGTGTTTACATAAATTGTGACCAAACCGTTTGAACTTAGACAAAAGTGAACTATCTAAACACTCAGAGTCATTTACCTCACTGAGCTGTAGTATCAGCCTCTCAGTCTGACTGGAGAGGACTCTCCCTCCACATTATTGTAGAAACATCTTCTTCTTATATCCGTTAGAGCAGCTAGCACGGCACTAGATTATAATAACAACAGTGCTGGTACCGGTGCACCCTCCCTCTCTCCCTCGCATTTTGGCTGTGAGCTGCGGGCGCCAGATAAGCCAACATCCCCCATTTTCATCACTTACAGCGCCCATCGTACAGGGCAAATGAAACGTGTAACCGGGGTGAAAAGGGTGTTACATTTACTTAATTATGAATATTGTTACATCAAGGCCGAAAATTAGGATGAGCCCCAACGGTCAAAATGTTTTTTTCCCTCCCAGAGCTGCCAGCGCAGCGACTCCCCAAGTCTGGCGCCCTAGGCGAACATCTAGCCCAGGGTTGCCCAACCTTTTTTGAACCGAGAGCTACTTTTAAAGTTGCCAGTCTGCCGAGATCTACCAGTCCAAATAGAGAGGCGTAGCCATTACTGACAGCCTACTACCAGGTAAATACACACTTCTACTTGTATAAAACTGACCTTTGTACAATGAATACTTCATAAAATACTGCAGATCCTTTATCTTACCTCTTTCTAATCTACACACATACAAGTATTTTACTGAAGTTACACAACAGTGTTGATACAGAGTTGGAGTTTATTCACACCTCACTACAGTGGGTAATGTTTTCAAGAAACATTGAACAGTGCTGCCACATATGACACAGGGAAAAAAGAAAAGACTGAACCCTTTCTTTGCCATTATATAAAAATAGTGTTGCTACAAAATTATAAATGAGGCTTACTAATAAGACAACTCAGATCTGAAGCTACACAGGAATCTGCTGCCAAAGTGCAATAAAAAAGACACAATTAATAGAATCCCTTTTTTGTTGCATTTTAGTAGAGTATAAAAAGAAATGCCTTTAAAATAGGATGCAAGCAACACTAGTTTCTTAACTGAATTGATAATAGACTATACTCAATTTAAGTTTGCATTCTTATACCATTTTGTACAATAATTATAATGAATAAGTTCAAACAAACTAAAACTTACAGCTGATTAATAACGGTATCTAACTTGAGTTTTTATTATATCAAAAACCTGTTGAAATGCTACTGTTATTTTTACTGTCCCCAAAAAGCGCGTCGGCAGCCTCCAGGAATGCTTCTTTCACAACTTCGCCATCTTTGAAAGACTTCATGTGTTTCGCAAGAACGTGACTGACACGATAAGATGCTATGGTAGCAGCCTTGCTCTTGTTGTTGGGCCTGGAGAAAATGGACTGCTGTGCATTTAGCTGTCCTTTCAGGCCCCTCCCCTTTTGGGAGCGTAGGGCAGAATCAGGAGGGAATTCCGTCTCGTAGCGTTTGTGCACTGTTTTGAAATGCCGCTCCTAAATTACCCTTCTTCGATAAAGCCACGCTCGCATTGCAGATGAGACAGATGGACTTTGAATTGGAATAGATACAAAAATAATCATCCTCCCACTCAGAGTGAACATTATATATTTTGGTATTTTTTGCTTCTGCCATAATTGCGGTCTTGTGTGACTGTCACTCCTGTTGACACGGACAACGTCAGCGAAATAGTGCCCACTCCCGACCAGCCACGCCCCGACACATGGTGTCTAGCCGGTCAATCACAAAGCTTTGATGCGTTCAAGTGCATTATTCTGGCACAGGAAGATTATGTTATAGGACATTAACGATAAAACAGAATATTGTTGTTCTATTTTTAGACACATCTCGCGATCGACTGGGAATCTCCCCGCGATCGACCGGTCGATCGCGATCGACTGGTTGGGCACCCCTGATCTAGCCAGTGCTACGGGCCGGCCCTGAGTTCATATCATGGTTCATATGCAACTCGCAAATATCAATATCTTTCTCTCTCTCTCTCTCTCTCTCTCTCTCTTCTCTCTCTCTCATCTATCCTCTATTTTCTCTTTTCTCTTTTCCCTTCTCTCTCTCCCTCTCTCAATGTTGGTACGCAAATGCGCTTTGTTTCAAATGACCCGGTGCTCTTTTTTTGGCGGAGGTGCGCATGCGCACCTGCGCACCAGTTATGTGCAGCCCTGTTTATTAAAGTCAGGTGTGCTGCAACAGCTCATCAAATTACACCCATACAAGGCAGCTAGATGTTAGTATGAGCTGTAAGATACGTGTAGCCTATTGTCGGCTACAGAGACGTTTAATCATTCTGAATTTAGAAAATAAATACTTGGTTTTGCAATTATTTGATTTGTCTATGTATTTATTTCGTTCAATCAATATAAATTAGAGTCTACCAATTTTGTGACACATCTGCTTATTTTGATATATTTTCTAAAATAAAACAAATATTTTAGTATTTGTGAATGTGGATAACGCATAGTAGGAAAATAAAAAATAAATATAAAAAATATAAAATAAATATTTTACATTGTGATATGAATATTTTCCTTTGAGTCAAGAAAATGCCTTTTTTTAACCACCAGAAATACAAACTTGTTTTCCATATGTCTATATTAAAATCCTGTCATGTTTTCTTAATGAAATTCTGGGTATGTGTATTTGCTATTTAAATGTCATAAGACAATTATCATTTCAATTCTCTTTTAATGGACTGAGACTGATGGGACTTATGTTTTGTTTATCCCTATGTGCATTTCTGCTCCATTAAAACTAAAAGCAGAAGAATAACATTTAAAAAAAAAAAAAAGTCCTCCCTTACTTCTTCAGGTCTTTACATTCAATTTAGTTGTTGCTTTCTATTCGCCATAACTGCTCAAATCCAGCCTGCTGAAAACTTTTAAGTGGCATTACTGTTCAAGGACATAATTTGTTTTCCTCCACAAAGTTCTATGGGAAGTGAGCAACACACAAACTGAGAGGAACTGTTTCAAGAACAAAGACAAAAATAAGTTACCTTGCAGAACACACACCCAGAGTATCTTGAGGTTTCAGAAAGCCACATTTAAGACTCTTTATGACTCATTTTAAGCTACCTGGAAATGAGTTCTGGAGCGAAACAAAACAACAAATACAGCCCTTTCTGTTTGAAGATGGCTAATGAAAGCATCAAAAACTCTAGGCAGGGAAGAAAGAAGAATAAAAACAGAAAATTAATTAAAGAAATTAAGTATGTTTGTGCACAGATTTTGCACATTTGACTACAAACTACCCTTCTACTTTAATCCTAAGAATAGAAACGCAGGCCACAAGTGGACAAAAGCGGTCTGTCATTTTTATTAGTCATTATTCCTAAAGCTAGCTCAGAGGCATCTGGTGATTAACCTCTAGATGTCCTCCATTAAATAAATCCAGACAATAATTGGAACAAGGTGTACTTGGACACCATCAACGAGGCACCAGCAATCAGCCTTCACAGGAACGTTTTACAATACAAACCCTAATTAGAAAATAATAGCCTTTCAGTACTTCACATGTCCTGTCAGGACCCCATTGGCCTTCATTTCAGGAGCACTTCCTCCCTTCTGTCCTCAGTGTGGAGGGAACTCCCCAAGAGGAGATTCACTCCTCCTTCACCTTATCTGTATGTGCTGTTTTGACACTTTCTGATCTTTGCTCCTTAGCAAAAGTCCTTTTTGAGAATGTATTCTTATAAAAAACACTCACAATAAATTGATCATAGTTAACTTACGAATAACTAAAAGCGAAATCAACAAAGTATTGAAACCTCTCAAATCAAATGAGACTGTTTTTTTTGTAGACAATTTAAATGGTTTTGCAATCTTTTATGCCAAATGTGATTGGCCCACTAGTAACCCATACATGTGATGAAGTCAGCCAAGGTCTATTACGGCCCCTACACACGGCGGCGTGCGTTGCCGCTTCAACGCTTCTGCCCATTCACTTTGAATGGGGTGACGTCACGATTCGCCGAACTGCATTGTGGGAGCAAAGCGTAGCTTCTCTCGCGGTGCTCACTGCAAAAGTAGAGCAATGTTCTACTTTTGACGCCTCGATGGAGGCGTCAGCCAATCGAATCATATGCCAGTACAAGCTCTAGCCCAGGGGTGGCCAACTAGTCAGAGGTTAAGAGCCACATTTTTTCTATGTTACTGCAAAGAGCCACATCAAACACACAGGCACTGATACCGCTTGTTTCCGTTTTTTTGTTTTCTGGAGACAAGATTTCAACCACGTCACTGATGCATTTTTGTGGCATTGGGATATATTTTTTTTAAATCCTCTGGAGCAGAGAGAGGAGCTGTGGATTATTGTTATTGATTAATGCATCAGTGTTTCTTAGGGTCAAAAACACTAAATTCACAACTTAAAATGAAAGCGTTTAGTTTATTTAATAAAAGAGCACATGTTCAATGTGAAAAGTGACAGTAGTTATAGATTATTTGCAATTTGGTGCTATATATATTTTTTTTTAAAAATTATATATATTTTTTAAACACCTTGAATTTCAGGGGGGGGCGCGGGGCTCCGTTGGCGGGGCGCAGCGCCCCTCCAAAACAATGGTAGGGGAAACACTGGATAGTGTTTAATCAACGATAGGTTTCCCCCCCTCAAAGGTGATTGGTTCACTGCATCGCAGGTATTATTGTGATTGGCTCTTGGGCCACATCAAAATTAGACTTGCTGTCATCCTCTCATACTGACACCTGACACCACACATAGCCTACACACCGGGAGCCGGGACGAAAGTAACACGGGACGAAAGTAACGGAGCGATTTTATCCGAGCCCAAACAACTTTGACGGGCCAAATTACGTTAATACTTAACAGACCTACTAAATATCAGGTTTAACTGTCAGGAGTAGCTAGTGTTGTCACGATACCAACATTTTGGTTTCGATACCAAGTCAAGAATTGCGATTCCGATTATTTTTCGATACTTTTCTTAAAAAACAGTCTTAAATGTAATTATTGTGCTTTATTTCACACCAGAACCATAACCATAACACAAACTTTTAAACAATGAGAACAATAAATTAAATAAATGACAAGATTTCCTATTAAATACAATTAATACATTTCTTACAGACAGGCCTCGTGGTGTCCGTAGGCTTGCCCTCACCGTCAGAGATATAGCTCAAATACTTCCAAATTTCGCTTCTGGCGTCTTTTTTGTCAACAAGCCGAGGCGCAGCGGCAGTTGCACTCCCACTTGCAGCCATGCTTCTCGTTTTCTCACATGCTCTGGCAGCTAGCGCGTGCACGAGAGAGGGGAGGGACTTAGAGCGTGCTTGAGAGGGGCGGGACTGCAGGCACGGCTGCAGTGCAGGGAGTGGAAGCAGAGCGCTGAACACACACGGCTCTTATTAAAACGGCGCTTTCTCACCGGAGTACTTTCCCCCGTCATTCTTAAAGTACCGATACTAATGAAACGGAGGAATCGTAACATTTTTAAGGGCAGGGTATCGCGGTACCTTTCAAGTATCGGTACACCGTGCAACACTAGTCAGGAGTCAGTGTCTCTCCCCCAAACTCACACATATACAAATCGATATGAACTGAAGAGCCGCATGAAACTAGGCAAAGAGCCGCATGCGGCTCGAGAGCCCGCGTGCTTGTGTGTCTGGGGCGGGAGATTCATGTGATTGGTTGTTGGTCGAGTTTCAGCCCCCCCCCTCCGGCAAGCGACAACGCACGCCGCCGTGCAACCCTGTCTCCTAAAAATTACGTTCCCACAGAACTAAACTGCATTCTCAATTACGTTTAGCTAGAAACGTATTTTCTCCCACGTTACGTTTGTTATGAACGTATCCCTGTCTCCTAAAAATTACGTTCCCACAGAACTAAACTGCATTCTCAATTACGTTTAGCTAGAAACGTATTTTCTCCCACGTTACGTTTGTTATGAACGTATCTTAAATACGTTTATTTTCTACATATCTTCTAGAAACGTATTTTCTCCCACGTTACATTCGTTATGAACGTATCTTAAATACGTTTATTTTCTACATATCTTCTAGAAACATATCTTCTCCCACGTTACGTTCGTTATGAACGTATCTTAAATACGTTTATTTTCTACATATCTTCTAGAAACGTATTTTCTCCCACGTTACATTCGTTATGAACGTATCTTAAATAAGTTTATTTTCTACATATCTTTGCCATTCATTGCCTTGCTTATAATAATGATAATAGTCATTTATAAATATCATTTTAGAGCACACATTTGAAATCGAGAATAGGGCTCGATATATGGTTAAATTAAAATCAGTAGGCGAGGCTGTAATTTCGGCAGCTGTTACTCTCATGAGCGAGGCAGAAAATAATAGTTTTAACATGACAAAAAGCTGCTGTGTCGTTTATTGCAACTCAAAGATTAAAACAAATCCAGAGTTACTTGTTTCTGTACTTCCTCTAAGAAGAAAGGACAGTAAAAGAAGAGCTCTGTGGCTTCAGGCTTGATCGCCGTTCAAATGACAGCGTTGGTTTCCCCAAAAGTGGGCGGGGCTGTAAAGTGACGTTTTACTATCATCTATTATTCAAAACCATTCTATTTATTCTAACGTAAATTACATGCCAGTGTTTTATCTTTTTATTTATTTGTTTTTATTTTAAATCGTATAATGTCGGACTTTTTTCCCGTCTGTGAGGAAAATAAATGGGGTTTAGAGCCTCAAAATACTGAAATCTGTATTTTTTAAAAATCTTTTCCTTCTAATTTGTTATTCTTTTCTAAATAACACACTGTTATTTACTCAACCATAACACACAATTATCCTTGTTTTTATTTATTCGTTTAATTCTATAATCTTGGGCTTTTTAGCCGTAAATAAAGTCACCGGAAACAGACGGGACATTTCGAGCGATACACACCACAAACCCACCGAACTGATTACCCAAGATCCTCAGCTTGAAGCTCGTTGATTGGATGTTTTAGCCGCAATAAACGCTGGGATATGGTGTTAATAAGTTGTGATATCCGAAAACGAAAAATAAAATAATACCTAATTCAGAGTGTTCTTGCTTTTCTCTTTGGAAGTCATCACATAACGGCATTGTAATACACGGTTCGGCTGCATTAAATATTATACATCTGCCGTAGTTCTTTATTTATAGAGCCCTGATGAGAAGACTTCTAGACAAACATGAGGAACTGCCGCCAAAACTGAATACTTGATGTGGATCATCAATTCGGCTGACTTTTATATTTGATCCAATTGGTAGATAATAGGTTATATTTACACCATAACGGTGCACAGCTGATAGAAAAGGACTTGTAGTTTTTAAAGATATTACTGATTTTCTTTGAATATAAGAATGTAAATACTGAGTTGAGAGAATAGTCAGGGGATTTGGGTGATGGGAGACACATCTATGGATTCAGAATTTCAATAGCGTACCATTAAATGACGGATATACCTTTCTGTCTGTGATGTTTTACAAATCAGATATTAATGTGTAGAAGTAAAACATGTGAAATAATATAGCAATATCCTGTAAAATTATGTAAAAACATGAATAAAACTACACATCTTCAGATGTTATACATACATAAGTGTTCTACACTAATAATACAAAGTTATTATTAGTATGCTGTGTGTATCTTGTGTGCACCGCCTAGTGGTTAAAGCACGTTATTGAATTATTTTTGTTGAATAATGTTATTTGATGAAAACAATATTAAGAGTACATACTTTCATAGGGGGAAAGTAGAAGGTCAATGATAGAAATATAGAATATAAAAAGTCAAGAAGATACTATAAGTGATCTTTACAATAAAACAGTTTAGTGCCGGATGTACAAAGATATTAATAGGAGGATGTGCAAAACAGAAAAACGAATTAACTTTTATTAACACATTAAAGAATACTTTAGGTTAAGGTCTTATTTTAAACAAGAAAAAAGCTTTGGGGGTATCTATCTACCTTTGAATATTAAGCCTGACAAAGTACTTAACGTCTAATATATTGCTTTCCTGCAATGTTAACTATGTTGAAGCACTTCTTTTAACTGATATTATACACATTAATTATACTCGTATGTATGTAGATAGAATAAGAAATGTGCAGAATATGACAGTTTAATGGTGGAGGTACACACATATTGATAGATGTCTTGTAATGCGCTGTTGAGGAACCTGCGACCCAAGTTGTGTATATGATCAATAAACCTTAGAAAATCTTGAAATCTTGAAAGGGATGTGCAAAATAGCCATTATACAGTTTTTAATTAACTATTAGTAGAGAATAACGAGTAATGAATATACTTTATAGAGATCTGCAGATAAATGTTTCGTCTTCTCAAGCACCACCTATCAAATATCTCTCCTGATTGTTGGCACTTGACAATCACCTTCCCTGAATTTTACTCAGGTGTAACTAAAGTCTGCTTTAAGGGTTGTTTATATTTCACATCATTAATCAGAATCTGCAAAGTAACTAAACTAAATGTAGTGGAGTAAAAATACCAGGTTAACCTCTGAATTGTAGTGGAGTAGAATTACAAAGTAAGCTGTCGTGTGGGTATATATTAATGCTGCCCATTATGGATATAAGCGATTTTTACCCATTTAGTAATTACATGTTTTAAATGTGTACACACCAATGTGTTTCCTATCGCCTAAACCTCCAGGGCTGTACACAGTTTAATACTGGCAACTTCTAATTTTGGGAAAAACGTCTTTTAAAACTACAATTCCCAGTAGATACGTGCCATAGAGAACATGTTGCGAAACACAATAGCCAGCATGTGTATTTCTCGGGGGGCGTTCGAGTCCAGTTTTGAATAGTCTGCCGTGGTTTCGTTCCATTTCAAAGAGCTTGACGCTCGGCGTAACCTTGGCGCACTACCACTCCAACATCACGGGGTTTGTCAACGGGACTGTAGTCCCAAACGATAGCTGGGGATTATGGGTAATGTAGTGTCTTCGGCCATCCTAAATCTCGAAATGTCCCGTCTGTTTCTGGTGACTTTATTTACGGCTAAAAAGCCCAAGATTATAGAATTGAACAAATAAATAAAAACAAGGATAATTGTGTGTTATTGTTGAGTAAATAACAGTGTGTTATTTAGAAAAGAATAACAAATTAGAAGGAAAAGATTTAAAAAAATACAGATTTCAGTATTTTGAGGCTCTAAACCCCATTTATTTTCCTCACAGACGTTTATACGATTTAAAATAAAAACAAATAAATAAAAAGATAAAACACTGGCATGTAATTTACGTTAGAATACATAGAATGGTTTTGAATAATAGATGATAGTAAAATCTACGTCACTTTACAGCTCCGCCCACTTTTGGGGAAACCAACGCTGTCATTTGAACGGCGATCAAGCCTGAAGCCACAGAGCTCTTCTTTTACTGTCTTTTCTTCTTAGAGGAAGTACAGAAACACGTAACTCTGGATTTGTTTTAATGTTTGAGGTATACGACACAGCAGCTTTTTGTCATGTTAAAACTATTATTTTCTGCCTCGCTCATGAGAGTAACAGCTGGCGAAATTACAGCCTCGCCTACTGATTTAACCATATATCGAGCCTGATTCTCGATTTCAAAGGTGTGCTCTAAAATGATATTTATAAATGACTATTATCATTATTATAAGCAAGATAATAAATGGCAAAGATATGTAGAAAATAAACGTATTTAAGATACGTTCATAAGGAACGTAACGTGGGAGAAAATATGTTTCTAGAAGATATGTAGAAAATAAACGTATTTTAGATACGTTCATAACGAACGTAACGTGGGAGTAAATACGTTTCAAGCTAAACGTAATTCAGAATGCAGTTTAGTTCTGTGGGAACGTAATTTTTAGGAGACAGGGTTGCGCCGTGTGTAGGGGCCGTTAAACTTAGATGGCAGGTCGGCATGCCATCGGAACGTTCAAATGTGTACCTAGTTGTGCAGTTTTGTCATTTAATAAACATAATAGTAATATTTGTATTCATATTTTATTTAACCATATGCAGCCATGCTAACGCATCGTACACACGGTTCCATCGCGTGCTTCAACGACCATTCACTTTGAATGGGGTGGTGTCACGCTTTGCCGAACTGAATTGTGGTTCCGTGGCTTCGCTTTGCCTCTGTTGCTCGCGGTGAAAGTTGAGAAAAGTTCAACTTTTCAAGCGTCGACGGAAGCGCCAGCCAATCAAATCATATGCCAGTACAAGCGCTAGCCAATCAAACCGCGTGCTTGTGTGTCCGGGGCGGGAGATTAATGTGATTGGTTGTTGGTCGCACACCAGACACACCCACCGGCAAGCTTCAACGTTACGGAACCGTGTGTAGGATAGGTAGGATACTATGAAGGTAGATATGGTGCAAAATGCGAGAGCTTGTAAAACCGGTCTCTTTTGGTTCGGAACCGGTTTTTCTTCCCACCGTTTTGCTCACACCGCCCAGAGCCAGATTAAATTAAATAACTACTCCTCCAACCTTATACTTTTCTCCAGAGTACCGTGGTTCATTGTTTATTAATGTGTTTCAGCGGCATTTACCGACCGCTGCAGTGCTGCTCGTCCACCGGAGTTTATTCTCCCGTTAACTCACGGCAGCGGCCGCTGTAAAGTCTTCACTGTCTGACTGTCACACAAGCAGCTGAGTCATAACATTCGGTGCCATTTAGGTCCCCAACACATTATATAATATATTTTTCTATTTAAAAGGTCTAATGCTTATTTTTTTAAAGCTTGGTTTGAAATGTGTATCCCCCCCTACCATAAAACAACAATGTTATTTACCCAGGATATTCAAAATTCTAAATAATTACTCAGATTTTAGTAGGCCAAATTGCTGTGTTAAAAAAGACAGATATACAAAAATAAATCAAACAAATACAAACAAATTCTACATTTTTGTCACTGAATAACCCTTTTGCAAATATTCCTCACCAAATTAAAATTGTTTTTATTAATTCATTTTTATTGTTTAAAGTTTTTTTTAAAGTGTGTGTCCCCTGTTACTCTGATTTGAATCCCTCTGGACACGCCCCTTTACTATTCTACTATTTGTATGACTCAAGAAGAAGGATACATTTTGAGTGGGAAAATCATCTTCAAGAAGCAGAGTGTATGCATTCTTCCTTCAACGTTTTTAAACTTAACTGTTGCGGTAAAGCATAAATGTCGCCCCTGTTATGCTCATTTTTTAGTGGAAACTGATCATTTGTTTTACATTTAGAAAATATGGTAAATATATCTATCAAATATGTGTTTCTGTTGTCACCAGGTGCTAGCTTGATTAACATCACACATGTAGCAATAGCCAAGTTTAGCATAACATCTTTTTTTCCACAGTAACAGGGTGGACTCACAGTAACTGGGGATGTTAACAAATATTTTTTAAAAACATAATATCCTGAGCTTGACCAAAATATGTTTCTTATACTTTAACAAGCCATCATTCCGATTAAATAAAAAGAAACATGGAAAATTACGTTTTTTCTTTTTTGATTAACCTAGCTGAAATCGCACCGAATGCTAGGAATGACTCAGCTGATAAATATCCCCAATTCCCCTTAGCCTAAGTGAATGTGTGTCAGTCTGAATTGACGCTGTTTTGCATCACAACGCTGTTATGAAAGTTTCTCTGGTATAAAATGGGTGATGTTAGCATAGCAACCGAAGCTAAGCTGACTATATTGACTACTTGTTGCTATCCTATTGTGGCATAAGCCGTTTTCTACAGGCACATTTTACCGGCGTATTTTTCATTATGATTCTACTTGTGATAGTCGGACATGACAACCTGTGCAGCCCATGTATTGATTCCATTTGATAGCTGCAATAATACAAAACGTCTGCATGCTCTCCATGATCAGCGAACAGCGAACGGATGGTCAAAGTATCCGGTTCGACCAGACTATAGAGGCTTCTCAATACTCAAATTTCCCCTCCTCGACTGCTCGGTCCTCCGGTAGTGACCCGGAAATGAATTTCAGCGCGCCATTTTGAAGGACGTCTCATTTCTCTAAATGCACACCGAGGACCGAGCATCGAGCGTCGAGGAGGCTCTCTGGAGGAGCTATAACCGAGGATACACTGATGGTTCCTCCACGGCTCCTCCACGGATGCATTTCCGGGAACGGTGGAGGCGTGACGCACGGCCGGACTTATCTCAGCCAATGACAGCTATGCATGCATCCCCTGGATATTATTTTAGAAACTGCTTTCATCGCGTCGCGATGTTTCCAGAGAGAACAGCTGTAAGGTCCGTGCAGAAAGCAGAGCAGTGTGTATAATATATATCACTCAGTATAACAGGCCTACTCTCTTTATTTGTTTTAGTTTAGTAGATATCTACAAACAAAGAGTCGATATTTTTCTAAGACCATTGCTTCACATAATAAAATACACAACGGCTTATGCTTTAGGAGCTGTAGGTGTGTGTGGTACAGTGTGTAGGTGTGTGTGGTACAGTGTGTAGGTGTGTGTGGTACAGTGTGTAGGTGTGTGTTGTACAGTGTGTAGGTGTGTGTTGTACAGTGTGTAGGTGTGTGTTGTACAGTGTGTAGGTGTGTGTTGTACAGTGTGTGTGTGTGTGTGTTGTACAGTGCGTAAATGCGGCGGACAGACGGGTCTCAGTTGGTTTGGTGTCCTCTGCTTACTTTTAATACTTGTAAATACAATTTTTGGCCCGTAATTTCAATTCCCCATTTCAGCGACCAGAGAGAGGGGGGGATATATCCAATCTCTGATTGTGTTACGTTATTATGAGAGTGCTCTCATACTTTAAATTGTATATATTTATATAAATATATTTGTGTGTGTGTGTCCGCATCTGTAGCCTGTTATTGTCTCATTATACCGCACTCTCAATGAATTCAAAGTAAATATGTGGGGGAACAATGTTCAGCTGATCTAACAGAGATACAGCACTATGACAAAACACTCGACAGCTGATGCAGCTGTTGCCACGTAATAATGAACGGACGTCTCTTTAAAATGACCGCTCAGAGGAAAGGAGTTCTCATTTCTTTAAACGTCTGCTGCTTCCCCTCCTCTTTCCTCGGTTCCCCTCCTCGGTCCTCCGCTCGCATCTCCTGTGGGCGGGTCTAAGTCTCGAGGAGCGGAACCGAGGAGGGGAGTCGAAGAGGGGAAATTTGAGTATTGAGAAGCCTCTTATGGCTGTGTGACTGAGTTTGCGCATCGTCGTTCTGATAGCTCCGCCCCCCTCCCTCCACCCACATCTACAGGTGAAAATTACTTTAGCGACACATTCATCGCAAGAAGTGTAGCAAAAGTCAAGGCCGCAGATTTTTCGATGTATACTGCCACAGAGCAGATTCGTTGTAATGACTGATTTGAGAGGTTGTAATTACCAAGTTGCAGTTGTAATGGAAAATATATTTAAACAATATATATTTTTCTGCAAGTGAACTTTTCATTTCTACAAGCTACAAAACTTTGTTTTTCTTTCTGTGACTTCAAATTTGGTTCACAGTTACGTGGATATTTTATACAAGTGTAAATGTATGCACACAAGGTCAGATTTTTTTCTGATAGTGCTCACATCAGGTTTTACAAGCTCTCGCATTTTGTACCATATCTACCTTCATAGATACGTCATGGGTGAGTTGAACAAGCTTTAAAGCTCGCCATCAATTCAAAACCTACAGAAATGATCATGTGAAAAAGGAAATACAGAAATAACAATGTTGCTATATTATTTCTCATGTATTGATGCAGGGGGATCTCATGATTCATCCGTATATTATCAGTAGCATATCTTCAATCACAATTATTTTGTCCAGGATAATAAATAAACATATTTCCCAATAAATATATCTCAATCATGTTGTTTATCTCTATCTCATCGTTTCATCTATCCATGTCCCCCTGCCTGTCCTCAATGTCCTTATGACCACATGTATGTATTACGCTGCCTCTATTTTCATAACCCCTTCCCGCCTGTGTCCCTCCCTCCACAGAGGGTGATAATACAGGCCTAATCCCTCTCTTCTCAATCCCTCCGTGGAATGAAAGAAAGGCTATAAGCACATTACAAATCTCATTACTAGGCTTTAGGTATGCCTCTGTGCTGCATACTTCATCAGCTCCTTTCCTTAGTAAGTGGGGGCATGCACACCAGAGGACGTGTGCCTATAGTACAGTACGAGTGTGTGATTTTCCAGAGTAAATGCACGTGTGTTTGCTGCATAAGAGGGGCAGGCGATGGTGGCAGTGTCAACACTAGATTTGCATAAGTAGACAAGTGTAGGGGAAGCACGGAGACTCGCTAACTCACAAGGAGACGTGCAAACACGGCGGATCATTCTTCCCTTTTCTCCTCCACCCCGTTCCACTGTGCACAGTTTTTAGATGACAGATTCGATTAGTGATGCCTGATTAAGATTCATATTATTCACATTATTTTGTTTTAGGTTTGGGTTTGCTGTGCACGCTGGGGTATGTGCTGAGGCAGAACAGGGTGCTGATAAACATGTCAGATTGATACAGCCGACTGTTTTGTTGCTGTCAAAGGGAGCAGCTGCAGAAATGCAAGGCAGTTAGCACCCGAACGAGCGTTAACACTGGAGCACGGTGGAGAACGACTAAAGAAAGCATCATTGTGAATCGGCCACTAACACTGGCATCAAATGAAAAAAAAGACAACTTTATACACATATACAGTACCAGTCACACATTTGGACACACCTAATTCAATAGTTTTTATTTATTTAAATGATGTTCTACATTGTAGATTAATACTGACAACATCGAGATTATAAAAGGACACATTATGTAATATACAAAAAACGTATTAAACAAACCAGAATATCATTTGTATTTGAGATTCTTCAAAGTAGCCCACTTTTGCTTTGATGACAGCACACTCGGCATTCTCTCGATCAGTTTCATAAGGTAGACTTTTTTGTTACTACATAATTCCATATTTGTTCTTTCATAGTATTGATGTCTTCAGTATTCATCTTCAATGTAGATTGAATAATAAGGTGTTTGAATAAGATGTTTCAAAACGTTTTGACTGGTACTGTATAAACTTGAAAAACAGAGCATATCCAATCATCATCACTTTGTCAACTTATTGATTGGTCAATCAACAACAACAACAACAATCAGCTATTTTGATAAACGGTAAAGTTATTGTTGCTCAACATTTCATGAAAGCCCCTTCCAGCTTCTCAAATATGGAGATTTCTTTCTTTTATCTGTTTTATATCATATTTTGGGAATATCTTCAAGCTTTGGAAAAACCACGAGATTTAGGACTGTGACGGACACTTTTCACAAATGTATTGATCAAACGATCAATCTAGAAAAAAATGGTCTGTATACTCGATAGTGAAGGAAAGCGGTAGTACACGCCTTAGTTAAGCCTTTCAGGGACCCCCATTAACTCTGAAGTTAGGGTTAGGAGAAAAGAAACCCAGCATAGCTCAGATCCAGAACCCCTCAGAGGCGGGCCTGGCTGCCGGCCTCTCTGCGGGGGTGCTGGTGCAGAGCGGAGTGAGAACAACTTCTGCCTTCGCAAACAATGAAGTGCTCCCTCTCTCCGCTGTACTCGCAGCTCAGCAGAGCACTCTGGGCCAAAACCCTTTTCCTCCCTGAGTGCTAAACTGAGCCATTTAGGAAGGCCTTTCCCACCTTCAGCTATCGGACGGCTCGACAGCCCATTTGTCATTCGGCGGGTGCTTTTATCCAAAGTGCCCTCCGGATCCACAAGTGTTTACTTTTTTAGCATGGTAGCCCGAGGGGAAATGAAACTCTGAACCCCTGGTACCTTGCTAAACGAGTCCAAAAGTAATACATGCATTTTAAAAAGGATGATGCATTGTTGTATTATCATGGCAACATTTCCTGTTGTGACACTATCTAAACACCGTATTAAACTATCAGTGGCCGACACCTCGCCCTACACACAGATATACACGGTGAAAACAAGGTTTTTAAAACAGCTTTTTTGCACAAACTGCTTTGAATGCACTGGTGCACTTTTTCTCATCAATGTGACTCAGGACAGAGTCGTAGCTCGGTTTGCATAATACGGCGTGAAGGACCTTGAATTATGCATGGTGATTTGCTGAATTGCATTAAATTGACATACCCGAGGTAACAGGAGGGATGACAGGGTCTATGGAGGAAGGCTTAGCTTTGACTGGAATGGGTGTGGTTGGTCCGTTCACCATCACATGACCTGAAGAGGGGGATAAAAGCAGAACATATATTACACACTGAGCATTCTGTTGAGACAATGAGGAAAACACAGGTGTTACGTGACAGCATCCGAGTGCGTGTGCTGTTTACACACTGACCCAGGTAGTGCAGCAGTTTCTGGGCCCGGTTCTGAGTGGGTTTGAGGTTGAACAGCTCCTGGTTCTCGTCGATGAACTGGGTGTCCACGGTGGAGTTGAGGAACTGGTGGTTGGAAAACACATTCTGCAGGAACGGGATGTTGGTCTGGAGAGAGGATAAACAGAGGAGAGGGTTTTAATTTGTCGTCTTCTTGACACAAAAAGATACAAAGAGACGAGAGTCCATACAGCAATCAGCTCACCCTCTATTCTACGGAGGAA
Source organism: Gymnodraco acuticeps (assembly GCF_902827175.1). Taxonomy (NCBI): domain Eukaryota; kingdom Metazoa; phylum Chordata; class Actinopteri; order Perciformes; family Bathydraconidae; genus Gymnodraco; species Gymnodraco acuticeps. The sequence goes on along the minus strand of NW_022989748.1, from coordinate 1,079,980 downwards.
TCACTTGAAAGAAGAGAGAGCAGTTCTTTTGGAGACAACATCTCGCTTCAGAGCTCGTTTTAAACGTTTGTAAAATACAACTTCGCATTGATAGACGCACACATAATGACACCAAAACCACATTAAAATACTACAGAGCACGTTAAACGCTGCGAGGAAAACACACAGGCAAAATGTCAACAGTTGGAAGTAATTACATCCGTTTAGATTTTGTTGTTGTTTCTTTGCCTCAGAAGTATCATCACGCCAATTAAGCCCCCTAAATTAACCAAGATGAGGAGAGTGAATGAGAAAGCACAGAGAGGAATGTAATTGTTGGGAGTTAATGTCATTACTACATGTGTTGCCTTTTCTTACTCTCGTAAGTGCGTTTTAAACAATGTGCCATGTCTGCTTTGAATTGCTATGGGGGGAAAGGAAGGAGGAGAGAGATTAGCAGAAATGTTATTTGAAGGGATTCAGTGAAAGGAGGATATGCTAATATGGCCTGGGAGCAGCAGGAGATGTGTTCATTGCTTTGTAATGTCCCCGAGGGGAGGCTGAGAGTGAAGGAATGTAAACTGGGTGAAAAGATTATTTCTCAAAGTTTGCTAAAAACTATCTTTGCACACGACGCCAAATGTCAGAGTCTTAAGTGGCATTTAAAGCAAAGTAAACCCCTGCCACTCATGACCAGAGTTGGGTGAGTTGTTTTTTTAGTAACGACCTCATCTCTGCTCATGATCCCACATCCCCTTTATCTTCTAAATGTGCCCTCACAACCAGAGCTCAAAAGAAAGGAAAGAGTCCCCGAGGACTTCCTGGGTATCGGGTGTGAAGCCCTGTTAGCCCGCCTCCCTTTCTATATATAGTCTACGGATAGATCTCACACATCCCGCAGATGGACAGAAATTACGACCGCGTTTAGCCAACAGTCAATCACTCAGGAATCCCATAATTGCGAGCAGGAAGTCGAGCAACACACAAACCTCACTTAGCTCATTAGCAGCAGTGAGAGAGATCAATGAGCTCGGGTGAATAAAGAACATGTTTGTCATACCAATAGAGACAACATGAGAGGAATACATCCAGAGTTACAGGGAGAGGGATTTACATTAGGAGCAGAGAGGAATATAAAGAGAACAACGGAAATATTAGTATTCAAAGTTGGATCATATAAGTATAAAATCTAATCATTTATTGAAAACAATATTTTTGGGGGAATTAGTCACGTCCATTGGATTACAAAAATTAATGTAAGTGCCATTTCTAAAGTAGTCTGGGTTTATTACAGCTATTTCTTTTTTTGTTATCTTATTACATATGTCCGATTATGTCCTACAGAGTACATATTTCAGTTTGCAAATACAAATCTTATTCTAGAGAGAGGGAAAGAGAAATGTTCACTTTTTCTTGAGCCATAAAAGGCACTTTTTATTTAGAGAAATCGAGAGACAAAACTGTCTTTTTATGCTTTGATACTCCCAGCAAGGAGAGAGGAGAGGAGATTCATATAGCCATGCTTCAGGCTTTGGACCTAAACAGTAGCTGCTATATGACTTCAGTAACATGGACATCTTATTTCCTTTATTTATAGTATCTGCCTGTATGAATCTTGCATTACATGTGCTTGCCCTTGAGGAACCATGCAGCCCAATGTGGATATTGTCTTATTGAACCTTTCTTTATCATCACAAATTACAAAATGCAAACTGGCAGAGCAAGCTAGTGAACTTTAGCTTAGCAGTTTAGGAATATAAATTCAAACTAGCCTGGCTCCAAGGCAACAATATATGCCTCTAAAAATAAACAATATGAAAAGAACACATATTGTTTTTTTAATCCACACAAAAGACAAAGTGGAAATAAATGTTTCCCGACTTTGCAGACTGGCGGCTCCACTGTGCTAAGCTAAGCTAACCTGGCTACTGACAGAGGCCTTGTTCATGAGAGGTTTTAATCTAACTTGCACTTGCTTAAAAAGGAGATGAGGTTATGAGTGGGTGAAAACAAAATTAGACTCCAATGGAACTGCAACAAGGAGTAGTTCAAGGTCAAAAAGGTTTAATAGTATAACTAAAATATATAACAAAACAGGAAAAGGAAAAAGACACATGTTTTATTATTACCTTCTTTGGATAGGATGTTTTTATAATTGGGCTGGGGATATTTTCACAATTGGAAATAATAATAATCTCATTATTTTCCTATCTAGTGAGCATCCATCCATCCATCCATCTTCTCCCGCTTATCCGTGGTCGGGTCGCGGGGGTAGCAGTTCCAGCAGAGAGCCCCAAACTTTCTTTTCCCTGGCGACATCAACCAGCTCTGACTGGGGGATCCCAAGGCGCTCCCAGGCCAGCGAAGAGATATAATCCCTCCACCTGGTCCTAGGTCTACCCCTTGGTCTCTTCCCAGCTGGACGTGCCTGGAACACCTCCCTAGGGAGGCGCCCAGGTGGCATCCTAACTAGGTGCCCGAACCACCTCAACTGGCTCCTTTCGACGCGAAGGAGGAGCGGCTCAACTCCGAGTCCCTCCCTGATGACCGAACTTCTCACCTTATCCCTAAGGGAGACACCAGCCACCCTGCGGAGAAAACCCATCTCGGCCGCTTGTATCCGCGATCTCGTTCTTTCGGTCATGACCCATCCTTCATGACCATAGGTGAGGGTAGGAACGAAAATGGCCCGGAAGACCGAGAGCTTTGCCTTCTGGCTCAGCTCCCTTTTCGTCACAACGGTGCGGTAAAGCGACTGCAGTACCGCTCCCGCTGCTCCGATTCTCCGGCCCATCTCACGCTCCATTGTTCCCTCACTCGAGAACAAGACCCCGAGATACTTGAACTCCTTCACTTGGGGTAAGGACTCATTCCCTACCTGGAGTGGACAGTCCATCGGTTTCCTGCTGAGAACCATGGCCTCAGATTTGCTAGTGAGCATAACGAGTAAAAAGCAATCAAAAGGTGTAAATAAAATACGAAACGTGTAAAGGCAGTGTCGAGGAATGAAAGAGAAATAACACTAACAGCAGCTATTAATGAAAGACTGAGAAATAATGGAGAGGGAAGAGACGCCATTAATACACCGACGTTTGTCCTTTTCCTCTCTGCTGTTCCAGATCAATGTGTTCATTATCAGGCTGTGTGAAGCCTGTGGCTGCTGCTGCTACAACACACACACACACACACACACACACACACACACACACACACACACACACACACACACACACACACACACACACACACACACACACACACACACACACACACACACACACACACACACACACACACACACACACACACACACACACACACACACACACACACACACACACACACACACACACACACACACACACACACACACAATGTTTCCTATAATGATGTGAAACACACTATCTAAGAAGGCCCACACACACATTTGTGTCTCACTTCCCAAGGTCTGTGGCATGCGTTTCTGTCTTCACACACGCTCACACACACTCAGATTGTGAACACAACTGGCACTATGAATATGCCATGTATTAATGACGGTCATAAAAAGCACTTTCTATGACACCCCAGTCTATAAAAGCTCAAAAAAGATATCTTCATTTTGTTAGAATCAGCTTTTAACAAACAAATATCAGTAATGCTTCACAGAAATAATCACAGTTATTATTATTAAATTATAAAGCATTTAATTATGACTTCTTGGGTCAAGAATAATTTCAGAATTGAAAGTTATTCAATTAACACTTTCTTTCATAGTGTTTTATTTCTCTAATAGATGTTATATATAATAATGCAATTCAAATCAGACCCGTTAAACAAATGAATCAAACAACATTGTGTGTGTGGTTTGATGACGTTTTTTCTCCCTTTATTTGAAATAAAACGTTCTGGTGTCATACAAAAGTGTTACCAGAAAAGTTAGCTTACACCCTTTCTATGCATTTGACTCACTAGGCTCAGTATCATAGGTCAAAACACCCAAACATGATATCAAGTTCTGACTATATCGACTTCATTCTCACGCTGCTGCGTTTCTCACCAGGAAGTCTGTTTTATTGCTCCTCTAACTCAGCGCCGGTCGTTATCGCTCTTGTTGCAATCAGCCTTACTGAAGATTGCAGCAGCAACACAGAGGTGAGTATTGATGCCCCGGGACGGGTGCTGACTGCAAACACAACATCACCTTCCAACCACTCGCTGCAGGGCATCTGGACTGGAGCTATGTGATCAGCTGCACACATGGCCTGCAGATGTTGTTATCCAACATCAAAACACAGTTCATATAAAGTGATTTACACCCGACAGTAAAGGCAGTCACCTTATATTTTCTAATTTGATCAAATCTGTCTTCAATGATACTTTTTTGATTTACTAGGCAATTCAGGAAGTAGGAGAAGAGAACAAGGTACTGACTTTTAGAAGGTTGTTGGAATTGTGCACATTTGAACTTATTTTGTTATTATATCTTTATCTTATGCGGAATTGTTTTTTAACGGCACTAATTATTTTAACGTGCGATTAAAGCATGTGTATTGGTCCTCGGCCCGCCCCGTAGTTTCAGAGCCCAAAGGCTTGACGTTGTTGTTGTTGTTAGTTGGATGGTGGGAGATTCTAGCGAGAGATATGGATACAAAAAAATGTGTTTTAAACAGCAAGCCAAGCACACAGCTGATGCTGCGGTGGCTACAGCTTAACATTGTGGAGGACGAGGGGCTGTGTGAGATCATTCGGATCACATACAACGTGTCGACTGCACATCACAGCGCATTATTTGACCCCTGTGGGAACTTCAGTCTCATGCTTTGACTGTTATGAAAACAGAGGAGCGGCATTTCACCGACAACTGTAAACAGGCTTGTCTGTTTGAGCAACTGGCTCAGTGCAAATAAGTACACAGGGTTGGGAGAGAGTGTAAGAGAGAGAGAGAGAGAGAGAGAGAGAGAGAGAGAGAGAGAGAGAGAGAGAGAGAGAGAGAGAGAGAGAGAGAGAGAGAGAGAGAGAGAGAGGCTCCAGGTTGTTGTATTGAAAATATTCAGGAGAATATTTCTCATTGTTACAATGATAATAAACAAACATTTGCATAAAGCATATTTGTCCACTCATATGTTGATAAGAATATTAAAAACAAAATATTCCTCTAAGGAACATTTAGAACAGATAAAAAATGTGCGATTAATCGCGATTAAATATTTGAATCGACTGACAGCCCTAGTTTAAATACATATTTGTATTCAATTAAAACATATTTTACTGTGAATTTTACCTTAACTTCTTAACTTTATATATATCTTAAATTTTTGATTATTTTATTGCACTTTGGCTTCTTATATAAATATTTTTATTTTATTTGTATTATTTATCTTGTACTTGCTTTTATTTTAAATTGGAGAAACTTCCACAAAATGCAAATATTGTTGATTCTGATATACTAGATATTACTTGAATGTTAACTAAGAGTTGCTTTTTAAAGAAGAGGATACACACACACACACACACACACACACACACACACACACACACACACACACACACACACACACACACACACACACACACACACACACACACACACACACACACACACACACACACACACACCACACACACACACACACACACACACACACACACACACACACACACACACACACACACACACACACACACACACACACACACACACACACACACACACACACAGGGACCTCATTTATAAAGGGATATACGCTCAAAAAAATGGCGTACGCCAGTTTCTACACAATGTTTGCGATTTATAAAATACTAACTTGACGGGAAAACGTGCGGTCCTCCACGCAAACTCTAACCCATGCGTACGCACTAAGCACAAAAACGGGAGAGACGAGAAACTGCGACACCAGAAGGAAGAATGGAGAGAAATATGTGGAAATAATAGGCCTACCATAAATAACATTTTACCTCTCATTTGTCATATGAAGAATTCATTTTCACAAATTGATTAAAGCCAATCTTAAAATGACTAAACGCCTGTTTGAGACTTCTCAGTGCACACAAGAACATAACTTGGAGAAATAAATAAATACGGATATGTTATTTAAAAACACCTCGAATATGTTGTGTTAATGTGATGAAATGTTTTCTCATAAAAGAGACTTGATAAGTCGCTCGTAAAACACTGGAGGTATGGAAACTAAGAACACCATATGTGGTAAATTGTACAGCTGATATAACGCAACACATTAGTTGTATTTCCTTTAACTGGTGGATATAGAGTTGCTGCGGGGGGGGGGGAGATGCACAGGCTGCAGTGGAGACGCTGCGCACAGCTGATCGACAGCTGGGACACAAACCACCAAATACAGAAACATAATTCAGATCCAGTCGTCATGACTCCACTCCGGAGGGTATCCCGATCACTTCTTACAGTTTCTCATCAAGGGGGGGTCTCCTGTCCCCGGTACAAACACACTGCCTGAGGAAGGCTATGTGTATTTATTTTGTCATTAACCTTTTCGGACCACTTATTTATTTATTTTGGTGACGATCCGACCTCCATGCTGCTACTCTGGTTCAAACGGCATCCACCAAACAATATGATTTATCTCGACCTCCCCAAAATAACCAAAATCTGACACGGTGTGAGATGTCTTTTTTAGCTGTTCTGTCGTCATTTCCTGCGATCTTCTTCATAAAGTCAGTCAAAATGAATGAATGAATGAATGGGCGTTTCTTTGACTATTTATAGGCAAATATGGGCGTTACGTGAAGCCCGCAAAAGCTGCACCGCATTTCGAGTCGATTGTGATTTATAAAGGGAAACCGGCGTAGGACGTGCTGTACGCACTTTCCTCGCCGGAAAATGTCGGAACATTTCTGTACCTATTTTTTGGATTTCTACTACGTAAGCAACCTTCCCACGTGAATCCTAAGCACGGCGTTATAAATGAGGCCCCAGATCACCCCCACAACACAAACAGTGCATCTCTCTGTGGCACACACACACATACACACTCCCCTAGTGATTAGGAGTTGAATAGGGGGGCTGTCGGGTCATTCATCTTCTCTCCTCTCTGTGTCCCCCTCCCATCCGTCACGCCCTAACCACCGTCCCGGACACATAAACAAGATCAACACACACAGCCCGAGAGTGAATGTACACACAGACATTATATCAGCTACAGATTTACTCAAGCGGACAAGGCAGGCCCAAAATAAACACACACACCTCTGTCTGTTTTCAGAAGCCCTTAGGCAGCACGTAAACACAAACAGAATCAAGCAAATGTTTATAATGGTAGACTAAGGAGCCTAAGGATACAAAAGCACACGTGTAGAGGGAGGAAAATCTAAATGTGGGCACCCAAAAAGAAAGTCAGGATAGCAGGATGCTAACAGCTCTATGATGTGTGAAATACTTGCACCGTCTCAAGGTCAGACTCACAAAATAATATCACAGTGCAGACAAGCCCATACAGTTCTGGAGCTGAGTGCAAATGTGCCCATCTTTAAAATGCATATTGCAACTATCCATATATGGCAAAGTATACATGTTTCCTTAGTATGCAAAACAATGGTAGAACAATATATAGATATATGTAAGCTAAAGGCTTCAACCTAACACTGGAAATGCATGGATTGACTGTACATCAATCTGAGTCTCAAGGTCAGACTCAGAAAATTGTCAGAAGGGGAGCTACAGATCGTGACTGAGGAATTTAGTGTGGCTGATTCAAGTTCATTGGATTGCTGGGGAAAACGTTGAGCCAAATGTATGCATACAAATGAATTTTTACTGAGTGCAAATAACACAGGAGCATTGAGATGCTATTTGTTTGGGGGCACAGTTGGGGCTGCATTTCTCTCTTTGCGGGGGCTTAAGAATTCCAGTTTCTTTTTGTCCTATTTGTTCATGTTTATTGGTCTCAAACGCAGCTTAATCCTTTTGTGAATGGGCCCCTCGGTGTCAGGCCGCTGAGATGTTTGGGTCTCAGCTGGCCGTTAATGAGTCCACTGATTGGTTCATTAGAAGTTCAGCATGCGGGTCTCAGTGTGTGGACGTGTTGGTTTCCACCCGTCTTTGCATTTATATCTGTGTGTGACACGTCTCACCTCCCTGCCTCGTTTCCTCTTGCTTTAACTCCAAGGTCATGCTTTAATTCTGAGCTCAGTTTCTCAGTTTCCTTTCTTTTGCTTGCTTAAAGTAACAATCGACTTCTCACCATGACAACCGTCTTCATTCAATTCTAGTGGCCACTTAAAACCATGAAATAACTGGAAAACAATGTAATGCCGAAGGAAAAGCAGCAGCGTTCTGAACTCATCTCATCTCCCTCACACACCCGGCCCCATTACACAGATAACAGGTTTGTCCATGACTATTTCATGCACCTACACATCTGGAATCAGTGTTTGACATTTGCCAAAGGGGCTTTTCCCTCACTGAAATAAAAATGTCATTGGTGATCTTTCATGTAACGATTCCTATCACCGCTCCCGGCAGAGAAATGTTCACCTCAGAGTTCATCAGCAGGGCTGTGGCCAGACACATTTCTGGTGGAGCTCAGAGGGTAAAAATATATGGGCCCAAATGGGGAGAAATAAATTGACTGCAGTTATCTCTTTCTAGGGTGAGTAGTGCGCGTGTCTACCCTTGCATCAGTTTATCTGAGGTTTCATATGACACTGTCCAGGTTAATGTTCCTCATGTACTTTAGAACGACTTCAGAAAAACATCTGAAGAAACAAGAAGAGGGAGCTTTAGACATGACGCACAGACTTTAAATTGAGTGAGTGTGAAGAAAGTCTGGATGCGCTTCAGTTGCCTCAGTGAGTTGAATAGGACGCTGTCCATGGTGCTGAATTACCCCACATCCTAAACATAGAAGGTGACCGGACACACGAAACAGCTATAGCACTGTGGTCAGGAAGTCTAGCAGAGGAAGAGAACTACATCTGAAGATGAACAGTAAATATTTTCTGTCAGCTGCTCCCAAATACCAAAGGCACCTCAATCAATTCACCCCCATGTCACCATGTTTAACACCCTATGTAGGACAGGACAATGGAAAGGCATCTGTTAGAGGTGTACATCTTTTGGTGGCCTTTTATAGTAGAGATCCCCCTTAATACAGGTTTTTTTTCTTTCCGTATTTAGTCATTATTTTTTATTTATTGAGCTAGCAGGGATAGCGCGCATTAAGGACAATGTTGTTAATGCGCCAGAGTTAGCTAAGAGGCTATTTTAACTAATTCTACCTAAAATAAGAACACAGTACGTATATAGTATATATGTTGACCATTTTGTAATTTGAATTGTCTATGTTTTCTTTTTTTTCCTACAATTCAAAGACCTATTTCACTTCTGGATCCTCCCCTGGTGCGCTCCCCGAGGTTTGTGGTGTTTCTTTGGTGATTTTATTATGCGACTGCGAGGTAGAGGACATGCTGTACACACTGTAATGCCCTCTGAGATACCTGTGTACATTGAGAATGTTGGCAATAGAAACACATTTTGATTGAAAGAAGATGTTAGATCAACAAGGTACATTTCTCATTGAATACTACACATAATTGATAGAATAACCCTACAACTTTCCAAGGCAACAGTTTCCACTGGGGGGGGGGGGGGGGGGGGGAGATAATTCAGTGGGAATCAGAACTAATATGTGTGGTGTCACCTTTAGGTAGTGTGACTCTGCTGCTATCACGTGGAGCTGAAGGAGCTAAAAGCAGGATCTTTAGGGACCCTGAGACGCAGGCTTATTAAAACAGCCACTTAGTGGTATTTTGGGAATCCTTAAGCAGTCGGCCGCTGACGCATTAAACGCCTCGTGATGTACTCCAAACCCACAGAGTGTGGCGCCTCGGTCTGTCAGCAGGTGGTCTTCTGCCTTAGATATACTTGAACTCATGACAATCATCATCACACGTATACTATGGTGCAAAAAGAGTAAACACATTCAATCTAAATTCATGTTCTTTTTTTAATCAATTCTGAGAGCGAACGGTCCCGTCATAGATTCATTTTCTAGGTTCAATTGAGGTTCCCTATCCGTTCTAAAATCCCTCTATGAGGACATAAGAGATTTAATAAGAAACAGCTCCATTTATGTTTCATTATTTTGGTCAGATATGTATGAAAACTTGAGTTTCGGTTCAGAAGAGGAGCAGATTTGATTTGCTTAACTTCGTAGAGATTGCAGAATCATTTACTTTAGTTACATTTTCAACCACGGCTCCTTTCTTTTGTCTTTTACAAACACGAGTCTGGCACTTTGTGTGTACGACACAAACAAACACCTAAACCCAGAGGCCCCTTTCCTTAGATCTGAATAGACACCTTATTTCTACAATGCAGAACTCCTCCATTGCTGTTATTCCTGAAATGAACAGGATAATAAGTCCCCCCCCCCCCCCGAAACGTATAGACCACTGAACCGGGGCTCCTCAGAGATATTGGAGACAGCATAAAGCAGCAGGAGATCTTCAGCACGTTACAGCTTTAGGAAGACATTGGGAGTTCATAGTTCCCAGCTCAATAAACGCGATAACTACTCGTAACACACCCCTCCCCCCCACCCCATCATCACATCACACTGTGGACACGCACCACCGGCAGAACCACAGCCTTTGGGTCTAAATTATAATATAAAGTGATATTCCACCATCGGATGATCTGCAAAATAGATTCTAAAGGCACACATTTCACGATCAAACCTATTGACAGAGTGATACCATATATATTTAATTTAAATGTACATGCTTAATCATTTAGTCCACTCTTTCCTAATTATTGACCACAGATACGTGTCAGGGCTTTGATGGGAGAAACTGTCTTAAACTTACAAGATATGATTTTGTGTCCAGTGGTTTAATATCTCCTCTACAGCAGCGCAGTGGAGGGTTTCCTTCGTGTGCTATGAATGCTAACAAGCCAACTAAAGTGTCTGTTATGAACAAACTCTAAGCATGATTTGAAAATAATTTACACTCAGGACTTTGTAGTCTCAGTGGGAGACCTCAGGGTTGCTTATGTCACTCATTACTACTCTATTCAGATACTTGCAGCAAAATGCAAGCATGGTTATTCCACTTCTAAGACTTATGTTGGCTGTCATAACCTACAATCATGACCAACTGTGTAACAAGATACACAAAATATATGAAATATAAAGGACAGTTGTTAATCTCACTTCAGATACATAATGTACTTTGTGTTATCAGACTCTTACACGTAATGACTTCTACCTTGACTCTTACAGAAAATGTAAAACACTTAGTACATGTCAAACTAAGACATCCATTACCATAAAACTCAAATCTGAGTACACTATATGAGTTGTAAAGGTTGGAATTCAACTTGTATGCACAGTCATAGTTTAAAGAGATTAAGAGCTGAGGTGTTTTGTAAAGAGCACTTTGCAGTAGCCTCTGGTTTAATGTATGAGGAAACTGTTTGAGTCAGAAGAGCAGCGAAATAAAAACACACATTAATTAATGTGTAAAGAAAACAGCGGACCCAGAGTACATAAACATTCAAGGTGCAGTGCAGAAAAAGTAGTGCAGCATTACAGAGTTTAATGAACAGAAAACTAAGCTAATGGTAGCACAAAAGAAGAGCTCTCATGGTGTGACCTTGGATTTCAAGTCGCATAGAAAGTGTCTGCACTCTGAACGACACTTTGTCTGCAAGTAATTAGCAAGTACTGACTGTGCACTCAAGAATAATGTTACATCATTTCAAACACATTTCCGTGTCAGGTTTCTGGCTGCTTATGTTACAAAATGTCCCTCAGAGTTTCAAAACTCTCAGTAGTAAAGCAGATAGAGGTGTTATAACAACAATACAAAGATGTATAGGAATCAAGATGATGGCTAAAACTGGTTGGAAATCAGGTTGTATATTTGTCCTGGTATATTCTTGGCAAGCAGTCTTGAAGCTTTAACAAGGAGGTAAACATGTCAAATATAGTGACACAATTTAAAGGACATTTATTTTGAATTATGTCAACCATAAAGCTCATTTCTAATAATTTCCACTGACACAATAGCCCATGTTTTACCGTGCCAAATTCTATAAGTGAATTATTTTATATATGCAACTGGAAGACCTCCACTAAGGCAATTCCAGTAAGAGAAACATACTACATGTGTCTGCACAACCTTCAACTAGATTTCTCGAACATCAGGCTGGTAGTTTTGCTGTAATCCTCCTCACATCTAAAAAGTCGAAAACATGACCCCCACGGCGGAGCAAATACAAATGTCACTTTCCAATTTAAAAATGTTTTCAAGGTCATGGGTTCAGCTCATTCCCTTGTGTGTATATAATGTTCCTTTTGCATTAAAAGAAACACCTTCCTCCCTTTCCCCAGCTACCTAGTGGGTTATTTAGGTGTCGCTAAGCTAAAAGGGCACGTTAAACAGGATTCAGTGAGTCACATGCTGCACATCAAAGTAAAGCAGCGTGTCTCCATCACACTCAATTCAACCAGCTTCCATTTACCATCATCATCATCATCAAAGTAATGCGTCTCGGTGACTACTGTGCAAAGGTGATTCATCCACGCCACACTAATAGATATTGAACAAAGATAGCTGGACTCCTATTTAAAAAGCTAACCAATATAGACATGTTGACTCAACCAAAAAGCCCATATCTGATCCTCCCCTTCAATCTATGGCTCAGCATGATGCCTTTAATCCTAAAACATCCAGACTCTCTTCTTCCAGGGACTAGGGGATCACTGAGACGACACACACCGCCTCTTATTTACAGAATGTGCTAGAACTGTCGAGATTGTCTTGGCGCAGAACTTCATGCATTATTTATTTGAATGTTTTACAGCCGTGTCATGGCTGCCTGTGATTTTCTAGTCAGTGATTATAGGTTGACACATTTCATTTTTCAACGCTCTTTGATCAGTGTGTGTTCTTATCGTGAGGCGGTGTGTGTACAGCTGGTGTGCGCTGACCGTGGTGCAGAAATATCCTTTCCGTTTCAGTGTGTTTTGCCAGTACGACGTGTAGAGGAGCCAGAGTGATAAACACCAGGGCTCTGGCATTGGCACACCACAACTAAATGCAGTCATTTATTAACGTTATTAGTTACACCTGCATTTAACACGTCAAAATGTCTTGCTGAGAGGAAGGTTTATCAGCTATGTTTACCAACACAGAGATGACTTCCAACCATAATGCGATTAAAGTGGTAATGTGTCTGAGGTGCATGTAAACAGCATGCTCTGATTCTGTTAATGCAATTATTCTCATCGGCAGAATATCCTTTACGCTCAAAAAGGTGTTATTTGGATGTCCTCTAAAATGTCTGACCTTGAACATACTGAGCTTTACTGAGGGTTTATCACCAGAGTGGAGAGGAGTTCAAAAGCAAACCAAGAAAACTACAGTACAGCTAACTCATCCATTCATAGCAGCCAAACACTCACTTGAACACTCTTCAACAAAAGCTTGGATGCAAAGTTTGCAGTTTTTGGATGCAAACCAGAGCCTGGAGCTTCCTTCAACATTTAAACAGAAATCCCACTAGATACTACTGTATGTTTCACAACCATACTATCATGCTAGATAAGCCATTGCCAGTTGCAAGCTTACAAAACAAAAATGACCTATAGAGACATTTTGACTGTATGAATGGCAATTGGTGTGCGACCCGACGCTAGTATTTCTGCCTCTAAGTAGGTATTAATAGCAATATCTATTTTGAAAAACAAGCCTCATTCTGAGCTTTCTGTACAGATATAGTGACTAACTGGGCTTTTACAAAAAAAAGAATGGCAATATCATGAGCTTAATGTTAGGATACAGCGACTTTTTGAGGCTTGTATTTAGAAAAACACGTTTAACCAAGGCAAACGTGTATGGCTGAATTCTCCCATGTTTCCTCTAAAGCAGGGATGGGCAACTTGGATGGTGGTGGGGGCCACATCATGTATGTACTGGCCACCAGGGGGCCGCAGATTCACTTGGAACACACACACAAACACACATTCCATATATTGTATGTAATTATTAACAAATTAAGTCTGACATCTTCATTGACATGTTACAATCTTTCAGGGAACATCCTCTAATAAGCTCGCTAAACAAATATCAGTTCACAGAAATGTTATTTCATTCGTACAAGTGGCATGTTTGTATTGAACAGGTTATTTAACAGTGGAATACAACTATTTTAAACTATTGGAAAGCACGGAAAGTGCTTGTGCATTAAGATGAACCATTAACATGACATACACATGAAGTCATGAACACTAACCCAGACATTAGTTGTCTAACTTGAACCTAAGACACTTGTAGCCTGTCTCTGCTGTTCCTCAGCACCACCCCCCCTCCCTCCCTCCCTCCGGCTGAAATTATGAATGAAAAGCGTGTAGTAATCATAGATAACACGACAGGGTCCGTGACAGTTTGTTTTCATCTGATTTCAAATAAACAATGTCTTGGTTTTTAGAATATTAAACTTGTTTCACCAAATTCAGATGATAAAAACAACTTTTAAGCTTGTAAAGGCATAATTACAAGCGGCAACTTAACGTCACAGCAGGCATAACAACAGCCGGTGTTTCTTGTGAGGGTTTCCCCGGGAAACAAACACAATACACACAAATGCTCACAGATTATTTCGCGATATTTGGCTGCCGAACAAAATCATGTACGCAGATCGCGACGTAACTAGGAGTGTAGTGGACGGTATCAGTACTACAAGTAAAACAATTTAATAAATATTATTATTATTTTGCCATTTGCCCATCCCTGGGGGGTGTACTACGAAGCAGGATTTTCGCTTAGCCGGCTAACTTCAGGGTAAACTCTGGGTTTCCGGTCCTACGAAGCTGGTTCTCTTTTTAGCAGGCTAGATCTCCATGGTAACTTATGCTGAGCGGCTAACCTGCTCCAAAGCAGGTTAGGTTGCAGGCTAAGAGCTCAACTCAGTGAAAGCACTGCCTGCTGACCAATCAGAGCTCAGTGTGCGGAGTTTAAAGCGATCAAGTCATATTACAGGAGAAAGGAAATACAGAAAAACTGCCGTCGCAGGAAAGACGGCCGGCAAAAATCACCGACTGTGTGAACGTGAACATTAATAGAATATCACCTCCATCTTCAGAGCAATCTGACTATTATAACATTAGCGTTAAGAAAGCTTACTTAAATATCTGCCACAACATAAGTAACCGGATCAGAGTAACATTAAGTACAGTCCGCGGCATATCAGTTCATAATGTATCATATTTTCTTATCTGAGTCAGCTGAGCCCTATCTGGCCGTGCAACACTCACAGTGTCACATACTGTATGCAGAAGTATTATTTTAAGCAACACATTAAGTTGACGAAACACTCGAGACAAATGTAATTAAAGTCAAATCGTGTTTTAGACGGGGCAGTGATATCATAAACCTGTTAATGTACGCATTCAAACACTTGTTCTGTTACCAGCTGTATTCACCTTGCAGGTGCAGACTATGTGGCTTTTATCCTGGATAAAGTGTTTAAGTCATGGATGTTTAAAGTTTAACTTCTTCATTTTTGACTAGTATTAAAGTTCACTTTTCATTCAGGAAGTATGACGCTGCGCTGTCAGTACGCTTCTCCATGTTTCTGATTGGTCGAATGCTCCAGATACCAGCCCTTTCATGTGAACGCGCACCTAACTAGATAGGAAACGGCTGGCTTGAGCGATCCACTTAATAACCCGCGTCGTAGTACAGTTTAGCGAGAGCGCGAATGTTTTGGATTAGGCCAACCGGCTAACTCAAACCTATCCAGGTTAGGTTGAACCAGCTTGTAGTACAGGCCCCTGCTCTAAAGGTTAAGGAGCGAAAACGGCATGGCAGCACAGAACCCAGGAATGAATGGAACATTATGCAAGCCATACTCTTCATAGGACTGGTTCTTTACACTGATTATTAGCTTTAATCTTAGAATGATATTCATGTATAGCTTTATTGGCTTTGTCCTCATGCACACAGACACACATCCCCAACAGAACGAATGCCAAAAACCGCAGCTTGTATTATGTGAAACAATCAACAAACTCAATCTAATATGCAATCTTCTCATTTGCGCCTCCCAGCTTTGTTTTTCATCCTTTTTCTGCATAGCCCATTACATTTCTGTACAGACAGATTCCTTTCGCCCCCCCACACAAACACAAGGACAGGTTTATTGGTTGCCGCTTTGTTTCCTATTTCCACTGCACATTAAAGCAACTTTGCATTGGAAACACGTTTATTATTTTCTCTAACCAACGCCCTGAAGTCATTTCAGCCCTGCGTCTTCCGAGTGTATTTGTCAAGGCTTTACACTTAACGAAATATAGGTAAGAACCGGCATGTTTTTATCGTACTACATTGACTGCTGCCGATGGCGGGCAAAACGATCCGCCAGCAGTAACCGTGAAATCATTTGGAGGAGCTATTTCTAATGCAGAGGAAGAAATACAAGCACATTGCCATGCTAATGTCTTCCACAGAGGGGTGGGGTTGTGTGTGTGTCCTTGTCTCTGATTATCCAGAGATTGAGACAAATAGAGGGGGATCTGCCCTTCGATCTAAACCTCCACACCATTTACCCCTAACATCACAGCTGAGCAGGTGTGTGTGTTTCATTAAGCCTTGTTAGACGTGTGTGTTTTTAAAAGGCAGGCCATGTCCTGATTTGCGCGATATAAGTGTGTGTGTGTGTGCAATCACGCACATCTCTGAGTGTATGTTCAATCATACTCAGTGTTTTATTCGAGTGTGAGTAGTGTATGGTCCATGTGTGTGAAGTTAATGTGTGTGTGAAGAGGCATTCGACACACACTGCTGATCATGTGCGACTTGTTTGTGCGCACAGGTGTGTAAGCGTTTCAGTGTTGCTTATATTTAGCAGCAGTGTCACACATACTCATTGTGACTCATTCATACACAAACACACACCATGTTCTCACATGATGACACACACGCCAGATAAACATTGGGTGGAGGAGAGGGGTACACTCGGATGCTTAAAGCTTCATCCTGACACACAAGAAATATCCTTTCAAGATTCTTATCTTCTAGGAGTCTGAATCGATTCACAAATTCCTCAAATCAATTATAAAAAAGGTATTTGTTTCTACAGAGAAGTGAGATCTTGAGAACTGCAAAGCAAAGATATAATTACTTTCAAAAAACGTTGTGATTAATGCCCATAGACTGTGGTTTAAATGCCATGTGCACCTGACAGAGCAACATTCATACTTTGAATGTACCCAAAGAAAGTCCTCTCAGTTTGTTGGCACCACCAGTTTACCAGTGAACCAATTTGCAATAAAAGGAAGTCGATGGATTTGTTCAGCGGGCCGACTCGCCTGCAACTGTTTTCACTTTGAGGGCTAATTTGTTCCAGAACAGGTCTGCCCTCCTGATGTAGTGCGGCGTTACTCAGAATGAGAAAGAGATGCTGCCAATCTCTGAGCTCATCAGCCGACCTTTCACTGAACGCTTCCCTTTAAGAGGGCATCGCCTTACACGCAGCGGCCATTTAGAGGCTATTTAGCTTCCATAACATTCTTCTTTCTGACCAGTGGACCGATAACTTCCAAACCCACATTTAGGAGTTTATTCTAATAAGTTAGTGTATTTGAGACTGTTGCACCAAAAGTTAGCATAAAACAAAGCCTAATTTGCATATTTAAACATATCGGTTCAGAAAAAAAATGTTTTGTCTAAATGTTCAAGCAATCAACTGGGAGGTTTATAGTTATAATTAGCCTCATGATTTCATTTTTATTTAAATATTATTTAGCGTTATTGTCTGACAATCTTTACATTACTAGGCCTTTTTCTTTCTATTTCTATTCTGTTTAATTCATTTGTTTTTACAGAGGAATTAGTTTATATATCATTTATTGAAAACATGGTGAAAATGTATTTGTTTTACGGCTTTTGGACTTGATATTGTACAGAGGGACAAACTTTGCCGCCTACATTTCATTTTATAATTGTATAGGCAAATTAGATTATAAATTATGAAGAGAATGCAGACATTTCAGAAAACATTAATACAAATATACAGTATGCTATCTCAAGCTAAGTTATCAACTGGGGAGCTTTTATATTCATATTTATTTATTTGACCCTATTCACCCTTGTGTTACGATCAAATTGTTGCTATGGGGAATGCTCTGAGGGCACGTTCTCTTTCACCTTCACCCGATTTCTGATTGTAATGTATTGATGACCGCAGGTAAACCGAATGAAAGCGGTTGCTACAAGCCTTAGTTAACTAACACCCCAGTGGGTAATGAGATTTCCTCCTGGCCGGTGAACTCACTCCATCCATCACGCAGCGGCGGGTCACGTTACTTTATTTCATTCAGCAAGGTCACTCTCGCCGACGAGGGGACCGGGTGCCAAACCGCTAGAGGTTTGATTAATTGAGAAGCAACGAGCCGTAAAGCCGCAGCGCAGTAAACGGGATACGTTTGTGTGAAATGATATATCAAACTTCTCCTTGCTGGACCTTGCTTTGAGGGAGGTCTGGCTCGGGAGGTTAAAAATAGACTGGCCCACAAACGGCAGGAATAAAATGGAGTGAGAGTGTGAAGAGGAAGAGAAAAGACATTCAAATACAAAAGTGATATGCGTACAAGTGCTCTGGAAAGCAAACGCTTCAAATGAATAGGGATTGGACACGCAGGAGATCAAGAAGTGAATGAAGGACCAAAATTGACTTTCTGGGTGGAAATTGTGATACAAGAAAAACCAATTCCTCCAGCCAAATATCCTCCCTGCACTCTCTCCGATGTTTCATCTCCAGGAGGGGACTGTGTTGACAAAATAGATCCGTAGGAGTAATGACACACACACACACACACACACACACACACACACACACACACACACACACACACACACACACACACACACACACACACACACACACACACACACACACACACACACACACACACACACACACACACACACACACACACACACACACACACACACACACACACACACACACACACACACACACACACCACACACACACACACACACACACACACACACACACACACACACACACACACACACACACACACACACACACACACACACACACACACACACACACAAAATGCCGATTTCCTGCAGCCACGGGCTCAGCAGAGAGATGAAGTGCTCGACCACCGTTTGAAGTCCTATCAGCTACACATGTTCCTATCGCCGCGCTATCACTCCATCCACTCCTCCCCTCACTAACCCCTCTCTTCCTCACTTATCTCCCTCATGCCCCAGAGATCCGCTCTCTCCTCTACCTCCCCTTTCCTTCCACATTGCCACTCATGTGCTCTCTTAATCATTTAATCATCAGAACTCTGTTCCCGGTCAGACCCAGAGTTGCTGGAGGCACCTTCGCTTCCTCTCGTCATACCAGCAGACATTTATCTCCTCCTCTTCTTCCTTATTAGTCCCCCTCCTAACCCTCCATCTGTGCTGAACATATTCTGATCATCGTTTTGAAGTGGGGCTTATCCATAGTGTATACCCACAGCAGTAGATCAGCCACTTCCATGTTCTGCAAGGTGAAACTACAGTTTTTCTCAAAAGAAGTCTGGTGGCTTAGAAAAGGCAGAGACACCAGCTTCAGTTGCATGACAGAAAGGGGAAGGTAAAGCAGAGAACATTTTCTAAATGTAGCCAACACCTGACACCGATATGGATCTTTTAGTCGTCTCAAATACATTTTGCGGCTGGTATTCAAAATGTGACTCAAGTAAAGGTAAAGAAGAATTGTCACAATGTAAGTATCAAAGTATGCAATGTAAAGAATGGCAGGGATGAATGATGTAATAGATACAGGTGTAAACAGTGCATTTCATTCAAACTGTTTTCGGCTACATATTAATACACAGTTAGTGTTAGTGGGCATTAACAGCAGCAGGAGTACGGTGGCCCACAAGGTGCAAAAGCTCAAAATATTCCCATTAGAAGAAACTCGCTTCAGAAACATCGCACATATAAGAAAAACGAATGTTCACAAACACATGCAAATGAGGAAAAACATCTTGACAAAACCTGTGCAGCATTTAGTAAACAACTTGCCGAAACACGTGCAGAAACTAAAAGCGCTGCATAAGCAAAAAGCTGCGAATAAAAAACTCTGCAAGAAGTTTGAAACACAATGGAAACCAGGGGACACTAAAAAGTGATGCACACAGCTGGGAACGGGGCTCTTGTTGGCGTTGGGGGATTATAAAGTTGGCCTACTGTCACTCTTGTTGGGAATGTGCCTAAAAGTTTGGCTTATTTGAACAATGTGATCAAATCCCTTGCGATATTACTAGGTTAGCTACAGTACCACTGAATGTCGGTCCCCGCTGTGTGCATCACTTTTTAGTGATTTCAGTTATCTTTTGAGCTTCTTGCAGCATATTTTATTTGCAGGGATTTTTGGTAAAAGCTGCGCACGTTTCGTCAATGGGTTGAATGTTTCTAAATGCTGCGCATGTGTTGTCAAGTTGGTGAAGATGTTTCTTCATTGGCCTGCGTTTTGGCACTTTTGTGTTTTTATATTTGCATCGGTTCAAAGTGTTTCCCCTAAAGGAAATGTTTTGGGTCGTTGTAGCGAGTTTCTATCTGTCGGCCACCAGATATAGGACTGACTTTGAATACACTTCCCTATATTCATTGTAATGGAGGGACATTTAACCAAGTTCAATTCTGTAGCTTAATCATATTAACATTATTCAATAGTTTAAATGTGTACAATTGTATGTTTAGTTTACCTTCCACTGCCTTCAATAATCATCTCTCTTTGATTTACCCTCTTTTTTTCCCATCCGCCCCTCCTCTTGGTTAGAATTCCTCCTGTAAAACTCCATCTTTCCTCTCCTCCTCTTTCTATCTCCTCATGTTCATGCCTCTCTCTCTGCTCGCTCTGTGTGTCTCTCTCCCTTTCAGTCCGTTGCATGCCGCTGCCGGAGCCGGAGCACACTCCTCTCTTCTGCTCCTCGTCGACACACACACACACACCACACACACACACACACACACACACACACACACACACACACACACACACACACAGCACACACACACACACACACACACACACACACACACACACACACACACACACACACACACACACACACACACACACACACACACACACACACACACACACCACACAACACACAGCACACACACACACACACACCACACACACACACACACACAACACACACACACACCACACACACACACACACACACACACACACACACACACACCACACACACACACACACACACACACACACACACACACACACACACACACACACACACACACACACACACACACTTCTTCACTACATAAGGACACACAGAGGCAAAAGATCAAGGAAACTAGCAAGAGGATAAAAATGGATAAATGAAGTGCTGTGACTGGGGGAGGCAGGATTAGGAGAGGAAAATAAAATGGGAGAAAACCTCCCTGAAGGAGAGAGATTTCCAAAAATACTCCCTGCTTTGTGTTATTTTTCTCTTTTTTACAGTGTGCCCTCCTTCATTCAGTACCTGTTCTGTGGGATTAACATGACTTAAAATTCAATCAGCCGGCAGCCTGACGGAGCAGCGACAGAGGAGGCAGACAGAGCGCTGCAGCTGTCGAGACCGAGAGAGGGGACGACCGGCGGGAGGAGAGAGAGAGAGGGGGGGGACAGACAGCGCCAGATAGAGATACAGGAGAGAGAGAGAGAGAGAGAGAGAGAAGGGGGTGAGAGATGGGTGTTTTTCCACGGAGCTGAGATAGAGAGAGAGCCGCGGAGACAGGGAGATGTGACGGTTCCAGGAGCCACCGTGGAATGATCCGAGAAACAAGGTTAGTGGTTCCACCTTTTTCATCCGGAGGAGGGAGAATAAGACGTGTTGGGGAAAAGGACGAAAGGAGCAGAGGGAGACTCATCATTGTTTTAGTAGTAGTTGCTTTTGCGAAGTGAACACAGAAGGAGAAGATGCCTTAGAAACGGAATGAAAAGGAAAAAGATTATCAAGGATTTCCAATTGGAAGAATCCGGCTTCATATGCAGCTGCTGCACGGATGCACACACTCCGAGGAACACACTCGTGCAGAAACACACACCGAGTGCAGCTTTAGAGCGGGATAATGAGATTGTCTTCTTAAAGGTGTCGGCTTTTGGAGTTTGATTGACAGGCAAGTGAGGGGAGGGGAGGAGAGGGGGGGCAGACTTCTGAACTGTCTGACATTCATGGCGCTGATCAATAGCCCAATTGTTTCACTAGGCTGCGCGTGTGTGTGTGTGTGTGTGTGTGTGTGTGTGTGTGTGTGTGTGTGTGTGTGTGTGTGTGTGTGTGTGTGTGTGTGTGTGTGTGGAAGAGAGAGTGAGAGAGATGCAGAGGCTGTGTGTGCTTGCAGGAGAGTATCACTGCATGACTACTTAGTGGATGTGTGCGTGGTGTGTGTGTGTGTGTGTGTGTGTGTGTGTGTGTGTGTGTGTGTATGTGCTGCATGACTGTGTGTTTGCATGGTGCTCCTGATGGTGTGTGTGAGACCGAAAAAAAGAAGAGCCAAAGGCGCCTGCTGAGAAGCGCTAAGAGGGTCTCAGAACTATTGATTGTATTTGACAGACAGGTGAGAGGGGCAGGTGGGAGGGAGAGAGACGAAATTAGAGGTGGCATAGTGGGGAAGGAGATTTAAAGAAGCCATAAGAGAGGAGTGCATGTTGGACAGCAGCGGTCAGGAAAGGGGGGATGGATGTGAGGTCAGAAGAGGAGGACATGAAAGTGATAATGGACTCAATGTGTGTGTGATCCATGCGAGTGCACATTAATGGGACACATGTACAGTGCAGTCGGTTCCCCCTGTCACATGTGTCTCCTCTTTCCGCAGGTTTTCCCTCTCTGCACCTCCCTCCAAGGTCATCGATGAACAACTAATTCAATGTGGGAGAGCGAAACACGCGGCGTAGAGCGTGGAGAGCCTCAGCGACACACCCTGGAAACCACTCGGGGAAGAAGTGAGTGATGAGAGGAAGAGGAGGGAGAGCACAGAGTGTGTGAAAGACGAGAGAAGAAGACGGGGCTGCATCAGAGAGGGGCGAAGAGAGGGAGCGAGAAGAGGAGGAGGAAGGTGGTGAGGAGAGGAGGTGAAGATCGCCGCCCACTCCAGGATGCCTTTTGTGTCGATTGACAGCTCCACAGAAAAATGCATCTATGATGGAATCATATCCATAAATAGGATTTAAAGCCGGATCTTTTGCCTGAAGTCTGGATGTTGGAATACCTCAGCCGGGTTCAGCGAGTCACTCGGGATTCTCCAGGTCTTTCTTCACCTACAGAAGCCCTGAGAGGATATTGTGGGATTTCTGCAACCCTCCTTTTTTAAACCTGACACTGACCCACATCCGCCTCCTTTTGATGTGTGTGGAGGCGTGTGTGTGTGAAGGGGTGTAGGACAGGTTCAGCACAATCACACAACCCTATCCCCCCCCCAACACACACTTCAATCCTCCTCCCGCTGGCTTAACACAAGGAGAAACACCTGGGACGAGATCTGTGCTAAACACAACACACACAAACACACAAACCTGGATAACATGTGGAGCTGATTCGGATTACAGAGCCGCACAGACGGAAAAGGTAACGTCCATGTTGTTTCAAACACACAAACATATGCACAAACACACACACACAGTTGGCATACATTGTCCCAGTAAAGGTGAATCAATGTTTGCATGGTTAGCCCTCTTGTGCTGAATCATTGAGCACATCAATGTGGTGAACAACATCAGCACTCACTGGAATGGGAACTCTTTGTACACACACACACACACACACACACACACACACACACACACACACACACACACACACACACACACACACACACACACACACACACACACACACACACACACACACACACACACCACACACACACACACACACACACACACACACACACACACACACACACACACACACACACACACACACACACACACACACACACACACACACACACACACACACACACACACACACACACACACACACACTCTCAGGCCTATAAATAATGAACAGATGAGCATCCATAACAAAAACACAAGAGGCAAATGTCTGAGTACATATGGACGCACACACTCAAATCTTCCACGTGGCACACAATTGTATGTTTTTCCCCTATGCTTCTATTTTAATCCTGACCCCCCCCCCCTCTTTTTTCCTTTGCTCTACATACTGATAGTCCTGCTCTCTGTACGTGTGTGTTTCTGTGTGTGAGTGTCAGCCAGCTGTCCTGTATCAGATTACTCGCTAGTTGCGTTTGAGCTTGGCTTTCATCTGTCACCTTTATGTAAGCTCACCTGTGTGTGCATCATGGTGAGAGTGTGTGGATGGCAGGGCTGAGAGTGTGTGTTTGTTTTTATTTTATTTACGTAAACTTGTCTGAGCGCACATACACAGATTTGGCATACTGACACAGGAGATCAGGCCAACGGAGAGAAGATACGGGAGGAGAAGAGGGCAACGAGAAATGAATGGAGATGGGAGGAGAGGGGAGGAGGGGTGAGGAGGGGTGATGGGCTACGAGAGGTCAGATTATAGGATTGCACTAAGTAGAGTGATAGACTTCTTCAAAAGACAAGGAAAAAGAGAGAGAATAAAGAAAAAACAGGGGGAATTAAAGTGAAATGATGAAGGGTTTATGTTGGGGAATCACATCAGAGGAGGGTCTGATAGAAAATATTGAGACAAAGGAGAATGACTTTGAGACGACACTAACAGACTGAAGGATTCATTGATTAACTGATAAGTGAGATACAAAAGTCACAGTCTTGAGTGAAGAGTGACAAGACGATAAAAAGAATTAGAAGGCGGCACAATCAGACCAAATGCTAAATGATCTGCATAGAGATAAGAATAGAAAGCTCTGTGAGGAAGAAATGATTATAAATGACAGATGGACGTCATTGTGTAGCTTTTATACTGTTGCTCCATTGGCTATAATTAGTCTACCATGAGCCCAAAAAGTCTGTAAAAGATCACCAACGCGTTCAACAACAAGTAATGAGCTTTTTACAGATATTACAACAAGGGGGATGTGTTGTACCATGGGGCTTCTCGTGTAGCCAATTACGAGGCTAACTTTAGGGGAAAGTGAAATGCTACCTTGGAGGAACGTTGATTACCCTGGAAACAAAAGGTATCCGGCACAAAAGCAAAACAACCGCATGTGAAACTATTTTTATGAACAATAAGTGTTTTTGAATTAGTGAGACAGGCTCATTAGTTCCTCTGTTGACAGCAGTTTTGACTCCGGCTTTGAACAAGGGCAGCTCTATTTCTGCAAAGACGATAACTGGATCCTTTTTAAAAGTGTAACAAAGAGGCTTTTTGATATCCATTAAGCAAATCATTATAATTACATAATTGGATTTGCTCTCCAGCTAGTGATAGTGAGGAGAATACAGAGCAGGTAAGTGTCATGCGGTTCAAACGGGGAAACAGAAGCGGAATGAAACGAACATCATCTAAATGATCTTGTTAATCATGTGTCTGTCACTCGGAGGCTGCAGTGAGGGAGAGGCAGGAGCAGATGGGATGCTCACTGGGGCCTCGCCAACACGAGCAGACCGGCAAGTGAATGAAGGAGCAGGGAAGAAAAATGGCTGGCAATGGACCACTTATTGAAAGCAAGTTAAAAAAAAAAGAAGCAGCTAAATTAATCGACCAGTTGCAAGGCCTCTCCCTGTACTCAATCTCTGCTTTCAGGTATAGCACGGCACATATGCAGTTCCTAACAAGCCAATTTACCAATAACATTCATCATTTTTTATAAATCGGGTCCCTGAACAAAAGCATGCTCAGTCATTTCTGGTCTGAATGTGCAGCCTGAAATGAAAACTGTCAGATTTGATCAGCTGTAGCTAGAAAACTCATTAAGCTAATGCTAGCTCTCAGAGTTGGTTGGAAAAGCGGTCTCCAAATGACTTGAATGAATGAATGTTTCCAGACGTTTAGTTTTAAAGAAAGGATACTGCAAAGGCATACTTAAAAAAAGGACTGCATACTAAATATCTGGCTAGTTACAGTTGTTGTTAGTTGAACTTAGTTGTCCCCTTCTGAGCAGGGTTGTGGAAATACTATTGGCTTGATTTAGATTAGACCTGTTATAAGGGTGGAGAAAGAATAACCCATTAAATGTTGGAACAGATCTGAAAATACAGCGTTAATATTCCACTAAGGCATTGGTGAAGGTTGTTCTCTCCTTGATTTCTCTTCTAGTTTTTAAGCTACAACAGAAAAAGGCATTTAGGATGAGAGCTGTTTTTCGGGATCCATGTTGACAGCTTCAACAACAGAGACCTAGTTAAAGCATCTAAGCTGTGATTGGCTGTTTTCTGTTCTGGGGAGGGTTCTGACAAACGGTTCATTTAGGAACAAGGAGTGAAAAGGAAGGGGATGAGGGGGAAAGATTGATATGAATTGATCAAAAACTGGTGACCAACTTAATCCCCACATGTAGTAGATACAGGAGGACAACCACAACAAAAAGAGGCACACAAAGACATCAGAGACGATGATAAATGACATGTAGGGTGTCACACACCTTTCTGATTCTCCCAGCTCTCAATCAAGGCGAGAAGAGAGAGATTGGAAACCCTGAAGCAAGGGAGGCATGGTCAGAGTCAGGAAGTTTGGCATTTGATGGATGAAAGGAGGGACGAATGAATGACAAATGGCAGAGGGAGAGGAGTGAAAGGCTGAGGAGGGAGGGACGGAGAATCAAAGGACGAGACATCAGGACACTGTCAGCAGCTAAAGGAAGAGGAGAGGAGATGATGGACGGAGGGGTGTGGAGCGATAGCGTGATGAAGAGACGGACTGTTTAAGATAGGGAGGAACACTCAGAGGAGGAAGAGAGTAAGTAATGAAGAATGCAGGAAGAGGAGCGACGACACTTGAGAGGTGGTGGATAAGAGGGGGCGGGGCTAAGGGAATAGAGAGGACAGGAAAGTAACAAAGCACTGGGTGATTGATCAATGAATGAAATTAGAGGAATGTTAAAAGGATGAGTAATTAGACTGTAGTAAGACGGGTGAGGAGTGTCAAATAAAAGCATGGAAGGAAGACGAGTATGAAAGGAGAGATGAAGGAGAGACTAAGAGGCTCCCCAGTCAGAGGTGGAAGTGACGCGTCGATACATAAGAAAACGCGCAGTGCAGCAGTAAGTTAAGATAGAGGGATGAGAAGATGAGTAATTAAACTGTTGACAGTCTGTTTAGGCACAGCAGGCGCCTGATGAGCAGAAAAAACTGTAACCACAGCAACCGCTGGAGACTGACGGAGGGGAGTTTTGGGGGGGAGGAGAAATGGGGGGAGAGCCAACTGTGAAAGGGTGTGTGTGTGTGTGTGTGTGTGTGTGTGTGTGTGTGTGTGTGTGTGTGTGTGTGTGTGTGTGTGTGTGTGTGAGGCAAATGGCGAGGGGGAATGGAGAGTGGGAAATGAGGGATGAAAGAGAGCATGAATAAGAAACGAGGGGAGGGGAGAGGAGAGGAGAGGAGAGGGGGAGGTGTCTGCAGGTTCTAGGAAATGCCTAAAAACCGATACTCCCTGGCTGGGAAATTCACAAATCAGGATTAGAAGGATGTCCACATATCTGTGAAAGATTATTCAGTAATACTGATTTAAATCTATAAACCCACATTTCAATATTCGGTTTAGAAATATTGTTCAGATATGCAGACTGGCTTACAGAATCTCACAAAGTACTTTCTTCGCTTATCCTGCTTTGTAAAGAATACTAAACCTGTGGAGAGGGAAAAGGAAGAGAGGGCCTCCATGTACACAGCTAGGATGCGTTCAGGGCCAATTAGGAAAGTGCATGTTCATATCCAAGCCAGCACTAACACCTGTTCAGCCTTATATGTCTAAAATGTGAGGAATGGGTTTATTTAATTGAATGGAGGAGCAGATGGGTTGCATTTAGCACACTGAGGCTCCAACCACTGAGCAGCTTCATTATTAATGTATCTGTTTATGATTTTGTCATTAGACGTTATAAAATGTCAGAAAATCGTGAAAAAAACAATGTCTTAAAATAAAGAAAACATGGTGCATCTCAGGGGTTTTTGCGATTCCTTTAGGCAGTTCTTGGATAAAAAAAATTCAACAATGACTTTTTGGAAACATTTGCAAGGATCCATCCTCTTGCAGTTGGTAGGAGCCCCACTGCTACGTGTTGCCACCTCCTCTCTGACAGCTGTGTACTCAACACATGCAGTAGGTTGTAAGATGCTCAAGTGAATCATGCTGCCGAACACAGCGTGGGTGAACACTGTCAGAAGAAAAGCGGGCTTGTACTTAGTCGACAACGCATACAATGTAGTCAAAGTCTGACAGCCGAGCACAGAGCGTCCCTGCCTCTATCAGCTCTGCTAAGCACCAGAATATGAGACGCAGTGATAAACAAACTCAAGGGGAAATCGGTTTCTCTCGCTGGCTCATTGCAGCACGCTGTTGTTCTGCCTTTATTAGTGTCCCACATCAGGCAAGAGAAATGTCTTTGTGGTGAGTTACAACGCGGTTTGTGATTCATTATGGCTGAGAGTAGCCTCAGTGATCAAACATGTCTGATACTAATACGCCACAACAAAGTAATCGTTGAAAGTTATTTCATTCCCCCAGCCACCTCTTATCCCTAGACTTCTGTATTTTCCTATTTCTGTTTTATAGCGTCGGTAGAGATAAGGGAATGAACACAGGAGAAAAAGTAAGAAATACAAGAAGAGTAAAAAGTGAGCCTGCCCTCAGCTTAGGCAATGCTAAGTTGACTATCACAGATACGATTTTGACAACAAAATACTACGCGTTTCTGTACAGAGAATCATGCAAAAGCACCATTTTGTATCATGTGTTTAGCACAGATGCACATTTTCTTGAAAAAAGCATTGAAAAATTAATAATCAGCTAAAGAAATCGTAGTTTACCAAAACTACCAATTAGTCTAAAAATAGACTAAAAGTGGGATGCCCTTGGAAAATAGGAGATGCTTTAGTGAAGAAAGAGTTGAGTTTATGTATGTGCATGTGCATGCTTAGGATTAATCAAGACATATATCAAAGTGATTCACAGGCTGCTCGGCATGTCATTATCCCACTGGGCTGGATGCAGGGCGCTGATTGGCTAACTATTCCCTTACTCAGGATTTCCCCTTAGAAAAGTAGGAGCCCTGCTGAATCATCACACACACACTTTTTGCCATGCAGTATCCTGTCGTGTAAGCCAATCATGTTCCATATAAACGACGCCACAGGAATTCTGATTGGGCTGGAGATGTGGTGTGTTTATGTGTCTCTTGATCGTCCGGTGTTTGTGTTGAGGGTCGCACAATTTTCTTGATTACCGTCAGCTATGTAAACACACACAGGTGCACACAACACACACTGCAAATATGGCTGAAATGCAAGAATGAAGATGGACATGGTGGAAATTGAGAGAGGGAAGAGATGAGGTAGCAAGAGGATGGAGGAATGAAATGGATAAGGAGACAGAGAAATTAGGTTTATAGACAAAATGGTTGGGCCAGAAAGCCCCAGAGAGGATATGAAGGAGGGATGAACAGAGGAGGAGGAGGAGGAGGAGGAGGAGGAGGGAGGAGGAGGGAGGAGGAGGAGGAGGAGGAGGAGGAGGAGAGCAAACTGCAAGCGTGTTGTGTTCAGGGTGAGTGGCAGGTCAGTTATTTTGCTACACTTGTGATATTGTGTGTCGTGCAAAGGCAAATCCGTGGGCGTAAGCAGAACTGTATTTTAAGTAAGTGTTTGAGTGCAAGTTTGTGAGTGAGAATTTGAGAGGAGAAAATTAGGATTAGAAACTGAAGTTTTCTTGCATGACCAGCTGATGGCTGCTAGCCCAACACACAGCACAGAAATCCTACCAAAAAACAGCCTACTGCACTACCACACAGGAACATCATTACAACATTCAAGTAGCATTCATTTGGACACAGTTTGATGCAAACACTGGGACACATTCCAAACCATTACAGGTGGGCCTGACATGAAGGGCTCCAAATACATAGCCTTGAAGTATGTCATTACATGCAGACTTTATTCTAGCATGAGTCCAACATTCTACCTTTTGTTGGCCTCTACCATTTCCTAAGGGAGATACCAAGCTCCTTAGCGGCTAAATGCTGCACTATGTTCTCAAGCTAGTTGTAAACTGGGTCTGGGAGCTGATTGCTTTCGAGCAGGTAGCGAACTGTGGGGTTCTTTAGCTGATCAAAGGAAAAAAGCTGCCTTCTGGTCAAAAACGCTACTAGACGATAAACTGAAACTAAACATTGAGATCTGTAAAGATATAGGAACTGGAGATTGAGGTAATACTTTCTAGGATAACCTCCACAAGCAACCTTTCACATACATTGTACACATAGAGAATGCAAATCACAGATGCCCAGATCATTTCTCCCACATTCAGCACAATATGTAATCTGCATCAAAAGATGAGCATGTGGCAAACACAATCAGCTATTCATTTTTTGTCTTTATCAGCCTCCATCTTAAACCAGTTTACTGTGCAACTTAATTAGATGCAACTGTGCTATTGCCATCTGGAGTAAGGGAGCATCAAAACAAAGCAGTATTAAGCCGCCTCTCTGGCAAAGATATGACAATTATGCAGCATTACAACAATATTTCCCTCCTGGCATAGCAGTGCTGCCACCTCCTGAGCGCTTGCATTGCTTTATGTCCATGACTGTATCTGTAGGGCTTTGAGAGATATATAGAATGATACTTCGCTAGAGTTTACAGAAGGACTTTCACAAGTGATAATGCTGTGATCCCACGTTGCAGTGTAGTGTGACATTGAAGCATTGCAAGAGAAAAATAAACCTTCTGTGTGAAAGAAAATGCACAAACAACCCCAAGCACGAGGCTGGATACCACTACACAAATACTGATCTTCAAGCAAGACTAAATAGTGGATATGAGTTACAAATTGAAGCGAGGGCTTCACAACGGATCATGCAAGGGCTGCTTCCTGGCATGATCCGAGTCAGCGAGGTGCCAAGGAAAATCATTGTCACCTCTGCTGTTTGCCAATTCAATTTACCTCCCACAAAATGTGATCCCCGAGCTGTGCAGCCGTGCGGGTTTTCAAAGGGGAGGAAACTAAATTACAAAAGCTCGGCAAGGAGTGGGAGATTGGCTGCTACAGATATAGCACAACAATGAGAGAGAGGTGCTGAGGAAAGTGTGGTCGTTGAGTCGGTGGATTGCAAAAGTGTAGTTTATTATGTTAGCAGTTAGATGGGATTTGAAAGTCTTTAAACAAGTTTCATAGGGTCATTTATCATTTAGTTTTATGATGATAACTGCTAATGAATTACACTTTTATCATTCTTTATCTATTTGGTCACTATTGCTTTGGATATTATTTTCAGGAAAAATTATGTGAGAGTTTGGATTCAATTTATAATTATAGTCAGTTATGTTTTAGATGAATCAACTCTTTGTTAAAAAATGTCAAAAAAAGTTGAAAAATGTTTGTCCTAATTTCTCTAATTACAAGGTGATGTCTTTAAATGTCAATCCAGAACCCGATGAGGTTCACTTTATTATGCTAAGAAGCAGAGAAAAGGCGTACAACTCCATTGAGAAAGGCTCAAATAAACATTGTTTGCATAAAACAGTGCTTAGTTAATGGACTGTCAAAATACTTTGGGATTATTTCTCTGTCTAATCACCGCGGCTCTTCTCAACAGCACTTTAATGCTTCATTGCCCAAGCACTAATGCCCAAAGATTTGGAACAAACGGGAGTAGGGTACCAGCGGGAACACAAAAACCTTTAGGGGGGCAAAGATGTGAGCCGTGACTTTAAGTAGAAAAATCTACTCCAGTTAAAAGGCCCACGAGTTCAAGGCCTACTTAAAGCTGCGCCACTTGAAATGTTCTTGTCCGTCATTGCACAAGTCTTAACGGTTCACCGATTCACAGCCTGTGGTAAATCAGAGCGTTAACGCTGCCTCCTGGTTTTAAGAATATCAGACGCTTCTTGCTGCCTTGCATTTGTACATCAGAGAAGATGCCTGGTTTCTAAAACAGGAATACTTCCAACAGAATCAAAAGGTACCACTGCTTTTCATCTTTTTAACAAAGCTCTTGAGTTCATTAAATACTCTATTGCTTATCTGTGCGGAGTAGATGCACAGTGTGGGAGCCTTTATAAAAAGCACAACTTTAAATCCTCCACACATATAATTACTATGTTTTCACTTCAAACATAATAACTGCTGAAGTGTTGCCATGTTAGAAGATTATAGATACTTTTTAAGAAGTGCTTACTTAAGATAAGGTGCTGTAGTAGCCAAACACATTCTACAATTTCCCTCAGTTGTGATCAGACGCTCAAAACTCAATTTTCTCAACATCAAACGTCTGACTTTTTTTCAGTCCTCATGCAAAAGCTGTGAAATGTGCATCAGCGAGACAAAAACAAGTATTTATATAAGCATTTAACGCATAAACTAATGAAGAAGAGTAAAACGTAACAAACAAAAACATTTAAAAAATCTGACTGTGCACCGTTCCAGGAATATAATTAATAATAAAAAATCAGCAAAATAGGACGGCTTCCAACAGGATTAAGTCAGAGAGGGTGGTGCATACAGATGGGTGTACACATGCTGATACTGAGCCACACACACACACACACACACACACACTTGGGAAGAATTAGTTGAGAACTGTATTATTTTGGAGCCCTGCTGTGCAAAGACTGCAGTTCTTTTATTTGAAAGAGAATACACTTCGGTGATTTTCTCAGATTTCCCATTTCTCTCCCTTCACCACAACCATTTACCTCAGGGGTTCTGTGAGTCTTTTGCATCAATACCCCCTATACAGCGAAGAAAAAGCAATAACTGTACAGATTACAAATCAAATTAAACATCTAGCAATGGGAAAATACAGACATCTTTTTTTTTTAGACAACGTCGGCAATTTATAGGGAAAACATGGGATCCAATCCAAGTGTCTCCACCCATGGCTTAAGAACTACCAATGTGATTCTTGTGAGCAGATATTTGGATATTAAAGCAAGTAAACATGTACTATTTGAAACCCAAAGTACAAATATGAACCAGAAAACCTGACCTCTTCCCTCCTCCAGATCTTTACCTCCTCCCAGTCTTCTCACCTCCCTGATGCTGCAGCCTCATAAACTCACTTTCAACACCGCTCTCCCTTCCCCTAATCAAATCCTCTCTCCCCTCCCTCATCCCTCTCTCTGACAGTGACGGATGGCGGCCTTCACCCGTTTATCGCCTTTACATATTTCTCTGCCCATCCGCTTAACGACGCACATTCATACACACCGACTCTTCATCCCTCTTTCTTCCCATCTTCCTCAAACTCCCACCCCCTCCTTATTCACTCTCTTCCCACCGGGGTTCATTGTGCTCCAATTCTACACTCCATCTTGTGCGCTCCTCTCCCATTTCCCTGTCTTTTTGTCTCTGTATTTCACGCGGTATTTCTTTTTTTTGGTCCGTTTCCATATCCAATGTTGTACTCCTCTCCACCGCGCTTTCTATACACTCGGGGAGTCTAAAGAGGACCGAATACGACAGAGGAATGACAGTGGAGTGATAGTATCAAAAGGATGAGTGGGCCTACAGTACACACGACTGCCGCACCAAGAGGCTATGTGGGCGTCCTTTTGTTCCATGCCTGGAGAGGCAGAGAGAGAGTGTGCATGTGTCGGCCTCCCTGTAATTATGATTGTGTGGGAAGACTGTTTTGGTATGCTGCCGGTTGTTTCTCTATGCACCTAATATCAAGGGTCTGGATTATGAGTAAGAGTGCATGCTCGGAAGCTTTACTTTGATTGAAGGACCTCTGCGTGTCTGAGTCCATATATTTGACTTTCAGATTAAATGATGCTCTCGTAAACCAATTGTATCAATATTCAGATCACATTTTCTTTAACTCTTACCTTTATTTAGCCACACCTAGCAATCAAACATTACATTAGCAGGCAGAGGCTTTGACTGGAGCCTCTCTGTGGATGTATTCTCACTCCAATCAGATCTGTGGATTACTGTGCTTGTGATAAGTGGCTTTCGAGAGCTAATACAAATCCCCTTGTTTATAAACACTGCGACATTCCCTAAGTTGATTTAAGTCGATTACAGGCTAATGGCATTCACGCACATTCGAGAGGGATTCACAAACATATATGCAGACTTGGAAAATATACATACACATTCATCAGTATTCATCAACATCATCGAGGCTGGCATTTAACAGGGCCTGACATTTATATTAGTCCAAAGCGAATTAAAGACTGTGACCAAAGAGGGAATTAAGCCCTAAAGTGCAATAGGTCTTCTGTGTGAGATAACAAGCGGACACATTAGAGCCTTCTAGTCATGCCTGGAACACCTCCTAATTGCCTGGGTTTTGTTTAGGTTCCAAAGCAACACCATTAATGGAAGTTCATCGTTCCAAAGTGTCATATTTGACGGGGTTTGTCCTCGCATAAAAGAAAGAGTCACCCTCCTGGGGATGCGATGGGCGTTTAGAAAGAAACTTCTGGAAGTTAAGTTAAGGTTATGTTCCTTCGAGTCGTGCTCCAACACCGAGCAGTTCCCTCCACGGACGCTTTTAGCTCGTGTTCTCACTCTCTTTCCACCCGCCTGTGTGTTGCTCTCTGGAGGTTTGAAGGTTCATGCAGGGTAGCGCAGCGATCCAGATTTCTCAAAAATAGAGGAAGCAAAAGAACAAACAACAATAGCGAAAAAAGCGAAGCGTCTGCAGACCCTTAAACGGCACATACTTCTTAAAAACACACACCTAGCCAAATGCACATTTCTTTTTAATGGGATTTTCACACACGCCTGCACACAGGGTGTTCTTGTACGTTTCTGTTTATTTCATCTTCTCTGTCTGATGTCTTTTCATGTCGTGATTCAATCCTCTCCTTCTCTATCTTTCCCTGACTGACTCTTTATTCTTTTCCCTCCCCATAAGTAGCATGTAAGTAGTGTGTGTGTGTGTGTGTGTGTGTGTGTGTGTGTGGTGTGTGTGTGTGTGTGTGTGTGTGTGTGTGTGGTGTGTGTGTGTGTGTGTGTGTGTGTGTGTGTGTGTGTGTGTGTGTGTGCGTGCGTGTGTGTGTGTGTGTGCGTGCGTGCGTGTGTGTGTGCGTGCGTGCACATCTGTGCATCCCTTCTTATTGCAAATTCAGCTGCAAACTCTTAAGAGCAAGGGAAGGGTCCCCAAGTGCAGGGAAATGTCACATTAAATCACACACAGTAACACACACACGGTCTAGACCAGCATGGTGAGGCTAACCGTATGCATTGTTGTGAGTAGATACAAGTTGATGGTCGTACCACACCATGTGTAAGATAAGACTTTATTGATCCCAGAGGGGAAATTCTAATGCCTCAGCAGCTTAAGTAAAAAGACCAAAGAGGAAGGTGAAGATAAGGAAAACTGATATCAAAAGCTACATTCAGTACACAGTTTCAATGCCTGAGAAAAGTAGAAGCAGCAATGTGGATCATTATAAGTTATCTGATATGTCAAATATCTCGTATGAACTACAGCCCAATGATAAACTGACTCATCTTGTAGGCTATCATTTTCTCATTTATTCTTTTTTATGTCATGATAAACTGAATATTTGAAAAAGATCAAAAAAGACATCATATTGGATTCTGGGAATTGGTGATTGGAAATGTGACGTTTTCAGGATCTTTTTCTTCTTACATATTATAGGATAACGAAAGAACAAAAACTAACCATATTATGGTTAGTCTATATTAGGAAAGATCTTCAACTCTATAAAAGGTACACTGAGTGGGGATGCAATACATTCAAAGTTTGGCTGGCTGAAGTCGAAATGTTTTTATTTAAAAAAATAAACATTTGATGGCACCTACTGCTGCATATTTGTGTCAACTCTTGAATATATTTGCATAAAAGAGCAGCTATTTTCCACAATATTGAACATTCAATTTAAACTACATTCTGTGGAAACGACTCACATCTTTAAATGTTGTGTCCAAACGAGTTCATGTTCAGACACCACGCCTCAGTATACGAAGTAATGCTCTGAAGAAACACCCTACATACCTGTACAAATCAATGACTTGAAAGATTACCACCTTTAGATGTGAGAGACGAGTAACACGATAGATAAAGAAGCAAGGATGAGAGAGGGGGAATGAGCAGGAGGGGAGGGGTGTAAATGGATGGGACAGGGAGCTATCCATCACTCTGGGTCAGATCGATCACTACACGACAGATCGGTTACACCCAACCTGTGCATGTGTGTGTCAGAGAGCTTCAATACTGCACTGCTCTAGGTGCAAATGAGATCTGCTCACTAATAGAGGGGGGAGAAGAAGGCTAAATCATGTGTGGATCTAAGAGTTGGTAGGAGAGGGAGCGGGAAGGAGACTTGAAGGGCAGCAAGTGATAGAGAGACAAGACAAAAAGATGGGTAGGGGAGGTGCAGGAGGGGAAACATCAGGGAGAATGTGGTGTGGTAGAGCTGTGACTGATAACATTGTCGTACTCAGGTTGCCTCAAGGGCAGACAAGACAGAGAGAAAGGAGGGAAATGTAGAAATGTACAGAGGAGCCAGAGGGGTAAAGAAGAAGGCGAGCAAGGATGGAAAGAAACGGAGAGAAACACACAAGGAGGGGCACGGCAGTGAGAGATAAATGGGAGGGGATAGATGGCAGAGATACAAAGAACTACCCGTGGTAATAGAGTCAGAGGAAGAAGAGGAGAGGTAGGTAAGGAAGAGGGTTACTGTGTGTGAAAGGGAAAAGATGGGAGGGCTTTCACAAGGGCAAGGCCAAGGCAGGAACTAAAGACAATGCAGGTAGAGACAAAGATAGAAGGACATGAGAAAGAGCTCAAGAGGAAGTCATAATGAGAGTGAGAGAGAGAAAGAGCAGGAGCAGGGCTGAAATAGAGTAAAGGATCACAAAAAAGGAGGGATGAAGGAAAGATAAAGGTCAAATGACAGAGTGGAGACACACAGGTGGCGCAACAGGAGAGTGCGTGAGTGTATTGACATTAAGCGAGCCGGGCTAAAGTAAGCTGTCTGAGGAGCAGACATTAGCAGAGCACGGGGTGGGGGGGCTGGTCCAGCTCAGTGTACGGCAGCCACCGACGTTATGGCAGACGCGTTTTCACCCACAGTTCACTTTTTCTCGGGCATTTTTACTTTTTAGTATTCAAGACTCAACGGGAGCTCGGGATGGGTTCTTCTCACTGCAGGCATTCGTGCCCCCCCCCCCCCCCCCCCCCCGCAAACCTCAAACGTACTAATGCTGCAAGCAAGTTTGTGAAACTGATGACAACGGGCATGAGGAGATTTCTATCTGGTATTTCTAAGTTGAGCTTTAGGTTTGGAAAGGGTACCAAGTTCCTGGTAGTCATTAGAGCTCCCTACAGCAACCAAGCTCTACTCCAGTATTAAGAGCTAAGTAGCAAAAATAGACAACAAAAGCAGTGTTTTCCAACACATCAGTCCTTGTAGGCTATTAAAGGTCTTTGAATGGACACAGGCTTGCCTTTCTTCCAAATCAAATAGCATTTTTCTCCTTAACAACAGTAATAGCCCATCAGTGTAATGTTCTGCGCAAAGACCCTATTTCAAAAGGAAATGCATGACATTAAGGAAGCAATGATACCATTCATTGGAGCCTAAAGTTATCCATAAGTAATGTATTTCCGTCAAATAAGACAGATACTTCTTATCACTTTCATTTCTTTTACAGAGAAAGCGTTTCGGTAAAATGTATCATTTCAGGCAATAGTTTTCTTTATCTTCACGAATGGAACACTGTAGTCTGTGTAATAGAGCCGCCATTCTGAAAGCAAACCATATATTCGGGAAGAGGGTGCAAACTTCTGCTTTCGTATCGATGCTTCTTCAATATCCGAGCTAAATTGTAAACCCCGCTTCTAGTTTCACACAGAAAGAGCAAAGCTAGCACATAATGGAATAAATATTGAGCCGGCAATTTGCGTCAACCTGTAAAGTCAGCATGATATACGGCCGTGTCTTGGCGTTACTCAAAGTATTAGGTTGCATACAATATATATCACAGTACAACCGCCCGCCTCAGGACTCGGCTGCACGAGTTCCCAGATCGCTCGGCATTAAAATGCAGCCGCCTTTCTGCACCGATGCTCGTGTTTCTGTCTGTCTGCGTCTGACTCACCATCTCATTCTCCTTCTCCTCTCCCCAGTCACAGAGGCAGTGACTGTTATCAACACTCCCTGTCACTCTCTGTATCTAGATGACAGTTGCTATGACAACTATTATGCATGCCAATCAGTGGCGGTGACTCATCTCTACACCTTATCACATGTATGCTGTATTAACTGTTGTGCAGCACAAAGAATGTGTTACTGGGTGATTTCTGAGATTATAATGGAGGTGTTGTAGGTCTTGTACTTCACTCAAACTTGAGATGAACCCAGTTTGATTCTCTGACCCGCAGTGTTGAGAAGGTGTTCGATGATATAACAAGTCAAATCCTCTCTTCCAGGTTTCTAGGTAACTGTTACTATGGGGACTGTCTGTGTTCAGTCATTTGGGATGTTGTTGCTAGGCGATAAGCTGTAGTGGTGAGGAGGTGCAAGTGTATATAGAGACACAGCAAGAAAGCATGTATTGCATGGGCGTCCACCATTCCTCAATATGGATTTTATTGTATG
This sequence comes from Gymnodraco acuticeps, assembly GCF_902827175.1. Classification (NCBI taxonomy): domain Eukaryota; kingdom Metazoa; phylum Chordata; class Actinopteri; order Perciformes; family Bathydraconidae; genus Gymnodraco; species Gymnodraco acuticeps. Next base: position 1,041,249 of record NW_022989748.1, on the reverse strand, counting down.
CTATGAAGTGAGCATTAGAGCAGAGTGGTGCTCATTTTAGAGGAGGCATAGCCCACACACTGTGAGTATATCAAGGTCCTGTTCCAGGTCTGTCTAGTCAGAGTAGGTGGAAGACAGGGACGCAGAATAAAAACACACTTCAGACGTCTCTTATGAAACAACTCTGTCTCAAACCTATTCTGCTTTTTTTCTTCCTGCAGGTCTGTGGATCGCCAGGCGTTCTACCATGCCTGTCCCCCCACCCCTCAATCCCTGCAGACAAAAACACCTGCCCCACACACACCCCCATCCCGAACAAAGGGCAGAACACTCCCCTCCCCTCTTCCCTCCATCCATCCCCTCTCTTTCTTTTCTCCCCGCTCTCCTCGTCTCATCTTTGCCCTCCTCATCCCAGCTCGTCCACTGCGCGTGCCCCAGGGCTCCGAAAAGAACACTTCCCGAATCGGCCCCTTTCCCGGCGTTCCACTGGCTGTCTCTGGTCACATGCTGCCTGCTGCCTTCGCTGATTGGAGCAGGGGAGACGTGGGGCATGGTCTCGACCTGTCCCTTCCACTGCGTGTGCCGAAACCTTTCCGAGTCGCTCAGCACGCTCTGCGCCGACAAGGGCCTCCTTTTTGTCCCTGTGAACGTTGACCGGCGCACCGTGGAGCTGCGACTGGCCGACAACTACATCACGGAAGTGGGCGGGATTGACTTTGCCAACATGAGCGGATTGGTGGATTTAACTCTGTCGAGGAATACCATCAACCTGATCCGACCCATGACCTTTGGTGACCTCGAGAGTCTGCGCTCACTGCATCTGGACGGTGAGCCGAAACAGTCAAACTATTCGAAGAAAAATACAATCCTGCTGATTAAAACTATTAGGATTTGGTCAAATAATTACATCATTGTGTGTCTAGGTAATCGCTTGATAGCAGTGGGACCCAGGGACCTTGCAGGGTTGGTCAATCTGCAGCACCTGATCATCAACAACAACCAACTGATCAAAGTCTCCGTCCAGGCCTTCGACGACTTCCTGCTCACACTGGAAGACCTCGACATGTCCTACAACAACCTCAGGAGGTAAGCTTTGCCTTTGTTGTGATCACCCACACGCATCAAATGTACCCTGCTGTGCTTTGTTAAGTAGAAACTGAATGTAATGCTCTGCTCAAGCGGTCTCAAGCGCATACTGAAGAAGCACAGCTCAGCTCCCAAAATGTCAAGGCACAGTGGAAACACCTATGATCAGTCAGCAAAAATAATGAAGAGGAACCGGCTCAAACTGCTGAGGCCGGGAGGAGAGGACTAAAAGCTCAGGAAAGTCAAAGTGAATCAATTTTGATGAGGTCCTAATTTTCTTTGACTTCGATTTTGTTAAGATTTGACGAGTGGACGTCTGAGCTGTGAGTGTGGATTGCTACAGCTTTTCTAAACGGTTTGTCATTTACCGCACTGGGTAGCACTCTACTCATCTCTTTCTAGCACAATGGAGACGACATCTCTATGCATTCCTCTGGACTAAATTATAAGTCAGAACAAAGAACATATTCTCCATCACCCTTCTATTCTCCTCTTCACACTGTCCCACTGCGTTGATGGATTCTGCAGCTTTTGGCTGTCAGTTCTGATTAAGACGTTTCATTCGTCTGCTCTACACGAGCTCTCTGGACGCTCTCCAACATCCACCAGGCTATATGTGTAGAGCTTTAATGACCAATACATTAACAGCTGCTGTTTGCGGAGTATTCTTTACAGACAGATGTGAGCCTGCGTCACTGATTCTTTCTTTATTTGAAGGCCTCAAAGGGCGTTTATTAGAGATGTATAGAGGTGAAAGGGGAAGACAGAGGGGAGGACATTGGCTGAATGTGCGGTCAGCTCGTATCCAAACAACAATTATTTCTAATGAAGGTTACAAATGCTCAAAGCTGGTGACACAACACAACATATAAAAACAGAGGAAGAGATTATCCTATCTATCTATCTATCTGGAGGAAAATTGTAGACATTTGATGTCTCCGGAGTCTTTGAATGACATAAATACTGTTTATAGCAGAGTTTTAAAGCAAGCTTGCTGAAATGATTATGTTGTCATCTGCTCTACCTTCAACTGACTTCTGGCATGTTTGTAAGATGACATCAAAAACGAAATCAAAGTGTGCGTGGGTTATAATTTAGCCCATATCAAAGAGACATCCTTGTGCAACACCATCGTGCTTTATTTGTCTGTCTTTCTATGCCACAAACATGATTAAATAATCAAGCCTTGCTTATTGTCCAGAGACATTATGCTTTATAGACAAAGAAAGCAACCATCTGCTGTTTGTTATAGCAGTCAATCATTTAGCATTTTTCCTTTCCCTTTGAAATAATTGAACTAATTAATTCAATTCAATTTATTACACAAAACAATGCATTATCCCCAAATTGGCTTTGAAATCAAATCGGTAATGTGGCACTTTGTGTAGTGGCAGGTTCTCTTTGTTCTGGGTACTACGAGCGCTACCGTGTTTATCAGAGAGCAAATGTTTCCTCTGCAAAACAAATAGTGTGCTTAAGTAGAAAAACACACTATAGTGAAGTCAACAATAACAAGATGAAACCAGCAGTGTAGACATGAACCCAAAAATAGGAATATTTCTTCCAGCTTCGTCTCATTGTAGGTTTTATTTCATTTTGCCTGTTGTCAGTCAGTTTTGATTTAAACAGTTGTTGAGTGAATGCCTCCACAAAAGGAATACTAAATGACTGCCGCATTAGGTCACAGATGGGACTGGTGTAGTCCCGCAAAACAGAAAGAATGAGAAAGAAAAAGAGCATCTGTTGTTGTAGTCTGTCATTGTTGTCACCAGTAATTAGTCTTCGCTTATTCCCATTTTCCACAGACTAACGTAGAAGCGTGCTCAGATAATAGAGTGTAAATGTTGACTGATATACTGTATAGCTTACTGTAATCAGGTTGGTTCCCTATAGAGTTATTTATCTACAAGGGACACTAACCATCAAAGTGGTTAATCTTCACAGCTGCCATTCCCTTTAAAGGATATGCTCTTATATCAACTCTGAAACAAATAAAAGACCGATTTTGGCCCAATGTCTAATAATTCAATGAAACTCACTTTAATCTCTGAATATTCCTCTTTCTCCGTGCTACAGGGTGCCGTGGGAGTCCATTCAGAACATGGCCAGTCTGCACACTCTCAATCTGGACCATAACCTGATAGACTTCATAGCGGAGGGAGTCTTTGGAGAGCTGTACAAGCTTGCAAGGCTGGATATGACCTCCAACAGGCTCCGCACTCTGCCTCCAGATCCCCTATTCGCAAGGTAGCTCTTAAGCTTTTCTTTTCTGTTTCTCTAGGACGTGACTTCTGGGAATATTCTGCAAAAAACGACACTCAAGAGCTACCAATTCCCACTTACTGAAAGACAGGGAAGACATGTTGTGTACAGACATCCTGTAAAAAAATGAAACTAAACCCTGTCAACTAATTTATTTATTTCTTTTATATAATTGAGGCAGTGGCTTGTTCCACCCTATGCATGGCAAAGGTAGTCACAAGGGCAAGTGGCTGCAGGGTGAATAAATAAGGCCCTTACAGGTCTCTAGTGCCCACTTAGTGGCAAGTCATACATTTCAAACTTTGGAAATGGATTGTCGGAAGGTAATGAGGTAAAAAAAAAAGAAAACCACACTCATTGTAGAGGTGCCAACTATCCTCCAGCTAACTCAGGAATAAATATCTCACAGAGTCCAGCTGTGACAGGAACTCGGTGAACTTTTTCTCAGCTGAACTGAGATTTATAGCAATCTGTAAGGGGCTGTTTAGTCTTATGTTGCATCTTCAAGACAAGGACCGTCGATGCATGATAAAACATGAACAAAGCTGTAATCTGCGATAAAGATGTATTCAAATCAGGCCTGTTTTAACAAAACAAAAATATAGTGATCACAGCAATTAAAATACGTTTGTCAAATCTGGGTCCAATTTCAATTCGACTATGATTGTTTCGTTATAAAGCTTAAAGCGTACATCTGTCGTTCCTCAGTTTAGATCCCCTGTGTAAAAATCCATCTTCCACAAACTTGCTCAAGAAGAAAGCTTACTGGAGAACTGTTTTCATCCATGATATTTGCAAATTATAGCATTTTTAATTTGCGCAGGCCAGCTGCAAGAAGCTTATAACAGCACTAATGCCAAGTATTGCTCCTGGGTAGGTTTGAACCGCATGCTGTGGACTATTTTCAAAATCATTTCAAATCCTTTTTCTCTCATTTGAGCAGCAAGCTCATATCAACTAACTGATGCAAATACCTCCCTTTATGGTCAAATCATGATTTGTCCCTTTAAAATGCTCCTTTAGAATTATTTACCATTAAATAGCAAGAGGGACAAATTGTAAACTATAAAACTGCTATTTTGATAATCATGCTCATAAGGTAAGACATGTTCGTACACTATTAACTGGATTGATTTCCATCTCAAGAATAAAGCATTACAATTGACTTTTTCTCCGTTAAGGCTTGAAAACGTGTTGAAGTAACCTGATTTCCCTTTCTGCAATCATCTTCAGGTCCCAGACAGGTGCAATAAGTCCCACCCCGTACAATGCTATCACTAGCTTAAATTTTGGTGGGAACCCACTGCACTGCAATTGCGAGCTGCTATGGTTACGGAGGCTAATCCGCGGGGACGACATGGAGACGTGTGCCACACCTCCTTACCTGGCTGGAAGGTAATCTTTTTTTGTCCCTTTCAAGTTAAGGACAAAATGTTTATCCTGATCCTTTAAATAATTGAAGCATTCTCCGAAGTTAAGGGGGGGGGGGGGGAAGAATAGTGGGTGATGTTTAACTGGGTATAATCTGTCATTTATCCCAACCTTGTGTCAAGACCTATCTATCCTACACGTACCGTTTTAGCTGAAATCTAATTAAAGGCATAACATATATTGACACCTTACTTGGAGCAAACACTCACAGGAAAGGTGCAGTAGGCCATAGGGACTTGGTTTTGAAGCAGTGATGTGGTAGTGTTGTTGTTGTTATACCGCAAACTCCCCCCCCCCCCATGCATCTCTCTGCAAGACTCTAACCCTGTAGCCAACAGTATGGAGTGAAAACAAAGGATTGAGGAGGAAAACGAGCATCTGTTGTTGTCATCTGTCACGGCTGTCAGCATTCATTACTCTTTGCTTAGTCCGGGTTTCCGCAGGGGTAGCATGGGAAATTGTTCAGACTGTTGTGCATTACTGAACTTAACCCTTTACATTGATAGACAAGAGCACATAGATCTTTAGGTTAATGTACCACATTCATCTGCCAAATCCATCTCGCAGGGATAAAAGAAGACAAATTCTTGTACTTAGCCAAAAAGGTGATTCGGCTCTCCTTGACTTTCTCTTTTATTGGCTCCATCCTTCTTTGTCTCTCAGATATTTCTGGTCGATTCCTGAGGAGGAGTTTACCTGTGAACCACCGCTGATCACTCGTCACACTCACAAGCTGTGGGTGCTGGAGGGCCAGAGAGCCACGCTCAAATGCCGTGCCATTGGTGACCCAGAGCCAGTAATCCACTGGGTTTCCCCCGACGACCGCATCGTTGCCAATTCATCCCGGACCAGCTCCTTCAGCAATGGGACCTTGGATATCTTAGTAACAGTGGCCCGCGATGACGGGGCGTACACGTGTATTGCAATAAACGCAGCGGGTGAGGCAACTGCCACTGTGGACCTGAAAATAATCCCCCTGCCTCACCGCGGCGGAGCAGGTGGAAACGCAGGGAATAATAACGTGAACACCAAAAACGCCGGGAACGTGACCAATGGGATTTTACGGACCGATCCGGGCTCTTCTGATATCAGCACAGGTATAAACGGAGGGATTAACAATGGAGCAGGACGAGGAGGGGAGGCAGAGGACGGAAAGAAAGGTGGAAGTGAGGACGATGAGGGCGAAAGTAGCAAGGCCTCTGAAGGGGAGACGGCCAATGGAGGGAGCATGGAGGACGAGGAGGAGGAGGAAGAAAGGAGGGTTGGAGTACAAGGAGTTACGTCAACCTCAGCTCAGGTCCGATGGGATTTGGGAAGTTTGTCTGCAGTTTACGCAGTCTGGATGTATCAGATACAGTACAACTGCACCGCCGACGAGACCCTCATCTACAGGTGAGTTTGACTTTTGCTTTACTCACTTGCAAACAATAAGAACCAACGTGATGAATAGTACCTTTTACAGACATTTTCTGACTGTCTTCCCTCAAAAGGTGGATTTCCTGTCCATTCAAAACGCCTTAAATATTCATCCATTACAGCACGACACTTCAGTAGTGCACCTTGTACATGGACGAATCCTCAAGGGATGGATGAATGGGGAGACAGATGAAGGCATAGTGGGGAGAATTAAGTTAATAATTTAGCTCCATCATGGTATGACACTGATTCCCAACAGGTGGGTAGTAAGTGAACATGGGAAGATAAGTGGATGGTCGTTCAAATGAAAAAATTGGATATTAGATTTAAGGGAGTTTCCTTGGAACATGAAAACACCTAGAGGCAAGGAAATAGTGTCGGACTCTGAAAGCCAGGTCTGTCTACAGCTACATTTGCCAGCATTAATGGACATGCCTTATAAAGTAAAAGGAACTTTATGGGATATGTCATTTTTGATTTGAAGCTACATTTAAACACTCAGTTAGCCATGTCATTTTGCATTTAAAATGAGATCCCTTCACACTTCACTATCCGTGTTTACTCACCGTGCTCTCAGAGGGAGAAAAATAATCAAACATTTATGAGGACCAGATTTGAGGTTAAGGGCTGCAATGTTGGCACACATTGGCTTGTAAGATGGGGTTACAGACTGAAAACAAATTAGTAAAACTGCCAATGTTTGCTCACTTTTCCACACATTGCTGTGAATTAGAAAGTACTGTGGACATGTGTAAGCCAAAAAGACTATGGTGAGAAAAAAAGAAGCAAGGAGTCCCTGAAAAAAAAAGAAGGATAACAAAGTTTAAAACCCTCTTTGCCAACACCATTAAACTGCGTAAAAGTAAACAATAATTAGAGATGAATATGCAGAGTTAAAAGTCTGTGATTGAGTTAAGAAATGTGTTGTCTTTTATAGTGAGATTTCTCTTTTTGTGCAAAAATATGGCTTTTACACGTCCGTTCAAAAATACTCTTATCATTGCCTTGGGTTTTGACTGATTGGTGTACTTGAAATGCAATACTACTACATATATTATGTTTGCATGATTTTACAGTTTGCTGCCTCTTATGTATTGGGTTTGTTGCTTTTGTGAAAAACCTGAAATAGTGACAGCTGGAATAAGATAAGGGAAGTGGAGGTCGGCGAGGAACTTCCATCATGGCATTACTTGCGTTTGTGTTTTACCCTTTACTTAGAGGTCAACATTTGGTTTCCCTCAGATAAGATGGTATTACGCAGTAAGTGGTATTGAGCAAGGGGTGAAAGGGGTGAGGAAAGGGAAGACCGACAGATGGAAAGATGATTGGAAATGTGGGAAACCATGTGAAGGAATCAGATGAGGCATTGAGGGAAAGTAGGGAAAATGGCAGCCATGGGTGAATGGAGAAAAGATGGATGAGGAGGAGGAACTAATAGTTTGAGTGATGGATGGATGGAGCCGGAAGGAAGGAATGGGTGAATTCAAAGATGAGAATGAGCCCTCAGAGATTTCAGGAGTAGGACAAAAAGGATTAAGGGAGAAGGAGAAGATATGAGATGGCTATACTCAAATCACCTTGGGAGCGATTGAGATGAAAGAAGGATGGGTGAAAGATGAGAGAATGACAGACAGTCAGTGTGGGGGAGGGAGAGTCCATATGGTCCTCAAGGAAAAAGCTATGAAGCAATGAGTGCAGAGAGGGAGGGGAGATATTTACATCTATCAATGAAATAGTGTAAGAGACAAAATGTTTAGAAATACACTTGGGTATTGAAATAGGGAAGAGATAGAGTGGAGGTTGGGAGGACGAATTTAGCGAAATAGAAAAGACCCCATCGAAATTGGGTATAAAACAAAAATGACTCCTTAAAAGCAAAAGAACAAAGCAATAATTTCACAAGGAAGTGACAAGGAGAAGAAATGGAGACGAGGTGCTGTGGTTAAAGCCCTGTAACTAAGAGGTGAGGAGGTGTCAAATTGAAACGTAATATCAAAACAGACAAGTGCAGTCCCAAGACACATTTGTAGCAATTACACACGGAGAACTAATTACATGAATGAATTGAATAAGATCTTAGCTCCCTGGCTGATCAGCTGCATTAACTCCTGCACAGAAAATACTCTAATAGCAGAGCTGTCATAAAGGTGTCTCTTCTCTGGAATTCAAAGCATATGCCTAAAGTGTTACGAATATACTACAAACATTTAGCTTAAAAAATACACTATAAGTGAAATTGGGTAAGAATTGTATTGACATAAAGGGTCGAGAGGTTTTAAGGGAGGAATTTGGGGGATCAGTCTATCACTACGTTATTTAAAAAATATTCAAAGAGCCATAACAATTTTATATTTGATATGTTCTATAGATTAGGCTATAAATGATATATGAACAAACCTCGGTAGAACCTTCAGATTATAGATGAGATTTCAATTTGAAAGGTTTGTGTACAGTATGAAAGTGCTATGTAGGTAGATATTTCTCTGCCTCAAAGTATGGGGAATCATTTTGAGAAGACTGCCAAGATATGAATCTGTATTTTCATACATTTTTGAAACTTCATGATAAATATCTTGATAAAAGATATCCCCATTAAACTAAAACACATAAATGCTAACTGTTAAGGGGAAATGTACACTCAAATAGACTATAATACATTGCCCAGTGCATGAAGAACAAGATGTTAGTGTCCTAGCTGTTGTAGGATGGGTTGCATTAAATTGTAGGGCTGTTTATAATATCACCTGAAAGCCCAGTTGCCATGGCTGAATTTGGCTCTTGTGCACAAAAGGGCAACACAGGTCAAATGTGCATCTCTGAGGGAACAAACTTTAAGGAATAATGGAGCAGCGGCATCAGTAGAGGTGAAGGCTCTGCTGTGCAGCTCGAGACAGGAAAATGCTGATAGACACAAAAAGACTCAAAACAGAGCAGAGATAAGACTGAAAGAGTGAGGCAGCGTCACAGGAGAGAATGAAGCGAGGAGGGAATGAAGCGATCTGGAGTTTAAATAAACCAAACAATTCAAAGCGCCTAACATAACAGAGGGAATGAATCGCTGTCTCAAAGGACACAGAGAGAAGTAGTGGCTATCTTAAATTGAGAAATAAACCCTAATCTGAATTGTAAAGGAGAAGAGAAAGGTTGAAAGAGGAGTCGTTTGAGGGCTTTGAGAGAGGTTGTAGGGACATCTGTCTCGAAGGATAGATAAATGAGGAGGCATTTGAAAGGAGGCACACCACAATGCAGCCAGGGGTTTCCAGTATAGATGATATCATGCTATCAGTGTGCCAGTGCCAACCACAATATCTCACCAGCTGGAGACACCAGAGGAGAGGAGTCTGGCTGCTGATTTCAAAAGGAGAGAATAGACGAGGGAGATATACGCTTTGTATCAGGGATTTGTGCTGATATTTTGTCGAAGTGTGCTTTGGCAGCCGGTAAAAGACACACCAACCCAGAAGAGAAAGAAAGGAAAACTGAATATTTAAGAGTTGAAAGAAACATGCTGTGGACATGAACCGGATAGCAGAGCGTAGTATGGCTGCCAGATTGTATTATCTCTAAAAAAAGGTCTGTCGCACACTAGACGACACCAGCCTCCATTTTAACAGGGCTTGTCTAATTCTGATGGCATCTGTGACAGTGCCAGGTGGGCTGTCGTCCCTGTGGCGTCCACTGGGCACGCTCCCCCTGTCACCCCCCGCTCCGTCGACTGAGCCTCCTTTCCTGGAGGTTTGCCACAGCTAGTTTTGATCGCAAAGAAACGCCCTCGATCTTCGAATGCGACATGGCATTGAAGTACTCTGAAAAGCAAGGCTATACAATAACCAGCGTATTCCAAAGAATGCCGGCGATATGTGGGCAATTACCAGACTGGCATTTATTCCTTTGGCCACACATGGTTACAGCCAACCTGAAGGACGGAGGACAGGAGAAAGAATGTCCCATCATGCTAATGAGGCGGTGACCTTTGTGGTACCATCTGTTAGGACACTTGGTGTCTTTCAGCAGGATTTCCTCTTTTTGTGCAGAAATGTCACGCTAACAGGGTCACGCATAAGGATCTACCGCACAACGTACGGGGCAGGGCATCATTGTGACGTAGTTGTTTTTTGTATGCTGTGTTCGAAATGTGTTCCTTAAGTGGAAGGCATTGTAGGGCGTGGCAGAAAAAGTTAATCATTTCAAAAGTACAGTGTCCATGCGGGAATTGTGTTATAATGTAAACTAAGGTTTCATTGTGTCAAACCCATACAGAAATGGAAATACATTATTTAATATCTCTGAATAATACACAATGCAATATGCCATTTTCTATTGTGCTGCTCACTTTTTCAATCATTGCCAATCTGTTGGGCTAGCAGTTTACATTATGAATCATGGGCACATAAGGTGTGTCAGTAGGGGTATTCGTTTGTACATGTTAGAGCCCAAAGTGTTCCATTATGTTCAGAAGTATTTATAAGTGTGCAGACAGCAGGAGTCTAAGGGCTTTGACAATCTTCACAATTCCGGCCGTTCTCCACAGGGTCAACCTTCCTGCTGGGCTCTCAAAGTGCCAGGCCTGACACAGAACTTAATGGGAACAGAAATGATCACAGGGACATAGAGAGGAGGAAGTTAGAGAGAAAAATCACGCAGAGTTTAAGAAATAATGAGGATAATGACAATAAAAGCCTTGGAAAATGTGACCTATGGTTCACAATGACGGGCTGAGCTTTTGACAGCTACAGTAGAGGAGCATGCTGGGAGTCAGACAGATGAGTGTGCTGCTAATGAGCAGCAGAGGGAAAGGGAAATCAAAGGATTAACATGAACATTAAGTGCAAGGCAATAGCACTCATTGCTGTCAATAATTAGCATTTTTGACTCATATTTAAAAAAATACAAAAGTGGTCTTTGAATACAGAAAATAATTCTTATTGCAAAAAGATAGTAATCCTCCACTAGAGAAATCTTCTAGATGTGATTGATGTCATGGCACTGTGGCCCTTTGTATTGTGCAATGCGATATGCTGAGGACTGATGTTAGCTTCCTATTTTAGCTTTGCATGTAACCGATACAAGACATAGACACTAGATGATCTGTTGAGGCATTGACAGATAGGATGTAAGGAGACATTTAACAGTGGGACATGAGGAGACATGAGGAAAAAAGATGGAGAAAGAAAGACTCAGAGGGCCATAAGGATTGAGGAAGGGATAGAGGAGGGATGCAATAGGGTTTAGAGAAGTACCCCAGGGGAAAGTGTAATTAAGTGTTAAATTGCTGTGTCAATACACGTGTCAACTCACATCAGAGGCAAAGGAAAGACAGGGGACTGACTTACTGTACAGTTACATTAAGAGAAGAGGTCATCAGATTACTCTTACATTTAAAAAAGATATAGGTAGAAGTACTGCTTGAATTGTCCTTTTGGTTTTCATTTAGGCTACTTTCATTCTTATTTTTTGTTAATATCTTTTTTGAATGCAGTAGTTGGACACCTGATGTATTAAAACAAAAATGCTTTAATGGATATTTTTAAACTAAAACACTTTTTGTAAGCTCTACTATTCTGTAGGTTTAGCCTGAATATCAGGAGGACAGGTTTTTGATACTAAATAACATTTTTTTATTTTCTTACATGTAGGTAACATTGTTCTGCTCTCTTGCATAATACAACTAAGTAAAACATCTCATTATTATTTATTGTATCTTTTATTTATTTGCATTGCATTTGATGTTGAGGTAAACCAAAAGTAATAGAAAGTAACCAGGTCACAATATATTGTGATACTTAAATTAGGTCAATAATTACATACTTTTTCCAGTAACTAGTAATTGTAAAGGATTACATTTTTAAAGTGATCCTCCCAACCCTGCATATGAGTGGGCATAGTCTGACAAATCATACTATATAGTAAGGTCAGTAGACAGAAGAGAGTAAGACATTGAGATTCATACCATATGTTATGCTGTTGCTAAACAGACAAGAGGAATAATGGAGAATAAGGAGGCGGTGAAAAGCGGGAATCAGGGAGAAAACAACTGGCTGAGCGGGGAAATGAGGCCAAATGAGGAAACGCAGAGTGAGAATTAAGGAAAGCTAAAAAGACATGAGAGAAAAGGGTGGTTGAAAAGAAAAGATAGACAGAAAGACAGATGAAGGAAAGCAGGAGAAGAGATCAGAGAGAATGTGCGAAGACAGCAACAGAGACAGTAAACAGTCCAACGAATCAAGACCAAAACTAGGAAGAAAGGGTACAAAAAGACATGACATGGAGAGAAAAGGAAATGAGGTCAGTGTAGATGTCAGCTAGAGGAGGAGATAATTGCTTTGTTGTTGTTCTTCTTTCTTTCTCTCTCCTTCTCATCTGTCGTTCTGTGCCCAATCCTGTCTTGTATCACAGCAGCAGATGCATATAGTAGAGAACATGAGGAAGAAGAGAAGGATGAGGGAAGAGGGGACAGGATTATACCACTCCTTTATTTTCCTTCCCTCTCTCCCGGGTGCTAATAATTACTCGTTTCTGTGTCACCAGCCTGAACAAAGCACTCCCTTGTCTCCGTCACTCACTCTCTCCCTGCATGTGTGTGTGTGTGTGTGTGTGTGTGTGTGTGTGTGTGTGTGTGTGTGTGTGTGTGTGTGTGTGTGTGCCTATGCAGGGTAATTAGAAGCACAGAGATAGACGTGGCATGTTAGGTGACAGAGAACATTGCCAATGTCAGCAAATACAGGGGTGGTAATGAGAACAACACCCCTGCCTCTTTAACATAACTGCTCAATCTATTCATTTCATTTCACAGCAGCGCTCCGAGTTCTGATGGGTGCACTTTATGGTCGTGAACATATATTGGTCTCACCGCAATGAGGATTAAGGTGATTATAATTGCATACGCCCACAATGTTTGCGAGTGACAACAGGGCTGTATATATGGTTAGAAATGTATTATGCATTGAGCGGTGGAGAGAAAGCATATCAAAGACGCATGTGTTGGCGAATCTGGCCTTGCATGTATATTTCAGTGAGTTTCCTTTTCTTCCGCAAAAACAACAAGAGAGGTGATTCTTGATCTCATATTGGAGGGAGAGGTGGTGCAGCGGAGGAGGAGAGTGGCGATATACAAAGAGGGGGGGGGGGGACATAAGATGTTGGAGAGTTGACAGGGATAAAGGAAGAGAGGAGAGGAGGAGCAGCTTAAGAGGAGACGGTGGAGAGGAGAGTAGGAGTGACCTTCGATGCTAAATAATGGTACACGGTTATAACTGTGGCTAATAGAGATACAGAACAGTGACTGCAAATAAAAAGAGGAGAGGCTTTGGGGGTCAGATAGAGCCCGGTGAGAATAACAGAAGGATTTGCAGAGAGGAGATCTGATTGGCTGCAGATATACAGAGGACGTAAAATAAAGAGAGAGAAAGATGAGGTGCAGAGGAACTGAAGTCAAATGATATAAAAGGTGCAGAGAAAAAGGTCAGGAATGGAAGAGAAAAGGAATGCACTGCTGCAGATTTAGGGAATGACAGGATGGGCGATGAAAAGGGCACAGGATGTGCAGAGATAAGGGTGAGGGACTGATCAGAGAAAAGAAGGAAATCTGTTTATAAAGGATGGATTGAAGGAGAATAAGGAGGATGGATCCAGGGAAAGGAGCTGAAAAGAGGGATAGAGGAAGGGATTGAGGGAATAAAGGAAGGGGTAGTGAATGACAGGATTAGCAAAACGACTCTAGGCTCTTCTCAAGGTGCGTGTGAGTCATGGTCACACAATGGAGAACCAATTGAACAGTTCGATTTCACGCATATAGATAAATCCATTCATACCACAACCATATTATCAGGAAGTGGAAAGGGATTCAGCACAAATGTAACTTGTATAAGACTTTGGCAATGCAGTTTCTCTTTCAGTTTTTTACAGTCCAATAAAGCATGCAACAGTACATCTGCAATATTAATCAAACCGAGACAGTGTGCGACCGGGGTAAAGATAGGAAAGGAAAGGGCACGAGGAACCAGTGCGCATCAACACGGCTAAGAATCAAAACCCTTTTAATGTTGCAGGAACCAGCCCTCAGCTGAGTACACCACTCCCTAGTGCGGATTAACCGACACCACTGTGATATTTCTCAGGCCCCTTTCATAAGACTGTAATATAACCACGTCCTCTTATTCAGAAACAGAGGTTATAAGTGTTGCTTATTGCATATTTCATGTGGGATATCTGATTGCGCACCTACTGTGTAAGTACTAGTGGACTTTGCAATTCAATATATCCCTCCTGTGTGAATGATTGCCCATATTTTAGTTATAATACTTTGGTTTTATTGCATGACTTAAGATGCATATCAAAGCCATACTCAAAACCTTCATTTTGCTTATTTCCCCCCCAATTTCATTATTACTCTGAAGTTTTAGGCAAATGCAGTCAGTGTCCATCATTTCACAGAGCTGCATGACATCTTGAAGTAAATTGAAGGAAACTATTTCAAGAGTAAGAATGGTTACCAGCGTTTCTAGCAGTTTAATTTGGAGTCTGCAGTGATTCAACGGGGCGGGTTTCACGTCAGTGTTTGTTCTTCTAAAATAAGAGATATTCTGGGGCGTCGATCCAAGGAAGCGGTCTGGTCATGAAAACAGAGCTCACTCAGAATCTGCTAGAATTGAGGAGTTTGGAGGCATCCCTGTGCCAGCGCTTGCTATTCCAATCACTCCGGGAGAATTGCTAAGGCAGCAAAACAGAGTTTGCAACACGCTGTTCTTTGAAACAAATAAAAACAAACACACTTTTAATCCTAAATTATACCTGTGCAAAAGTTGATATCCTGGGCGTCTGTTCAGAACATTCTCATTCTGTTCACTTTCAAGCCTTGAGAAGACGGTAAATATCAGTGTTCAATATTCTTACGTAGCTGTAATGCTACCCAGATTCATAGTTCTGCCCCCTGGCTTGCATTGAGCAGGCTGCCTCTTTTGCTTCCCAGCTAATTTAGCATTAATTAAAGACACCTAATCCAATTATTCCTGTAACGCTGATATAACTGTCTGTGAGAATTCTCAGACTGATTTCACTTGTATTACTAGCAGCTAAATGACACCCAGTTGAACACTAAAGGAAAACTAAGAAGTAGGCCGAGCTGTTTTCGTCCTTGGTCTCTCTATTTAAATGCATTTTAAAACAGACTACGGTTAGGGAGCTTCTGCAGTGGCTCTCCTGGTGTCTCAGTCACACTAGATGGCATTTAAAGGATGCAGCTCAAGACGGAAGGGAGCTGCACTGGTTTGCAACAGACGATACAAATAGGCCCTCTGATGTGCTGAGAAGAGGCGGAGAAAGAGAGGGAGTCGGAGAACAACAAATAAAGAGGGAAAGGAAAAAAGGAAACTTCTGAAAAAATATTCATGGTAGCGGCACAAACACACACTTGCCCACACGAGAGGGTTGGACGTCAGAGGGCAAAGTCCTCCCCATCAGCGACAGACACTCGAGCAGTGCTACAGTCTCCCACACACACTCCACCCTAACCATGTCACATACGCCCACTGACATGAAACAACTCACATTTTATTCTGGTGGGTCCTAAATACAAACACAGAGGCACTGAGACAAGCACATACAACTTACATAATAGCCTCATCACCACTTCTTTATTGTCCCCCCCCTCTCCATCTCTCTATTGTTCACCTCTCCCCTGTTTGTTGGTGTTAACGGCTGCTCAAACACTTACAATGAGAACACATGCGAATCACTTCTCTCTTTATTATCCCACGCATGCACTCGCTCATAACAGGCACAAGCAGGAGCACATTTGCAGTAAAACACAAACACATTGATGCCTTGTGATGACAAAACATTTGTGTCCTATAATGTCCAAGCTTCACTGTAATCCCAGCCCTGACTGGTAAACCTAAAATGGCTTCTTTTTTGTTTTTAATTGTGAGGTCCTACAAAATGGCCCAACGTTTTCTTCTTGCAGGGAGTCAGGCACAGACACAGACAGAGACAGAAACACACACACACACACACACAGACAGAGACAGAAACACACACACACACACACACAGAAACACACACACACAGACACAGACAGAAACACACACACACACAGACAGAGACAGAAACACACACACAGACAGAAACATACACACACACACACACAGACAGAAACACACACACACACACACACACACACACACACACACACACACACACACACACACACACACACACACACACACACACACACACACACACACACACACACACACACACACACACACACACACACACACACACACACACACACACACACACACACACACACACACACACACACACACACACACACACACACACACACACACACACACACACACACACACACACACACACACACACACAGCAAATGAGCAGACAGAGTTCTCTTTTCATGTTCCCAAGGCTCGCTCTCCATCAATAGCCTCATTTTGCCTCTCTTCCCCTCCTGCAGTATCCACTCCTGCGCCTGTTTCAAGCCATCCTTTCACCCCTCCTTTCCTCTGCTTCTTTTCCAATGCTCAGCCCTTTCTCCTTGGTTCCACAATAGTCCGAATATTCAGGCGAGGCTGCGGATATTTTACAATTCCCTCCACATCCTGTGCACAGCAGGCGTGTTTATTTAACTGACCTCTACTTTTCCTTCTCTTTTGTCCCTCTTTAGAATCCTACCATCGACCAGTGATCGCTTCCTGTTGAAGAACTTGGTTTCCGGTGCGGACTATAACCTGTGTGTGCTGGCCATTTTCGATGACACAATCACATCACTAGCGGCGACAAAAGTCCTGGGCTGCGCCACGTTCTCCACTAAGGATGTCTACCCAGCATGCCGTTCTCTACATGCCCATTTCCTGGGCGGGACGCTCACCATATTGGTTGGCGGTGTGGTTGTCGTCACCCTGCTCGTGTTTACCGTCGCGCTCATGGTTCGCCACCGCGTTTGCAATCATGGCGACCACATGATATGTCACAGTGGGAACACAGAGGCGGGGGGAGGGGCCTGCTGTCAGGGTGGAGGGAGCGGGGACAAAGGGGGAAACAGTGGTGGGTGCTACCAATCGAATGGATCTGGGGACGTGATGATGGTGGTCCTGCCCAATGGGCTGCCGTCCAAGAGAGGAGGGGAGAAGGACAAGGAGAAGGACAAGGAGAAGGAGAAGGAGAAGGAGAAGGAGAAGGAGAAGGAGAAGGAGAAGGAGAAAGAGAAAGAGAAGGAAGAGGCTGATGCTGCTTCCTCTCTGGTGCCAAAACCCCCTCCAAAGCCCAGGCCAAAGCCGAAAGTCAACCTGGAGCAGTTTCTTTCAGCCGGGGGGGGTAGTTTCCACGACAACAGGGGCAAGTGAGATGGCATTGGTGGTCAGGCAAAGAAAGCTGGACAAGGCGCCGCCATACACGCCGGAAAGTGACAGAACTCCCCTGTACTATTCCCCTTCCTCCACCCTGCCCCGACTGTCCCACTCGAGGGACCGCCCAAGGCCCCGTCTGGAGCGAGAACTCACCACTCGGGCCAGTTTCTCTCTGGCGGCCCCCCTGGGAGACTCAGATCTGTTGGACTGGAGAATGAGTTCCCGCAGCCGGGACAAATGGAACTCCTCGCAGGCTTACCAGAGTCCTCTGTCCCCGCTAAGCCCCGCCTGCGGGACCGTCAGCAAACGGCGGCACTCGCTGGACATGGGCTCCTCTGTCGCCCTAGCAACTGCTGATGCAGCCGCGACAGTTGCCAAGCGCTATGTTGCTGGTAATTATGCCAAGCGTCTGAGCGTGATATGGACGCGGCGGAGCCAGTCTCTCCATGGGATGCTTGTGCAGTGCGGCTCAACGACAAGCACGACTTCCTCGACGACCAGCGACGAGGAGAGCGGCGTGGGCTACGGAGCGCACTGCGAGTTCCAGAGGGGGTATATCCACGCTTACAACACCACAAACTCCAACTCTAACACTGGGATCACTGCCGGGAAAGCGATCAAAGACAGGGGGAGGCTAACGGGGAAGGACGGAAGGAGTGCTGAAGAACTTGAGGAAAGTGTTGTGTAGGGCGTTTGGGAATGTAATAAAAGAAGTTAGGAGGGATAAAGGGTCGGTGAGAGAGTTTCATTTAAAGAGGGCAAAGAGGTCGAGTCATGGGAGACATTGAGGGAGCAGGACAGGAGAGATGAGTGCAGCAAGGTGGTGAGTTTAGAGTGAAATTCAGAGGTGTATTTGTGAAGCTCCTTGAGGGGAAGTAAATAAAAAAGGTGAAGATTCAAGGCTCTTTACACCTGACCGTAAGAGGTGGAAAAATATGTTTGGGGAGACATACAGTATGACATGAAAAGGGGGAAAGTAGAAGAAAGTGCTTTACCATGGCCTTTAAAAACTGTAGGCAGTGAAAAATTGAACGATACAAAATAGAAAAGAAAGGAAGAACACAAAAACAAAACTCTAGACAAAGAGTGACAGGTGTAAGAACAGACAGAGTGTAGTCACAGGGAGAGGCATAATCCTAAAGGGGAACACATCAAAAGAGCAACAGAACAAAGGTTATTCAGCAGAGATGGCGTGAGGATCTCAGTAAAGCCTGTACACTAATAGAAGCAGACTCCTGCTAACACTTCAACTCTCCAGGGCCTCGCCCCCCCCCCCCACACACCACCAGGGTTTACACCGGATCAACAATAACACCGGTAGTTCACCTGGCTGACAAATTACAACGGTAAAAAAGATTTGGATGACACGTCCCCGCTTTGTTATCTTGTTTTGGACTCTATTGCTGACGGCCATTTTGAAAACTCTTTTTCCAAAACACGATGAATGTGACTTTTATGTGTCCTCTGTGGCCGGACAATGATTTTGGCTGGCCGTGCCTGTGGATTATGGGAGCATAAATACAGAGCCGGGCGCATTGGACATGATCAATCGATACTGGCTGGAAAGAGCGAGTGCAGTACAGACATTATTAAAAGAAAGACATTGGGATTACAATGGAGTCGATATGGATTACAAAATGGAGCAGACGGGGGCATGATGGAACGTGTGCGCGTTTCTGAAAGACCAGATCATATTGCCGGATGATAATGGACCAAAACCTATGAACAAGGCTCATGGATGCATACATGTGCATGCATTGCTGGATCAGGGATAGGATGTGTGTGTGTGTGTGTGTCTGTGTCTCTGGGTGTGTGTGTGCGTGTGTGTGTGTCTGAGTTAGTGTGCGCACATTATATGAATGTTTGTAAGGGGCATTCTATTCAATCAGACTCCATTTGTGTTTCATGAGGTTTAGCGCTTTCTGGACATGTCGTGAATGGAATACATTTTTAACATTAGCTGTGGTCCACCCAAAGTGAAGTAAGAGTGAAATGTTTAAAAATCATTTTCACCCAAACCAGAATAAATCACTATTTCCAGCAATGTAGCATGGTCAGAAACGCTAAAGGGGGATTTACAAATTAATTTTTTGTGACTTCAGACTCTTTTGTGCCACATGGATTCAATTTAAATCCATAAAGTGAATGTTTTCAGGAAGAAGCAGACAAAAAAAATATATGACAGAATGGAAGCCAATGACGATATAAACTCTCCTTCAAGACTTTGTTAAACTTATATGGGACGACTGATCCGACGGCACAGACCACAGAGACTCTTAAAAACATCTACCAGAGAGAGAAGAGTACATATATATAGTATATATATAAAATGATGTTACTTGTCGCACCATGTGTTTCTGTTTTTCAAAGTTTTCTGGGGAATGATGTTAGGATCAAATATAAAATGTGTGATTTTTGGTTTTAGACAAAAAGTCTTCATCACTAGAACTAAAACATTTTCAACATAACTAGGCAGAGAAAGACCAAAACAGATATGGAAGAAGCACAAGATACAAAAACTACACATACACCAAAAGACAAACACACACACAGAAACAGATGCCTATAAAACAGAGCCAACTGCATTAATGATAATAATTACTTTTAACCATTACTGTTGTTTCCTTTCTGTTTTTATTTCATTTTGCCAAAGTCAATATTGTTCTCTGGACTTGATATAAATAAAAATTACATGTATGGAACAGAGATGGACTCTTTAACACAAGACAGCAACGTGTGTTATGTGTGTGTGTTTACACATGTACTTACTGTACATGTATGTGTGAAACATAATTTACAGTACGCCTGACACTGTTTAGTGCCTTAACATGTTTCTAACTCAGATTTGAAGACAATAAGGTGTTATTTAAATGATACATATGTTAGTGACTTGGATATAGATGAAGGAAAATGATTTGGGTTTGGAGAGAAATGCTAAGATGAGTCAGATGGAAATCTTTTAAGCTTAAGGCAATCGTCTGAGTCAAAGAAGCTTTAGCGCATGCATGTCTGAGTGGAAAAAATGAAGCTGTTTACCTGTCAGTCGGTGGACTTGATTTGCAGATAAGGGTGAAGTAAACCTTCTCGAGGTAATTAAAAACAGCACGAGACAATGATAAAAACAATTCTTAAAAGAGAGTCAAACCGAGGAATAGAGGGAGATCAATAGTCCCGGGAACAGGTGGTAATGCATTTAAAAAGACAAAAAGACATGAGTAAATAAGACTAAAAACAGAACCGGTTTGATATGACACACAGAATAGGAAATGATGTTGAAGTGACAACAAACAGTTTGAGAAATAAAAAATAAAAAAAAGCTGTCAGGCTAATGCATTGCCATTCTGATGCTTTGTTATTACCAACTATGCGCACTGGTTTCTAATGTAAAACATTACAAGAGCCTTTTGCTGCTCCCTGCAGCTGAGTTAAATACTAATTTAGCAGCAAAACAAAAGGCTTATCTGCAACTAAACAGGGTTGATTGAACTTCTACAAATAAAGATGAGCAGGAGGAGAGACACCAGTATATAAAACATGAACTAGTAAAGGAAAACATTGAATAATGCATACGTTATCCCTGTCATCTATCTCTAACTGGGAATCCTAAACATTCCCCAGGCTTCTCCGGAAATATAATCCACCTTGATGTGAAGGGTTTGCCTCTAGTTCCCATCCCAGTAGATGTACCCAGAATACTTCCACTGGGAGTTGTATGGATTCAAAAACATAAGGCTAAAATGTGGTTGAATGCTGCTCTAAGCTGCACACTGATGCTCATTCCCAGAAGGATCAGCAGTATCAGCATTAGAGATGATCGTTTCATTTAAATATCAAAAGCAATGCTTATGCAAAATAAAGCCTCACATCTGTGTCTCACAAATGTCCCTAAATATCATTCTGTCCATCTATACCTATCCTCTACTGTGTTTTCAGTTTCTATTAAGCCCTTTGCAGACACTGCTAAAAGCCTAAAAGGGAGTGTGGAAGATGTAGAGAGAAATACAGAGAGGGGAGGGGGGGGGGGGGGGGGGGAGTGCTGACAGACCTAGAGATGGACAAATAGATGATGATGAGAAAGGGAGAGAATGGAACGAAGGTCATTGCGTTTGGCTTTTTTCGTGTGTGTGTTTGCGGCTGAATGTGCTCGTTCTGTGTGTGAGTTGGTGTTATTTTTGTCACGTAAGTACTTTGCCACAATTTATTACCGGGAAGAAAAAAGATAATTTAACCACAAAAGGGTCAAATGAGACGAGGGGGGGGGAAGGGGGGGGGGGGGGGTAACAGGTGGGTGTGTGTGCATGTGTGTGCATGTGTGTGAGTTGATTAATGTGCAAAAAGGGTTAATAAGATCTCTTGCCTCTTGAGCTTTACACATCCCCGAGTGGTAGACAGTGTCTTAATTTGATGCCATCAACAGTGACACCGGGAGAAATAAAGAAGAGAGAGAGAGTAAGGGTTTGTGTATGTGTGTGTCTGTGTGTGCATGCGTGCACGTCAGGACATCGGGTTAGAGGACAATTTGATTTGAAACTTATAAGTGGCTGCATTAAAAGCACGAGTGAGTCTGTGTACCTTTGAGAAAGAAAGAGTCACAGTGTGTGTGCCTGCCTGTGTGTGTGTGTGTGTGTGTGTGTGTGTGTGTGTGTGTGTGTGTGTGTGTGTGTGTGTGTGTGTGTGTGTGTGTGTGTGTGTGTGTGTGTGTGCCTGCCTGCGTGTGTGTGTGCCTGCCTGCGTGTGTGTGAGTGCACTCATACGTGACGGGCAGGCACAACACAGCGCAGAGCACCACCCCTCCCTCTGCTTTCTGTGCCCAAGGCGAAACCCTGGCCCAATTTGACTAATTAAAAAATGCTGAGAAACAAACACACACATGCGCACCTGGTAAAGGCACACACACACACACACACACACACACACACACACACACACACACACACACACACACACACACACACACACACACACACACACACACACACACACACACACACACACACACACACACACACACACACACACACACACACACACACACACACACACACACACACACACACACACACACACACACACACACACACACACACACACACACACACACACACACACACACACACACACACACACACACACACACACACACACACACACACACACACACACAGTGAGATAACCTTGTGGCAGTGAGTGTTGTTCGAGTGCCTGTGTGTGTCTTGAAAGGCCATGGCTGCCCGTAGCCAAACTTCCTCTGACATTTGCAGTTATGATGAAGATATGATGCATTTCCCTGCAGTGTGCTGAGTAACTGCTGAGTCAGGCTGCACACACACACTCAGTGTCTGGAGCAATAGAAACCAGTCGGACCAGTTCTGCATCATACCGATGAAACAGTTTAAATCAGTGCAAGCTCTGCAGCACAAACAAAAATGTAGACCATCACATCAAATATGACAAACCAATGCCATCGCCATGGTTACTGCAGCTGTGTCACATGTGCAGTCTGAGAGTTTGATGTTTTTCCTTAAAGCATTACAAAATACAAAACAACTGAAGAGTCCTGAGGTCTGAGAGATCACCCGGAGTTTCTTAAAAACATGACTCAACCTTCTGTAACTTTGTCGAGGTGCAGACATTGTGACTTTCATGGACAAAAGTATTCTGAGAAGAGAAGCTAGCAATACTATAAAAGAAATAATCTCACGGTTTAAAAAAAAAAGAAGGTTTTATATGAATTAATGAGAATATACACGGCATGGTGACGATGTTATTTAGTGACAAGAAATCACGTGTTGCTCGAATCTTACGATTTCCCGAGTTAGGAAGTCATTAGTCTAACTTTGTTGTGTTTAAGTGGAAACAACATGGACGCTACAAAGAGGAAGTGTTGTATTTATTTCTAAAAGGGTTTAAAAACAAGTTAATTTGAATCTTTGGGCTATGTTTCATCTGAGCTTCTGTTCTAAAATTATTATTTTTTTATTATTTACACCTTTATACGAGTACACCACAGTTGAGTCATTTTACCCGTCGTTTAAATGTACTGCCAAGGTTTTCTGCCATGTTCCTGAATTGCAGACAATAGATTTGTGAGTAATTACCATTTATACCTATATCTATTTAGTTGTCGACTGGTCTTGTGTCCCTGCATTAGCATGACTCATTGTGCACCTCTTTCGTTGGACATGTGAAATAATGATGGTAATGCCACCATTTTGACAGGATACTTTAAATTACATACCACCATCTTAAAACATATACAACCACCCAGACAGTAAAAGCAATTCAAGTATTCAGGAGAAATGAAGGTTCATTTCTACCGAACGCTCATATTGAGCAAGTGTTTAGAGAACTATTATAAAAATAAACAGGAGCACTAGCAACAGCAAAGTGTCAGCGATAGCATGTTTCATTACGCCAAGGTAGCAGAATTCATTTGATAATGACATGCTACGCAGAGCACCTTCAAAGGAACAGATGTGAAAAGACGTGGAAGAAAAGATGGAGGACAAAGGAGGAGAAATTAAGCTCGACTCAGAGCTTCTTCAAGGCTGACGCATAATTGTCTATTTGTCTCCTCCTCCATTTCTTTCTTTAATTTAGCTCCATCTAATTTGCTCTCTCCTTCACCTCCACTGACTTCTCATTCAGTCATCTGTTCGCTGCATTCACTCTTATCTCTACCTCTCCCTGACCTCTTTGCTGCCTCGCGCTCCTTCAATCTCAAAGTCACTCTCAGTCTTCATTCAGTGTGTTGTGCTTTAGTGACTGTAAGAACATATCCTTTGTGTCACACTCCTGTAAAGAATGCTAGGCTTCTTCTCTTTATCCATGGTTATTTTCCTGTTCTTTATGTTAAAGTCTCTTAGTCTCTCTCTCTCACGATTTGTTATAAAATCAGTGCTTCCCTTCTCATACTTTCATATTCAAATTCTTCTCTCCACTTGTATTGCTTCACCAAAATATGTGTTGGTACTTTATCTTTACCCCTCTGACCTTGTCCCAGTTGATTTCCTTCTTTGGGTTTATTTCATCCTTTCCTCCCCACTCCTGCCTCCACCTCCATTCCCGTTTCATTTCTCTGGCTCGGCAGCTGCATTTTAAAATGTGTTTGCTTTCCTGGAGTCTTGCTGTCCTTATAGGGTTCAACTACCTTCATGAGTACATGCAGAAACTAATCCATGTGAGGCATGAATCCAGGTGAGAGTGTCATTAGTGAAGTCATTCACATTCACTCCATGATAAAAAAGGTTCAATGTGTATAAAGCTTGGATTTGATGCAAAGACCCTAAGGTAGAAACTTAATAGTGTGTTTTCATGCTGAAAAGAAGATGTGTTCTATTCAGCAGCTCTCCTTCACACTGGTCCTCACACACTCTCTTTTCAGCCCACCTCTCATTCAGATGTTGAGTAAAATAAAATGTTATTGAGCGACAATGATTATGAATATCCCTCCACCCTCTTTCTTTTTTTCCATGTCTAATTTATATGAATATTTTGCATTAGTTTAAAAGGCACGATCATTGGTTTATTGTAAGTTAGTTTGCTTACAAAAGAGAAAAATAATACACTTTTGTGCTCAAGCCTTTATCTACTGTACCCTGCACCATTATGTGTTTTGTATCCCAATAGAAGCAGAAGCCCTCCAGCAGTATTAGCATCCCCTTATCCTCCTAACCTAGGTATTGATTAACAAGGAATCGGGACCGCTGACCATGGCAGTTCCACCACATTATTTAACATTTCAGCCACGTGGGATGATTTCACACGGCTGAATAACTGTTCTTTTTGTGCACATACACCGAGTTTCATGAACATCGAGCCAGTAGCTTTTTATTATTCATGAGGACACATTGAGAGCAACCAGATGAATAAGACCATACCCATTTCAGTGTGCTTCATGACAGTTAAAGTTTGGACAGCTTTGATGAGAATCCTAGAGGATTAACGGTGTCAGATGCTTTATCCAGTTCAAAAAACACAGCTCCACCTAACTATAACTACAAGCTGATTTGAAGACATAATGCTGTATGGTTATGTTCCTCTTTGTGTGATCTATTTCTAACAAAGAGTACAGAATGCCACATTACTGGATCAGTTTACCTTAATATGCACTTGATTCTAATCTCAGCTGCATCCCTACAAAGGTGTGCATGTTGCCTGTAGTCTCATTCTGTGATACGCTGCCCTCTTGGACTCTTAAATTCTCTCCATCTTGTAATTCATCCAACTTCTGAGCCATTCCTCATTTCACTCTCTTAGTCTCTCACTCCTTTGCTCTCGATGGTCCTATGACTGTTTGCCGCCGTTTCCTCCGGCACCCTTCCTCGATCTTTCTCACCTTTGCCAACTTCTGTCGTTCAACGTAATTTGGATCTTGGAGCGTATATCACTCTGCTGACAGTTTCTCTTAGAAAACTTGATCTCGAGTTCTGTGCTTCTCCACAGTGTCTTCTGTTTTCACGCCTCCATCACTCAACTTTCTTGAGTTCTTCTATTCTTCTTTTTCAGTATGATCTATTTTTCCCCTATCCTATTTTATTCCTGACATCTCTTCATTTCTCATATGTTGTACAAGTTGTGATTTCGCCTTTTTTCCTCTTTTGACTTACTTCTCAGTTGGGCTTCTCCTGCTCATCAGAACCTCTCAGAACATCCCGCCCCCTGTCCACCCTTCTCCACTTATTCCCAAGAACAAGGAGCTTCCTGCCCTCTTTTCATCATTCTCCCTCCTCATTCTCTCTTTCAGTCCACCATGTGGTGAGGGAAACTTTGGAGCTCTTCTCATCTTGTGATGTTGTACGGTTTCTTTTCTGAGCGGGTGACAGTAGGAGATCTTGGTGTGTGTGAAAAGACAGCAGCAAAGAATGAGAGGCAGATACAGTGGGGCGTCCTCTCTCAGGCTTTTCAGCAACAGGAGACGACAACAATAGAAAGAAGAAGAGAAAAGACTAGTGAGAAAAAGTAAGAGAATGACAAACATAGATGTCAAAGACAGATCTAGAGTAAACAAGAAGAAAGGGACAATATGTCAATAACTACCTGCCTTGTGCTTAGCATCCCTAAGGTGTTTCCTTTGCTAGGGTAATAAATACAAGCAGATTACATTTGCGTTTAGTGGCTGCTCAATTAGGGAGGCTTAAACCCATCAAAACCAACACCATTTACCCTCACTAAAAACCTGATAGGGTTTTATGTAAATCTCCCAAATACCTACGCCCAATTAGTTATACTTACAGCCACATTACTGTTTCAACAAACCGCTCACTACTTCCCCTCTTTCCTTGCAGAGGGAACAGATGATTGTCATACTACATAATTCAGCTGCAAAATATGATCCAGCTGTTGGTCTAACAACTTTGCCCCCGGCTCTACTGCTTATGATTCAACTGGGACCCAATCATAGATGAAAGCTCAGGTTCCCGGAGACGTTCAGAAGCTGTGAGGAATGAATTTGGTTTTTGTGCACTCCGCTTCAGAAACACAGCTTTACAACCATTGGGAATCTCAGCTGAGCCATAATTGGGACTAAGTGCTGAACGATGCTCCTTATCCAGCCATGCCTAAAGGCCAAATGCTGTGGGAGATTATTATTATGACATATTTATATTCTGCTGGTGGATATTTCGGACCTAAGAGTGTTGTTTTTCTTCGGGCTGCTAAATGCTGGACAGAAAAAACAATACATCTGTATTACTGGTTTATGGAAGGAAATACAATGTTTATTAACCAAATGGGACCATGTTTCATTATGAGTGTGATTGTATGAAAACCGGAAATCTTTTTTGCATCGCTTTATTTTTGCCTGTGGAAGACTTGGTTGAAATGTTTAAAAAAAATGTTTGTTGTTTTTTCTTTTCATTTGAGGTTTAGTGGAAGTGTATAACTATTCAAGGTGTTCTCTGGGGCAAAGCAAACATTTGAGGCAGTTAAAAATGTTTGTTTTAACGGCTAGCAATAATAAGATCTAAAATATAACCCAACTTCTGCAAGTAGCATTCAAGCATTTGTTTAAATGCATCTGTTTTGCACTCTGAGAAAAAACTATACAATAGGCATTCTACAGTAAAGCAACATTGCTTATGTTTGAGGGTAAAAGGCAATTGCTTTTTTCTAACTAAGTAAAATAAGTGGGTTAAATAGGCATCATAACGTCTCTCGAGGTGAAGGCTGTAAATCTGAAGATATATGGGAAGCATATTGTCACCTGTTGCATCTTAAGCCGCAGCTTAGCTTCAAGTGTCAATCATTGAGAATACGAGGCTGCAATAATGTCCCAAAGCTTGCAAGCACAGGCAAACATGTGCTGCAAGAGAAAATACATTATGATCAATTCAGATTGCTCAGCACTGATCGTAGCACTCTAACACAAATGTACACCACAACTTTCCATAGAAAACCATTTTCTATGTGAAGAAAAATACTACTTAGGATAACAAATATAAAGACCTAATGCATAATATGAATCTGTGCAAAGAGGAAAGGTTGCAGTAATGCCACTGAGAGGGAGAGAAAGTGTTTGCTTCTGCACTTCCTCTCTCTGAAAACATGCAGCGCAGCATTCTATCAACAAATATCCATTTGCCCCTGTGAAACACCTACCTATTTAAAAAAGATTGGATTTTAGCAAGTCATTCATCACAATTTGAGTGCACTCCAAATATATTCAACACCAATTTTCAGATCACTGGTTTGAGGTTTAGAGAAAATGGCAGCAGCCTCCGACTACAATTTGTCCACTCCTGAAGTCAGTGGCAATGCAACAATGAATCATTAAATCATGTTACATCGTTATTGCATGTGAGGAAGACCCCGATATTATTGCAAGCACACAGGTCAGTCACATACATGAACAATAAGTGATTCGTCTGGAAAGATCTATGCAAGGTTCACTTGCAGGTGAGGTGTAATCAGCGCCTTTTGTACAAGGCATGGAGAATGAAATATCTATTCTGTAAGTGAAAACAGATGCACGGCATGCACTAATCTGTGGAAAAGCGACAACACAGTGCATCACCTCCACTGAAAGATGTTCATGTTTTTTAGAAAGACTTCTTATGCGAGTGATTTTATTTTTACCTTTAGCAAAAGACAGCTGGTGGATATTTACCCAAAACATCACAAAGATTTGAAATGGGAAGCTCCAGAGGGAATTAAGCCCTTAAACACAGCAGTGTTTGAGCAACCGAAGGCACGACAAACAAAGAGAGGTGGGATAAAAAAAAATAGAGTAATCCCACTTCTGTTGCTCTCCATTGTCATGAACACACACACACACACAACACACACAACACACACACACACACACACACACACACACACACACACACACACACACACACACACACACACACACACACACACACACACACACACACACACACACACACACACACACACACACACACACACACACACACACCCACACACACACCACACACACACACACACACACACACACCACACACACACACACCACCATTCAAGTTGCATTTGTCAGGAAAGCATGAGCTTTTATGCTGAAAGCTAAATAGCAAGATTTCATCACTAGCATGTCACTCCCCTGCTGCTGTGCTGCTACTAATCCCATAATTAAAAGTGAAGAACTGTCTGCAGGATGTTTCATTCTACAAAGGACGGCAACAAGGTCCGTGCTTCATTTTTTTTGGTAACCTCTGCAGGGACGCTACGCCCACAACATGCTGCCCCCGTCCATCTGTATACCTGGGGTTTGCTCCTGCTGCCATAATTGAGTTTTATTGAATATAATTGAACCTTGCAACCACACTGAAAGCCTCTCGAAGGCTCACAAGTGGACTATTTACCTATACAGACAGTGGTGGAAAAAACATCTTAGAGTAGAACTATGAAAAATACTGTGTGAAGCGGCTCATCCTGGGCTTTCATTCTCGTGAAGCAGTGTGAGTTTTCGTGGGGGCGTCACACATTTCCCAAAAAGCCAGCATGGAGAGGCTGTTTAGCTAAAAACTAAAATAAACAATAAAGACTTTCCAGAAAATAAATAAACTCGAATTCCAAATATAAGAATTGTGATCATGCAATTGACTGTTAAAGATAAGGTGTCAAAATGTATGTGCCAACAATAAGTGAAATAATTTGATCTATTATGTTTAAATATTACATCTAATAATGTGGTCGGACCTGTAGTAGTGAATGGCGTCAATCATTCATAAATTGGTGCCCATTATCAAGCCATAACATATATACTAATAGATTACACAAGTATATTAACAATTTTAAATATTATGTTTCATAAATCACACTGTGACTCGATAAATATAAGTTTAAGCCCATCATTCAGAGATTTACTTTGAGTAGAAGCACAAGGTATTAGCAGCAACATGATTTAAAGTATTACAAGTTATTAGGCAATGCCACATCACATTTTTTGAAACAGATGCATTACTATCGAAACAGCGTTTTATGTGAAGGCTGTTACTGTAAGAATAAAGCTAATCTCAACCATGTTCTTTGTTAGAAATCAGATTGAATCTATAATGCATGACCATTTCTAATTAAGTTATCAAATAACTTTACTGGAGTAAAAATGTAAATATTTCCCTCTGAATTGTAGTGGAGTAGAAGAATAAAGTGGCCTTAGATGGAACAACTCAGTAAAATATCTCAACATTATACAGCAGTAGCATACAGTACATAGACTAAGCATGCACATATTGATGCATAAACTACCAACATTCTTTTAGCTGATGTTAGATCAGGTCAGACTGATCACCCACTTTGGCGCCTATTGACATTGAAACCACAAGCAAGTCTTAGTAGCTGAAAAACAATCCACATTTCTACATTTAATAACAAAAAAGAGCAATCAAGGAATATAATAACACTAAGACTGCTCAGAAATAGCAAGCGAAAACACTAAGAACAAAGAAAGAATAAATCACACCTTCAGAAGTTTGCTGAAAAACACCAGTGAGTGACAGGACAATAAAACGAGAATAGGAGCAGAAAACAGCTGGGAGACAGTTTAATTGCACAGCCTTTTATCTGCATGAACACATTCACCATAATGGCAGAATATATATATAATTTAAAATAGAATGAACCCCAACAGTATGGGTAACTCGGCGCGGCACACCCAAATGTCACCGCCTGACCAATTTCATTACACGGTGCAGCAGTAGTCTTAAAGTCCTGACCGAACGTAATGTTCCCCTCAAAGAGCCTCAGAGGGACGAACAAAGAGAACATTTGTACAGGGGACCTTTCAGCGTGTCGACACTACTCCTCCCAAACTTTACAGACCACCCTGCCGCTCCTCACAACTTTAACACATTAAACAGTGGCATGCTGCAGAATTTGGAAAAAATAGGTAATTATTTTTGAGTGATATTGCAATTGTGATTTGCAATTGTTTCCAGCTATTCTAATATTGGACTAGGTCATATAAAGATAATGATTAATTGTGCAGCGCTAGTCAGTAAAAGCATATCATTACTGCTGTGTGCCTACTTTGACATGTATGGCAAACAATGGCTGCCAACGTAATCTCTCAAAATGTAAAGATGGAAACGCAATCGATATGTTATTCAATATTGTGATATAAGATTCATTATCATCCAGGATTTGGTTGATGTAATGAGGAGATACATCTTTAATGTCGACCACAAAGGGATTAAGATGAGTCAACCTCTAAGAAGAATAATAAGATACATTTGCACTAGTAATACTTCGAAAAGGTGGCTTTTAATAATCAGACACCTCTGAGAAAGTTGACAAAAAGGGAGGTCCTACAGTAAAGGGATGCACCATTTCACTTCTAACTGTATTTGACATGCACCATTCTTATTATAGTGTATGTTCCATTGTTGGCTGGGAATTAAGATGTTCACTGCCAACAACTACACTGAAGCTGTTTCAGTCCCGATGCCAATGCAGACAGGGATACCTGAGCTTTGGGAATCAAACACATACAGATATAAATGTACCCGCACCACTGGAAACATTTGCTTTGCAGTGAAAGTGTGGAATCAATCCAAACAGCTGACATGTTTGTTGTAAACTACCACCATGTAATTGGATCTAAACATAGAATTGTATTGAATAAATCAGCCACACTGTCACCATCACCGGATCCATCTATGTGAGTCACAGCATCGGCCAGATATCTGATATCTGTATCATCTGTGAATCACTAACTGTAAGTCTTATTCATGGCAGTGATCCCATTTAAATCGCTTATATCTGAGAGTAAAATGCCACTACTACGGGACTCTTGAGCATTACAGAAAGCAAAAAATATGGTCTGAAAAGTAACCTTTTATTCCATATCTGGACATCAGAAATGTCAACTGAAGGCGGATTTAAATGGCACGAGTGAAAGGCACCAGATGGTATCATACTATTCCTAATATTGTGGCGTGGTTTCATACGTGTGTGAAATATGTATTTGTTTTACGTGTTAATGACAGCATCCTTAATAAAATAAGATCAATAAGTGCAAGTCAAGAGTAATGCATGTGTTATTCTTCCTAACTTCTACATGAGCGGGTTTTCCCCTGCTCCAGAAGGGAGAAGTATATGAGAAACGCAGAAACTAAGAAAGAAAAAGGTTTGGGTTAAGATCCAAGATGAGGGAGGGGATGAGGAGAGAAGACAGGATTATCAGGTGAGGAAGATAAACAAATAAAGGTTGCAGTAAACATTTTTACTCCATCCCTCTCCTCGCTGTCACCACCCCCACCATCTCCCTCCTCAAAGCTTTGTTTTCTCTGCAGCAGCATTAAGCTCCAATTCCTCGTCTGCTCAAAATG
Source organism: Gymnodraco acuticeps (assembly GCF_902827175.1). Lineage (NCBI taxonomy): Eukaryota > Metazoa > Chordata > Actinopteri > Perciformes > Bathydraconidae > Gymnodraco > Gymnodraco acuticeps. Next base: position 1,008,920 of record NW_022989748.1, on the reverse strand, counting down.
AGACAAATCCCCTTATTCTCCACTGAGAACACACACTCTTTTACTTACACACAAAGACCTGGAAACACACACTTGATTACTTAAATCAGTGAGAATAAAAAGTCTGGATTCTCCAAACAATCCGCCCCCGCTTTTCGATCTGAACACAATTTATGCATCCTCTCTTTTCTCTCCCGCTGCCTTCCACGCCTCAGCCCCTCCCTCGCTGCAGTTTCTTCAATAGCAGCAGCTACATTACTGACTGAAATGCAAACTGCCAATCCCATCTAATCACGGAGAAACGCAGATAAGAAAACGCGGCGCTGCCTTTAGAGATCCTAAATCCATCTTCATTTCTTATCAAACCCCTCACCACTCAGGCTTATCTCATTGTGTGTGCACTGTCAGACATGTGAACACAACAAACTGTTATCCCACTTTTTAATGTTTGTTCGGAGAGCTGGCTGAGATTGGGAGCCCTGCACCTGATTCGGTTTTAATTGACAATTAATGAATCCAGACATTAGCTGCTCCAAACACCTGGCAGAGGGCAAGCCATAATTAAACTCATTAGAATGAGAAAGGAGACTTTTGTTCTCAATCAGCAATTAAAAGCAGCTAAAACAGAAGGCACTCTACCAAATAAATGTTTCTCTTTCTCTTCATCCCTTCTCTTCTTGTAGCACTTTTAACTATTAAATTAATAGCACTCTTCTTCTTGTTTAAACACCTTATTTCCCTCTACTGTGTTTTTGTAAGTTCTTTAACCTTCATTTTCGCCCGTTGTTCTTTGTTTCCCCCCTCTCTACTGACCTGCAAATTAGTATTTTAAATGCAGTCCAAGAAGCTCAAATCATTATCCTTCTTTCTAGAATTAAACAAGTCCTGAAATAATTCCTCTAGTAACTTTGGACATTCTTGGTTTCTTATGCTGGGCTTTTCATGTCCAAATGAGTATTCTTCCACTTAGTATGAGCGGATGTGCTTCGTATTGAACACCAGAATCATTGAGTCTATCAGCTCATCCGATTGGAAACGTCTTGTTTGATTTATTGAAATATCAGAGAACCCATTGCCAACCAAATCAACAGATGAGGATTTTTTTTCTGAAGTGTCTGGCAAATAATCGTATTTATTATTCAGGCATAACAGTTGATTGATGAATACATCAGACTCACTGTGTACTTGTTCCCAAACTGCCACACATCTCAATCCATTGTTGCTTAGTCCAAAAAAGAGAAACGCACTGAAATAGTCCAGCATGTCTCCACTGTATTTTAATTAGATCATATCAATCCATTGAAATGCTGTGTTCCAGTCTGCTGACAGGAGAGCAAAGTACTTATCCAATTATCTCCTGAAGGATGATTTAAGTCCTTAGACAGACGGCTAAAAGTGAAAAACACCTCAGACCATCTTGGGGAACATTTTCCATTTAATACGTTTCACCTAATATTCTTATCCAGAGCCACTTGGAGTGAAGGCAGAGGTAGAATAAGCTTCGGCTCGCCAACACTGCCAGAACATTTTAAAATGGAGGTAGACGGGAGACTTTTTGAAAAGAAGTTAAGAGCAAATTAGAGTGAGCTGAGGTGGAAGACGTGCAGAGCGAAAATGATTTAGCATAGAGAAGGTGATCCGAGGTACTTCTTGAAGGGTTTTCAGCTTAGAAATGAGGATGGGGAAGGCCTTTCTGACCAGTCATTCCACTTGTTGTGCTGATTCATTGTCCCCCACAGGCCTTCTCATGTGTATAGCCTTCTGAAGTTCATCATTGTAAATAATCCAGTGCCAAACTTTGTGCTACTGTTCCACACACAGCGCACTCCTCTGAGGCTCTAGGAGGGAACTAACTTTTCTAACAAATACGTTTTTTGATCAAAGGGCTGCTCAAAAGGCTCTCTAAAAACAGACCATTTGCACAGCAGGAACCACAGAAAACATACTGTAGAATATATTAATGTAAATAGTTTGCAAAGAGGATCCTGAGCCCGATTCAGGCTGACAACGTAAGAGTAATTTGTGAGAATATTTAATAGAGGAATCTAAGTGGAATTTGTTTACATATGATCTGTTTAGCATGTTCTTACTTGCCTGAGGAAAAGCTCTTTGAAACCTACACTGTTAAGTCAAAGTTGACATATTCAGCCACAATGTTGTCTAATAATAACAAAACCGTTTTAAATTACGAAGCCTTGAATGCAGGGTGAGAGACCTTTCTTCTTCCCCTCTCTCCCTTCATATCGACCCAGCAGTCTGGACTTTGTGATGAAATGGCACTCCGAAAGGCTTTGTCCAAGACGGCTGTAAACATGTCACATCTGCCGGCCTCGTGGCTCCGCCGGGCCCCAAAGAGCCTGCTGTAAATGTCTCAACTGGAGGGCTGTAATGGACAAGGCCTTTTTACAGCCAACAAGAACATTAAACAATACTGTAGCTCAAAAATCACAATCTATATAACATATCTAATGTAATGTGTCACTTTCTTCTATCCCCTTCAAACCTGTATGCAAAATCGTAGAGGTTCAGGAAAAGAGTGTGCATACATGCTTATATATGCATACTCACTGTACTTGCAAGGCCGCCATGAGCTTAGCACTGTCAGGACTGAAAGGCAGAACAACAATAGTAGAAGGGAAATCAGTGAGATTGTATGTTTTGATGAACTGTACAGAACCGTTAGCAAAGCATACATAATTTAGCTTTACCAGCCGAAACAGACATTCAGAGCATTGCAGGCTTCTAATGGATTTTTTTTATCAGGGAGAGCTCGGTAAGAGCAAGTATACCTCAGGCTCAGTCTGGAGAAGAAAAAAAACGTTAACATTAAAACTGTCAGTGCTACCGGGTTTCCAGATGTTGCAACGGAAACAAGCAAACCCAGCTGTCAAATAACCAGCGCGGCTCATAAGGAGGTGTGTGATGGCGTTTTAGTGTATAAAAGACCTCCAGCTCCGGAGTTGCTGGTACATAAAAACAGGAAACTACTTGGCTTTTAATGAGCAGAATTGGCAGCTCTGACAGATCGTGTTTGCCTCCAAGGTCTCGCCGCATTTTTAAGACATTTGAAAAAGCAGATGCATTCGCAGATGCATTCACAGGTGTAGTTATCACATTTTACTGAACGTAACAATAAACTACTGTTGCATTTACTGCTGCCCTCAAGATGAACTGTTTGGAAAGCATCTCGTTCTCTCAGAGCAGAATAATCAGGCGAGAGGAATGGAGGTCCACGTTCTATAATGCCCGTTCAATTAGACCGGAAAATGCCTGAGAAAAGAAAGGCCACCGCAGTTTAAATGTGTATATACACGCCAATGTGCTGCTGACAGCTTGACTTCTCACCGTGGGCTACATGACTAACAAGACACTGGAATTTGTAAATCTCTCGTTCAATAAAAAGCATTTTCAAAGCCCCCCTTTTCTCTAAAAACTCAAAAAGAAAGCACTGAGGGAATAAACATCTAAGAGAATGTGGTGCATCAATTATTCGTAATGATGAGACTCATTTGTTTATTTTAAATTAACACAATCTACAAGAGTGACCTTAGAAACCCTGATGGGGATGTGTTTGTCCAATTTACTCCAACAAAAAACACTATTTGTTGTTAACACTAATATATGATCAGTGTTGGGGAAGCTAATTTAAATGTATAACCTTGAAGGCTACCAATGACTTAATGAGAAGAAGTTGAAAGACAGAAAAAAGAAAAGACCCTTGGGTTAAATCTAGGTGGGTTAACTGAAGGTACTCACAGAAAGTACTTCAAACAAAAAAATATACATGATCAAATTCACGATGTATATGTGCATATGATACAAAATGATTATGAATCACATGCCAGCAAAAACTGCACTAATTTCAGTTTATATGAATAGGTGACCACTTGTTCGCGTATAAACCAGACCAAAAAATACAAAACAGGAGTGCAAAATGTTTAACTTGCCGTTTTTAAGCCTGTATATCCGACATGAGCAGTGGTATATAACAAATGTCCTTATATGAGCCAAAAAGTATTCGTAGTTTTAGGAGTTAACTTAATAATGGCCAAAAAGTGATTTACTAATGCAACACTATTCAACTATAAATGCAGTTAAACTACCAGCATGCTCCTTCAAAATGTATTTGAACTACTTTTTTAAGTTCATTCAACTCCACAACAATGAGAATGGACGTGTTTATTGTCTTGTAGGCAGATTGTCTTAATATCTGCGGGTGTGTCATAGATAATTGCGGCCTTAAACCTTCCATTGTATTTGAATATGTCAATTCATTAGTGTGTATACCGACCATTAATTAAAAACTCCCCTTCACCCTGGACCCTTCTCCTCCATGCAGAGTGTGTTGAACCATGTTTGCATTTAAATGCACATCACAGCTGCAGGATCTCATTATTCCCGACTGGATATGAACCTGCACAGCAACACTTCTCATGCTCAAAGCCACATTTCACTGTGGTATTTTTTCCACTTTTCAACAAACATGTCCAGCTGTGAATTAAGAAACAGGTCATCAAAAGTGTTCTTTCCGCCCTCAGCTATCTGTGGAGGTTGTGGCAGCGTAGGTGTGAACTTAATTTAGGCACATTCTGTCTTCTCCACCGGTTCTCTGACTGAGCCCGAGTTCAGCGCCGCTCCTGAGAGTTCACTGGTCATTAACTCTCACTTTATGAACATGTTAATGTTCAATCAAATAGTGCCTCGAAGCATCATGCCACAGAGGATTACTGATAGAAATTGCATGTCGTCTACATGTTGACTGTATTTCCATTTTACAGGTGCTGTGTGTGTTGGATAATCTGCCGCCGAGCCTCAGGCCAAACCTGTTCTTTCCTCGCTCTGGTTTTCATTTGCTACCTACACATTCTCTTTTGAAATGTGTTGCAATTTTTTATTATTACTCATCCTCTACTACTTTCCCAGCCATTCAAGGTCATTCACAGGGTGATTTTTTAATTCCTCGCCTTCATCATCTCTACAGATGAAAACATGGGTGCATGAGTCTTTTTTGTTGTTGTTTTTGAGCAGCCATTCTCCACCCTAGTGCGACTCTACAATGAAGTGAGCTGCAGTTGACCTCAGATGCCATAACAGATAGCCTATCTCTACTGAAGATACATACCTAATCAGATTTCACACCAGCACGGTCATTGCCTGTTTCAAACCCTTACTCTGCTCATTAAATGAATATTCACACAGACACCCAGAGCAGATAGAGGGGGGGGGGGGCTGAGAGTGAGTGTGTGTGATTGTTTTTCACAGCTAAACTTGATGTGCTACTGTGCAGACAAGATGACAGATTGAAGAAAAAAGACGACAGAGGGGTCGTTAAGAAATAAAGAAGAAGGAAGGAATGATACAGCGCACATGAGAACTAGTATGATAAAGAAAGATGTGGGGAAAGAAAAAGAGGGACAGATAAAGGGAACAAAGAAAGAATTGAGTGGATCAGCAAAAGAGGAAACAAAAGTCTTCTGCTCTGAAGTTTCACTATGAATGAAAACCCACTGAATCAGCTGTGAAAAAGGACATTTTAATACTTGTAATGATATTTCTGCATCTCATATCCATATCTACTAGTTTTTGGGGACAATTCTGGAAACTGTGCATTCACAGAATAACCTGTCCTTGAATATTTATTTGACTGCTAAGTGCTAACTAAGTGAGAAATAAAAAAACTGAATGAAAGTAGGTGATGAAAAGCTTCCGATTCACATTTTTCTTTTGCAAAGTTTCACTAAGTCCCATTCAAATGGAACTTTCATTCTCTCCCCATTCCAACTTCCTCCCCTTTCTGCAGTTTCTCCAGCACCATCTTTCTTCTCTCCATCCTCCCTCTCTCCCTCCCACCCCTCCTCTCCAATCTCGCTTCGTCACAGCAGATTTCGGGCCGTTTAATCCTGATTATGGCTTCAAAGTCCCAGTTGACACCGAGCAGCTCCAACTTGCTGTGTTGGAGATAGTGTGAGCGAGAGGCCCGATTCTGGCTATAAGCACATCTGTCTTGTGTCTGTCGGTTTTTGGCTGCGAGACATTGTGCTTGTGTTGACATGACGTTTTAGCGAGAGTGCGTGTTTGCGACATGATAGCACATTCTTAAGCTGGAGTGGCAGTTTCAGTCGCTAAACCGTGTTCGGGTGAATGTGTGAGATTGTTTACCCCACAAAACAACTGTTTTATGGGTGATTGCTTGGGCATTGTGGGTAAGTGTTGCAGTGAATAGCTTATTGCTGAGTGGCTGTGTACTGCCAGGCTCCACGCTCTCTGTCAACTTCGCCCTTCTCCACAAATTATCTCCTCTGGACTCTTTTTGTCCTCTTTTCACCTGACAAAACCACTTTGCCTGAAGTCGTGAAACTCACTGTTGAATGTTGTAAAATGGACAGCTCAAATTGTTAACAGTAAATAAATGGAGTAAACAGTAAATGGAGTGCATTTATAAAGGCTGGCATAACACACTTTGAAGACTTGTTGAAAAGTGGGGTTTGTTTCAACATTTATAGGCTACAAGTGCTTCAATCAATTGTGAACCATGGCAATTTACAAGCATCTCCTGAAAAACCCACCTCTATGATGTCAGTCAAATTCAAAGATATGTCCGAAAAATGTACAATATCAATATGTGTCCATTAAAAGAGTGAGGAAATTCAAATTAAAAGGGGGTGTACCACTAATTACAAGCACAGATATAGTTTAAATTGACTAATACATCATCAATCTGATCATTTGTGACATTAATACTTGTCTTGTGTATTGGATTACTTTGTCAGGTAGTCATTTCGTTTTGTCCATCATGCACAAGGCATAGAAAATTAACATGACACTCTTCAACGCACAAAAAAGACCCAATCTGCCTGTTCCAAAGTGATTAGAGCACTTTTTTTTTTTAGGGAGAGGAAGCTGCTTATTAAAATTGATGAAAATACTTTTGTACTACATTGCAATCTATTCAGTGTGGAACAGTCGTGCAGTACATAGAGTCAGTGAAGTATGAAAAACTGAGATTTCTCGGTATGCATCTGACATTTTAATGGATTTACGGCTTTCAATTTCAGCAATTTACATCAGACTTTGTTAGTCTTGTCTTATTGTAGACTTTTTAAGGAGTCTTCCTCTCTGCATACATAAATAAACATGTGGTTAAGACCTCCACCTGTCACTTTGATTTCACATCATTGTCAACTGTTATTAATTACTACTTTCTCAAATCTTTGCTCGTCTCACTTTTCATTGATCTACTCTAATCTTCTTCAATCCTCAGCCAAACATTACCTTTCCTTTCATTGGTACATCCCAGTGTCAACCCCCAAAGACTTACACTCGTATGTGTTCACTCTCACCAATTGGATTAGCATGCTCTTGATCTTTTATAAAATGTCCTAAAAACAAGGATTTTCCAGGGCTTGTTCACACACACACACACGAAGATAATTACAAGACTGTTTGTGTGATTAAGTACCGTGCAAGTGGCTGTTAGAGGTGTGAAATGAAGGAGAGATAGACTGATAACCCGAGGCCCCCTGAGACACATATTAGTGTGTGTCCGTGTGTGTGTGAAATAAGAGTGTGTGTTGTCAGAGTGTGTCTAAACCCTGTATCCCTCCCACTGATAGAGATGAGATGGATTTCCTGCCTCTCTCCTCCTCTTTGTAAATGCTGAGTGAATGATCCTGGATCAGTGTGTCTAAGTTGCAACATGATGCAAAGGTTATAGGAGGATAACTCTGGATCAGGGGGAGGAAGGACTCATCCTGTTACTACTGCAGGTTAACACTGATGTTGCTGTAAATAGACTGATTGGACTGCTTTATGTATGTTTTATTAGTATTGTTATTACTTTTATATGTGTGATGTGCAATAATACAAACTCTTCAGAAGTTGTGCATGTTGCTTTAAAAGCCTTAAAAATACATAAGCAGTGCGTTGGCCTGTTGCTATATACTCAAACTAATTGCTTGATATCACTACGAACAATTGACTTCATTCACACGCCATTGTCTTGCTTCTCTTATGTTTATTTGAAGAAACTTAGAGAAAAAAAACAAAAAACAGATGTATGATGTGACGGAGCGGGTCACAGAGTGACTGACTCCGCCACTGACAGCCGACACACCAAACATTTCCTGCTCTCTTCCGTCAAATGAACCATGCAATTTCTTATTTATTTTTACTTTTGTTAATTATGGGGAATGATTGTATTAAGAGGTGGTTAACCTGTTTTATGTTTGGGTCGGATTTTTATGTTGAAATGTGGTTTTGAGCTAATTGTGTCACCTGTTGACGGTAAGCCTGTGGGAGGGGCTATGGGCTCATAAGGGACGGGTTTTTTTGGACTGTGGCACTCTGAAGAATGTTGCAGTGAAGGCAACAGCTGGGACGTGTTCGGGGGTTTGTTGCAGAGAAGGCAACAGCCAGAACACGTTTACTCTGAATGAGTGATGGACGGCCTGTTTTTGTCTTTTATTTTGTTTGTTTAAGGTATGCTGGTTCGTATATTTTTTGTTGCTGTTAAGAATAAAGTGTTTTGGAGCGTAACCCAACCGACTAGGCCAGTGTTTGTGAACAGACAAATAGAGCCCCGTCACATATGGTGTCAGAAGTGGGATGGCTAGTCGGAGGAAGCTGGGCGGCGTTGCGGAGCGGCGAACGGGACTACGATCCCGGCGTCAGCAGCAGGAGGAGAGCGCGGCTGCCGGGTCGGAGCGGGCCTGGGAGACGGAGGACGAGGATGAGGACGGGTCCTGGGTGGGCCCAGCGGCTCCTGCGGCCTCGGGGTCGGCCAGTGGACCAGGGCGAGAGGGGTTCCTGTTGGCGGAGCTTCGGGACCTACGGACTTCTGTTTCGGTTGGTGATCCGTATCTTCGGTCGGACTCCGATGGCCGGCCTGATCAGCCGGCGCCTGGATGGAGGCACTGTGCGGTGCGGAGATTCCACAGTGCCAGTGCGGTGAGGACATGCAAACTGTTTGTTGCGGTTTGGGACGCATTGCCAAAGCGTGGAGGTGGCTGTTTGCCTTTCCAGGTTGCCGCACATCGCCAACCTTGGGGAGGGAGAGGATAATGTGACGGAGCGGGTCACAGAGTGACTGACTCCGCCACTGACAGCCGACACACCAAACATTTCCTGCTCTCTTCCGTCAAATGAACCATGCAATTTCTTATTTATTTTTACTTTTGTTAATTATGGGGAATGATTGTATTAAGAGGTGGTTAACCTGTTTTATGTTTGGGTCGGATTTTTATGTTGAAATGTGGTTTTGAGCTAATTGTGTCACCTGTTGACGGTAAGCCTGTGGGAGGGGCTATGGGCTCATAAGGGACGGGTTTTTTTGGACTGTGGCACTCTGAAGAATGTTGCAGTGAAGGCAACAGCTGGGACGTGTTCGGGGGTTTGTTGCAGAGAAGGCAACAGCCAGAACACGTTTACTCTGAATGAGTGATGGACGGCCTGTTTTTGTCTTTTATTTTGTTTGTTTAAGGTATGCTGGTTCGTATATTTTTTGTTGCTGTTAAGAATAAAGTTTTTTGGAGCGTAACCCAACCGACTAGGCCAGTGTTTGTGAACGGACAAATAGAGCCCCGTCACATATGAAGTCCTAACTCATCATTTGTATTATTTAGTTGTGATCTTAATTTAAATGCAACTAGTATTCAGCGCTTGTATTAGACAATAATTTGTTGATTTGACTATCACAAGTTATCAATACAATATTCAACAGAAATCAGGACAAAAAAATAACCCGTGTGAGTGAATGGTAACCGGAGGGATGTGAGAACAGAGATCCACGAGAGAACTAAAAAGACAAGTTAACTCATGAAGGGAGACAGAGCTCAGAAACAGAGTTGGGGAGTTGTTTACTTGGCCGATAGAAACAGAAATGAAAAAAGAGTTAGACATGACAGTACAGGCCCTGGGAAATGGAGAGCTTGGCCGGACAGACGTGTTCACAAATCTACCCTGACACAGGTTAACAAACTCACAGGCTCTCTGGAGGCCAGGTAAACAGGAAGTGAGGATGGATCACTGATGCCTTTATATCACAAACACAGCTGAGTCAATAGGCACTATCTTAACTGGCACAGAACGAGGAGAAAGTGAATCTGCTGACTGTCAATGTGTTTAAGAGATATGAGAGTTGATTTATTTTGGTCATTATTTCCCCATACTGAACGATTAGCTTTACTGATAACGTTGGTAAAAAGAGTGTGAAAATATCATCTGGAGCTGCAAAGCAGTAGCTACAGGCTTTGTGCACAAAGGTAGAGGATATTCATTTTTTTTGGATTATTTTCTACTCAGCAGGAATCTATTGCACCAAGCCAAACACCATTTGATTAAAGACCATCTTTCAAAATTAAAATATCTCTAATCAAAAGCAGCCACTTTGAACTCGTCCAAAACATGCCTTAATAATGATGTCCGACAGAGATGCTTAGAACTACAGATCTTACTCTTTGAGTGAAACGAAGAGAGCAACGAGCAGGACAGTGTGTGGTGATCTTAGGCTGGAAACTAGCCTGTGATCTGACAAGCTATCACCAAGCGAAACATTACAGCTTCTTCAAAGAGCCTCTCATGATAGGAATCATCCCTCTCACCAACTGATGGGTCCAACAACCCCAGGTCACATCAATCTCTCACACATGAGGTGTAAAGATAAACAGCGATGAAACCACACCGCCGAAAGCACAGCCCCTGGTGTTGCAAAAATAACTTCTAAAGCAACAAACTGTGAAGAGTCTATCATACACACACACACACACGAATATCAAGGGGAAACATCTGGCCAATGTTTTTGAAACAATGGTCAAATAGCTAGCAGCAGCAAATCCACAGTTTGCAAAAAAAGTGTATAGAAATCTGAGAAAATTAACGTAATCCTTACTCAAATTATTACCTCAGTCAAATCTTCCTCAAGAACTTCTGGTAATAAAAGGGGTCTGCTGTTTATTTAAATGCAAGCTATTTTTATTAAACACAGATAGCACAAGTTATGGATGTGCCATGCTATGCTATGCTAACCAAGCTAGCTAGATAGCGATAGCATATAGCTTTGAGTTCGCTACGCTAACAGCAACTCTTCTCATTTCTACCCTCTCATCCAAATATGGTAACATATGGCCAATATGCCAAATTCAAGACTTCAAATAGATATTCAACAAACTAATGAGTGATGGCTACTTGTACTTCTTTTCTACAGTTTCAATCCAAAAATCTCAGTTTGTGGAAGACTATAAAAGTTTACACAATATTTAGTGCCGTGAGGAGAAGCGTACTGTAGGAACTTCTATGTGTCTTTCTCTACCTTTGCAGTAGAAAATATCTCCATCACACAAATACAGAGGTAAACAAATCAACAGAAACCATCTGATGTTCTGCAGCAGGGGGTTATTTGTCTGCTTATGAACTCATCAGCCAACATCCTCTGTGATGAGAAAACTGCTCAGGACAGATGCTCCCATGTTTGCATTAATATGAAGCAGATGTATTGTGTGTGTAATTAAGAGAGGAAACAAACGTCCTCCTTTGCACAATTAAGAATGTTAGGGATAACAAAAACATATTTTTAAATAATGACTCATGGATTTTAGAATAAGGTAGACTTAAGCAGCCGTCCAACTGTCCATTATGTTAGTTGAAATGACATCTGCTGCTGGCCTATTTAATCAGATATCTAATTAATTCATATAACCATGAGTAGCCTCAGGCTGATTTTTTGATGGTTCCAGAAGACTCATTTTACACTTTTGCTCTTGTATTTTTGGAAATAATAGGCAGACAATAAATGATTATACACCACACTTCACTCTTCAAATGTCAAATATGACTCTTAGTGCAGTCGCATAGACATTACTTTAGCATTCACTTTTTCTAGTTACAGCTTCTTAGGGGTCAATTAAGGTGGGCAGATACAAATGAAGCGCACTGTATTTCGATTGTGTTGTATTTGTGGTTTTGAGGACACATTTCAGTGAACTTCAGATGATCTTGATTAGTTTTTAGTCATTTTAATATTTAAACTGTCTCCTAAACTGAACCTGCATGTGCATTCTGCCACAAACCCAACAGCTACATGTGCATGGGCTTCTCTGGGCCGCACCACCTTTCTTGTTGTTTTATGTTACATACTCCTCATCTTAATTGCCTTTTTACAGTTTTCCCCCGCTCCTTGATCCATCTATTCTCACCCTCCTGCCAAATGTCCCGTCCATCACTCCCCCTCTCTCTGTTTGCGGCTGGTTGTGTGACATTTCACTGCAAAACACACACGGCTCCTCAAATGTGCGCACACATACAAACAAGTGCGCACACATGCAGAAGCCGGGGATATAGAGAGCTTTCTGAAATGCCAAACACTAATTCCACACAACACAGGACGAGCAGCATGACATCTTGCTGCAAGCAAGTAACTTGTGGATTTCCCTGGAACTGAAAGGTTACACTATACTTAACATTCAGAGGATCAATGGTGACTATAGGTGCCACCAAACTCAAAGAATGAACTGAGAAGCATTGCATTCAGAATTCATGTAGCCAACTTTCTTTTACTAGGAGACAGACAAAGCCCTTCAGAGTTTGGAGGATGTCAGCCCTCTGTGTCATATCTCTGTGAGCAGACCAAAGCTTAATAGCCTTAGATTTGTAGCCAACAATGATGCTGTTGCTATGGTGGAATGTCACCAGTGAGTTATCTCCAAGGCCACCGTTCACTAATACCACAATTTCTTGCTGTAGACATTTTCATTGGTCACTTCCGTATACAGTATACTGTATGGGTGTATTCGAGTGGTTGACACACAAAATGCACTGAGTCCTTAAGACTATATTTAACTGTGTATGCCGAACGTTTAAGTCCCGCTCGAAGACCCACCTCTTTTCCCTCGCTTTCGAGTCAGTTTAAGCTATGTTTTATCGATTGTTATGCCTTTTATCTATTCTTATGTATGCCTTTTATCTATTATTTTAATATTTTATTATAATGTTATGTCTGCTGTGAAGCACTTCGGTGAAACCCTCTGTTTTTAATATGTGCTATATAAATAAAGTGGATTGGATATCTATATATCAGAGTGGAAATTAATTAGCCCCTAGGATAGATAACAGTGTAGGACTTTTGGAGTGACCCACTGAATGACGTAGGGTGCTTACGTCAAACTGACATCACATCTGAAACCCTACACTTCAGCTAAATGTATTTTTAGAGCAACACAAAAACGAAATATCCCTTGTAGTGGAACATGCTCATTATTTATGGTACTAGTACATAATCCAGGTTCTCAGGAACAAACGTCTGTGTGGTTTTCACAGAAGAAAGCTCATGTATGACAGCTTTTCAATATTATGAGTAAGTTAAACAACCTAGTGTCACAAGTTGAGGTGTAGTGTTTATTTTCTAGCTGGTAATAAATGAATTCATAGAATATTTTAAAAGTAGAAAAAACAATGAGGTTTGATGTGAAGAAAGTGTATCCACCATAGCCGTGGTGATTTTCATATTGTGAAAGAAAGTGGCTTATCTATTCCTTGCAAGGACAAGACATCAGGATATATATGTACACTTCAGTAACTTAAAGACATCAGTACTTGAATATTTGTAACTTCTCCATAATAAACCCAGGCTCCACTCTAAACAACTGGCAGATTTGTTGGTGGCAGAATAACACAGAAAGCAGTTGGGTTTCTCTCGAATCTCAAGTCTTTTAAAAGAGCTGTCATGATCTCAGTCCGCCAACAGCAGTATTCAGGGAAACATGTTTAATTCAACAGCTTGTAACAGCCATCCTCTATTCTTTGCATCTCTGTTGGTTCACTGGTGCAGAATGGAAAATACTTTTTTGCAAATTAAATCTAAATCGTATTCACCATGGTAGCTCAGAAGTCGTCAAATAAAAATCATGTTTTTAGACTGTGAAACAGCTTTTGTCTCTGCAGAAAAGGATTCAAATGTTGAGCCACTGGAGGAAAGGTACATTAGGTTGACTTCCCAGGACAAAGCACAGTGTCCACACGCTCATCAGGTCTTGGCTTCCTCACTCTTGTCAGAAAGTTAATCTATTAAATCACTGCTGATAGTTTGCAAAGTTCACTCCAAGTTGAACGACAAATTAAAGTCGAGAACACCAATGTCACTTGCAATTTCACCTCATCATGACTAATTCTAAATAGACTGAGGGACAAATATGAACTAAGCTGATAAGACTTTTAAGGTTCCCTTTATTCGAACAGACCTCATTTTATCCAGCAACAGGACACAATATAAACCATTAATTAAACCAAGGATATGTACGTATATCCTTCATGCAAGAGGATCCTTATTGTTTCACCTACTGATTAGAGTCTAGTCAAAGCAGAACATACATTATCTGTTACTGATCCATCTAATCATTTTACAAATCCCACTGCTGACATTCATCCTCTGTTCATTGATACTCTTGTTGCAAAACAGTGAGATTTATAAGAATGCTTCCCCAAGCAACTCTCATTGTCTTCCAAGACCTGTTCACCTTGATATTTCACTCACTTGCATCCACTCGAAATTGGAAAATAGTTTTATCATGGGCCTGGTTAATCCAGTCAAAGATCTCTCCAGTTTTATTCATAGCTACAGCACTTTTCACATTAAGCTGCGAGGCATAAAAAGGCACATGTTGTGAGAAAGCTCCATGTGTTACCTGACAATCAATGAGATAGCAAATTGTTTATTCTTAATTGCGGGGTGAAAATTAAAACGATAATGTGCAAATGACTTGTAATGGATTGGAAGGAATCTGAATGATAACCGCAGGAGAACCACAAACCGTCTATTATGTGCTTCTTTTTTATCCAACTCAATTATTAACTGGGTTACCTTTAGTAGGCAAACAGAGAATAAATGAGCATGGCTGATTAAACATCGTGTTCCACAACATTATGAGGTTTATTGAGTGTTTTAAAACTAATATTAGTGGTATAAATCAAGACTTTTTCAAGGCCATTCAAAAAGGTCTGAGAGGTGTCATGTGGTTCGTGATATAACTAGCTTGTACATGAACAGCAAATGCAGATCATTATTTTTAATCACCGCCGCCTACTCAGTCTGTTAACATGGTTTCTGCTGACGTCACTGAGTCTGCTAACAAGCGTTTGCACTTGCTGATTAAACTATAGTGCTGTCTTTATGCAGGGATGTTTTCAGCACAGACATAACTTTAGTTTTTAGTCTGAAAACCCAGAAATAAAGAATAAACTGAGCATGTCAAGAGATGAAAGGAGTATCCGAGAAGGCTGGAGTACCACTTCGCAGTGACTTGTTGTTCTCTGCAGCTGCTTCGCTACCAAGAAACCTTATAAAGATGTCCTTCTCTCTCTTAAGGTTTTCCCTGCATCGTACCATTAACTATGCTCGACTGTCTCCAATAGTTTGAGATGGGCTCTCATGAATCCATTCACAGCAGATAAACCATCGCTGCTGTAAAAATACCTCATGTCAATCATCTGAAGAGGTCAGCATTTTCTCACACATAGCGATAACTTTAAAATTCCCACACAAAGCGGCATCAAAACACACGTGGCTGAATGTCCTACCTTGACCCCTCGCACTCTGAACTCGGCCAGGGCTCGGCTCATCTTGGAGGCTGCAGTCTGCAGGTCCTTCCCGCTGGCGATGACTTTCACCAGGAGGGAGTCGTAGTGGGGGGAGATGACGGCCCCCTGGAAGGCAGAGGCGCTGTCCAGGCGGATGCCCATGCCTTCGCCGCTTCGGAAAACCTGGCAGGAAGAGAACAGAGGAGGGGTAAGTGACTAAATATGACAAAAATATCTCATGTTGCTGTAGTCCTGCCTGACGCCCACATTATTATTTTCAGCAGCACCTGGAAAATGGTTGACATCCTCAATGATCCATTTTTTTTTTTAAATATACGTTAAAATGATCATTGACATTTAGATGGCCATTTAGAGGCCCAATTATGATTTTGGGGGGGGGGTTCTCCTTTTCCTGTAATGTGTTGTATAGGTTTTTGTGCATGTAATTGGTCCCAATACGTAACACACACGCTTCTCTTGGCTAGCACTCTCACATTGACCTTGAAAAGCTAAGGGGCGGGACATCTTTAAGCGGTTGACCAATCACAACAGAGCCAATTAGAGCAGACTGGGCTCTGGTTTCAGACAGAGGGTGAAAAGAACAATTGTATAAAAGAGGCCCTTTAAGGTGTCATATGCTGTACACACAATGAAGCGCCCTGACTAATGTGTTGTACTCGGCTACATAAATACAAATGTGATTGAATGAGATGTATTACAAATGTAAAAATGACATTAAATATGAACCGCAAAACAAAATGGATACGCAAAATACTTTGTCATACTTAACTTCCTAAAGAGAAAGTCTGCAAAACACAATGAATCATTGTTCATCAGCACAGAGAGAATATAAATATAATATAGTGTTGTTGTTGTTTATTTTATTAAGTTGGTTTCTGCTGCAGCTGGCATGAAAATACACCATCATTTGTCAATTTAAGAGAAAGTGTTTTCATTTGGGTTAATGTAGTCTCACCCATCACAGTCCAGTACTCCGAGTCTTTTAAAACCTGATATTCTTTAGAGGAAACACTAATACTTGTGTCAACTACATGCAACTGCTCTTCTTCTGTTATTAGCGTTATTTAAAGGGTTGAGCTAACTAGCGGGTAAAGCATGCACCCATTGATTGAGAGGTGCAATGATGCATGCTGGTGTCTTTATGTGTCCATTTGGATTGCAGCCTTGGACCTTTGTCGTATGTTTTGTATCATATTTTACTCTAAATGCCAGACACCTATAAATAATTTGTTGCTAATCCTTCCAATTGTGCAAGATTTAGAGTGAAATGGTTATCTTTATTCTCGTCAGTTCAATATGTCAGTGCAGAGGCTGTTTCATTCATCACTTTAATATATCAACACACTTCAAATAGTTTGTTAAGTGGCTTGTAAGTGGAGTGTAATGTGAAAGACTCGGGAATGTAAAGCATCTATCGTTGTAGCCTGAGCGGAAATTAACCCGGAAGACAATAGCAGACACACATGAAAGAAAAGCAAAATAAACGGACATGAGAGGCGAGGGAAAACAAGCAAGAGATGAGTGAGCGGCGGAAAAGGCTGCAGTGCCCCAGAGCACTTGGCAGGAGAGGAGGAACGGAGATGTGAGGAGGAGTGAGGACTGTCCAACACCGCAACATATGGAGCCCCTCGAGGCCTGGAAGAGGAAGATGAGTAGATATTATAATTATAACAATGTTGTGCCACACTGACGATGTGCTGGTGATATTTTCAGACAGTGTGGAGCTTTTATGGCCAACAATATTGTGTTTATCATCCTTATGCCCTTTACAAGACACCGTTGTATTGAGTGTGTTATTTCGTGCAATGTTTTCTGTCTCCAGGGGCTGGAAATTATAAAGAAAAACACTTCCCTCGGTAATGCATGTTAGTATGATGACAAATGGCCTACAGTATAGCAGCAAAATGCTCGGACAACCTATAAAAACATTGCTGTACAACCATGTAATATTTCAATGCTGCAGTATTTGTCTTAAAAATATAAATATGCTAAATAGGAAAAACCAATAGACACAAACATACAATGAACATCAAATGTAGCAGGGAAGCACCCATCAATATACCATCAAGCTGAATGCTAAATCACTGCTTCCAGTGGACATTAATGCATTTTCCAATTGGGATTCATATTTAAAATATGTCTTAATCATATCACCGAGGAGGAGTTGATCTTTTAACATGAAATGGAGGTTCAGTTGAAAGGGACTGCATATCTAACTGTAAATGAATGAGATTCTGTAGCAGAGGACATTGCCACGAGTATTCCTTCCCACGCACACGGCCCCTACCTGAGCACTGTGCTGTTTCAAGGCTCAAAGCCCCAATTTCCAGGCTGCCATTTTAATAAAGTCCGGCACTCCCCTTTGATTTGAAAGGCCCGAGGCAGGTCATCAGCACTTCAAGTGTCACCGAAATAGATTCCCATGTTCCACACTTGCACTCTCTGGCGTGCATGTGAATAACTCTGCAAGCTGCTCTGCATAGTGGTTTTAAATTCAAAGGGTAGGTAAGGTATATCAGAAGGACACGATTAGAATAGGAAACCTTTAAAAAGATGTGCAATTATCAAGAGAGATTCAACAGCTGTGCTTACACAAAGGGTTTACTGAGGACACAATCATGTTTTTAATAATTACTGACTCCATTGTAGGAGGGCACAATTGTTCAAAATAGGCGCTGATGGCTAGAGGAAGGCACCACTCTCAGAATAACAAAAATATTGGAAACTAGGTTACAACAGGAATGGAAAAATAAATGAGTGCAACGTTTATTTATAACTTCTCCTTTCCGGAGTTTTTCTGTTGCCCACAGAAGTGTTTTGTAGACTTTAATTTATGATGGCCACATTTATCGTTGTTTTTCAGCCATATTTTTCGCCAACTCTGAGACACATTGCACAAGACTTGAGGCGGTTGCCAATAGTCCCAAATGCCCCTGGGAACATCTACACTGTTTACTTTGCCTCTCTTTTCATTAAATGGTACTGTGAACAAACCATGTTTTACAATTGTTCTTTGCCTCCAGTTAACGCCGCAAGCCAAGCATATACGGTACACACAAGACTGAGGGGCTGTCGGACGGCTGCCCGGTGTTTCTTTGTACATTTTTGCATTTCATATCAAAACGCTTATAGAGAATACACAGTAAAACAGCATTCATAGCTCACACTGAAACTGGTGCTGGCCTATTAGCTTTGACTTATTCTGTCTCTGCATCAGTCAACAGAGCATCAAGGCTATTTTTAAGCAACAATATTTCAGCTGAATAATCACACAGTTTAGGCATTTGGCTAACACTTTTATCCAGAACAAAGTGATAAAAGTGGAATGCGGAGGATCAGTGAGTGGCTCTGAGGCACTTCTGTTGCCTGACATCCCAACCTTTGTTGTTGACTTGCAGTTGCAGTGAAATGTTTGAACTCGTCAGGGCAGTTGCAGTGAAATGTTTGAACTCGTCAGGGCCACCCAGCAGTCTTTGAGTCAGGTTCTGCATCTGGGATGCTGCCAAAAAAAGTCAAAGGTAGCTTCGCCAAGGCCAAAAGCCCCATCGTGCAAAGCCTCGTTTGTTTATTCGCCCCCAAAACGGCTCTATATTACACTGCACCAGTTGCATCACAAACCTTTAAGCATGATAATTATACTAAATACACCCACAACCTTCTATAAGCCCGAGGTAGCATTGCAGACTCTCATTGAACTGGAGCCAGACAAAGGAGCACGATATAGTCCATACATTTGCATATATATATATATATATATATATATACAGTGGGGCAAAAAAGTATTTAGTCAGCCACCAATTGTGCAAGTTCTCCCACTTAAAGAGATGAGAGGCCTGTAATTTTCATCCTATGTATACCTCAACTATGAGAGACAAAATGAGAAAAAAAAATCCAGAAAATCACATTGTAAAGCACTTTGAATTGCCTTGTGTTGAAAGGTGCTATATAAATAAACTTGCCTTGTCTGATTTTTAAAGAATTTATTTGCAAATTATGGTGGAAAATAAGTATTTGGTCAATAACAAAAGTTAATCTCAATACTTTGTTATATACCCTTTGTTGGCAATGACAGAGGTCAAACGTTTTCTGTAAGTCTTCACAAGGTGTTCACACACTGTTGCTGGTATTTTGGCCCATTCCTCCATGCAGATCTCCTCTAGAGCAGTGATGTTTTGGGGCTGTCGCTGGGCAACATGGACTTTCAACTCCCTCCAAAGATTTTCTATGGGGTTGAGATCTGGAGACTGGCTAGGCCACTCCAGGACCTTGAAATGCTTCTTACGAAGCCACTCCTTCGTTGCCCGGGCGGTGTGTTTGGGATCATTGTCATGCTGAAAGACCCAGCCACGTTTCATCTTCAATGCCCTTGCTGATGGAAGGAGGTTGTCACTCAAAATGTCACGATACATGGCCCCATTCATTCTTTCCTTTACACGGATCAGTCGTCCTGGTCCCTTTGCAGAAAAACAGCCCCAAAGCATGATGTTTCCACCCCCATGTTTCACAGTAGGTGTTCTTTGGATGAAACTCAGCATTCTTTCTCCTCCAAACACGTCTAGTTGAGTTTTTACCAAAAAGTTCTATTTTGGTTTCATCTGACCATATGACATTCTCCCAATCCTCTTCTGGATCATCAAAATGCTCTCTAGCAAACTTCAGACGGGCCTGGACATGTACTGGCTTAAGCAGGGGGACACGTCTGGCACTGCAGGATTTGAGTCCCTGGCGGCGTAGTGTGTTACTGATGGTAGCCTTTGTTACTTTGGTCCCAGCTCTCTGCAGGTCATTGACTAGGTCCCCCCGTGTGGTTCTGGGATTATTGCTCACCGTTCTTGTGATCATTTTGACCCCACGGGGTGAGATCTTGCGTGGAGCCCCAGATCGAGGGAGATTATCAGTGGTCTTGTATGTCTTCCATTTTCTAATAATTGCTCCCACAGTTGATTTCTTCACACCAAGCTGCTTACCTATTGCACATTCAGTCTTCCCAGCCTGGTGCAGGTCTACAATTTTGTTTCTGGTGTCCTTTGACAGCTCTTTGGTCTTGGCCATAGTGGAGTTTGGAGTGTGACT
Source organism: Gymnodraco acuticeps (assembly GCF_902827175.1). Lineage (NCBI taxonomy): Eukaryota > Metazoa > Chordata > Actinopteri > Perciformes > Bathydraconidae > Gymnodraco > Gymnodraco acuticeps. Next base: position 988,283 of record NW_022989748.1, on the reverse strand, counting down.
GTTTGAGGTTGTGGACAGGTGTCTTTTATACTGATAACGAGTTCAAACAGGTGCCATTAATACAGTTAACGAGTGGAGGACAGAGGAGGCTCTTAAAGAAGAAGTTACAGGTCTGTGAGAGCCAGAAATCTTGTTTGTTTGTAGGTGACCAAATACTTTTTTGCCCCACTGTATTTATATATATACTGTTAAAGGCATTGGACAGCAATAAAGCAACTTCATGTGCAGACACAGAAGATATTTTGTTCTAAATCAAATTCCTGACTGTAAACAATCCTGTCCTGCTTGTGTCAGGAGACTAATCAAACAGCAGCAAGACAGATGTTAGCTGTTACACTTTACTGCACAGGCGTATGGGATGTGTAGTCCGACTGGAACCAAGCAAACTAGCAGCGCCTCGGTTATTGGAGCCACTCAGATGGAGGTTGTTTTGCAGGGTAATAAAAACAACACTGATTTTATTCCAGAGGGTTTTCCCATGTGTCCTGCATGGCCTTCAGGTTTCGAGTTAAATGAATCTCACGCAACGTTCCATGTGAGAGAATTTCCAAAAATGACTTCCCAAAAACTGTTCTTTGTTCATTATTTATGTGTGGAAGCATTTCCATATTTACTTTTCTCTACTATGTGCTAATGAGGGGTAATGCACTTTTATGCCGTGCCTCTGTGCATAGTGAATATAAAGCGTATTAATTTTGGCCTTGGGGCATATAGATATAAGAGATGAATGGTGCCACAACAACAGCCCGCAGAGACGAGGAAGTCCCTTTATCTCACACGCACACAACTGGGACTCAAACCAATGCAGTTCCACTGAAGACCCTGCAGAAACAGAGAGGAGAAAGAGATACAGTACGGCAGCAGGTGAAGGGAAAGCCAAGTAGCCTTTTAATAATTAAAGTCAAGGTGTCGGCTTCTTTCAGCCCAAGGAGCTGTCTTACACGGAAACCCCACTTTCATCTCTTCCACTCTCTCCATGTCATTGTCTCTCTCCGTCTTACATCCCTTTCTCTCACGCTAGCCACAGATAGGCCTGTTAATAATGTAAGTGGTAAAGCATTGGAAAGGTCTTGCTTACACCTATAGGCACTGATTTCCTTCCCATTGTCCTTCACATTCACCTGATGCTGCGGTCTGGCTCTTTATTTATAATAATCCAAGCCTTTGTTCCTATAGATTCCCGTTTATCAGTCAATACACACAAACAGAAGTAAACAAGCTAACATCAGGACCTTTAGTTTATTACTAGCTCACTGGATTCTTAGTGTGGTTGACACACTTTACTCTGCATTTTGTGAAAGACTCCTTTGTTCCTGCTTGTTATTTATCTGTCACCATCTCGCTGTGTAAATCCCCTTTCCATTTCTCAGTGCTTGAAGTATATCAGACACAAGGTCAGCGGTGTATTTCTCTGATGTGAAATAACTGCCATGGGTACGTTACAAATCCTCCCTGCAATTGATATATCTGAATTCTCTAAAAAATACTTTTGTTTTCAGGCAAGAAAGTCCATTTCTCCATTGATGCTCATGGATTTTTAAAATCATCAAAATGGCTTCTGGATTGGTTTCAGAGGCCTGAGTCATAAAACGTAGTGTTTGGTGGATAGTGGAAAATGGAAATAAAAGAATAAGGCCAACAGCATGAAAAGTGAAGTTACACGGTTCCATTGATGTACAAGAAAACCATTTGGATCAAATTTAAAAAAAATTGGAGTTCTTAGTTTATCTGAATATCCATTTAAGGAAATAAACACATAGTGTATGCTCATTTTGGACACATTGCCAGAGGAGGTTTTACAAAACAAATGGGAGATAACTCCATATTTGGAATGTGTGTGCATTAGTCACAGTGGCTTTGTTTCAGATCCTTGCTATTTATCATGGAGATAAATATCATACTCACCATTGCTGAATTATATATGAACAAGAGAAATGGCTCTCTTTAGCCAAAGAGAAGAATTTTATTACACTCCATTTATCCAAAGGACTCATGAAATCTCCTCAAAACCGTTTATTCCGTTTAATCTAATTTTAAAAAGGAAGGATTTCCTCGACATCCACTCATCGGATTGACTCTACACACAAGTTTCTACTGACTATTATGTGTGTTATCAAGACTTGAATTGCCTTTTTATTTGCATTTTTCACAGCTGCCTTCTTTGAAAGTACATTCATTCATTTATTTGGTCTCATGCTGACATATGAAGCTGATATGGCTAACATATGCAAATAATTGCCCAAATACAACATAAGGATAGGGATTCTCTGTTAGTTTCTCACAATGAGCAACCAATCTCTCATTGTACATACTCACTGGATCTATTGCTATTATATACATATTGATCAGTGCAGCTTTGAGGGGAATGAATTATGTTGTTTTTGTGCAGTATATCATGAATTACATTGTTTTGGTTAAATTAGCCATCCAGGTTTACAATTTAGCTATTACTCTTCCAAATATATTTAGTTATTGTAAAAAGTATACACAAATTAGTCTCAGAATACATTTCTCAAGCTTAGTTTTTACTAGTTTGGTAAAATCCAATTGAAAATATGTTCATCTTGGCAAGATTTAAGCTAGACTAAACAGTGAATGTTAAGAAAATAAATGACTCACTGATTCGTCCCAATTTTGCAATATGTTGTAAATATAAAGTGTTTGTGAATGTTCCAGTAGATTGCTGCCTGCTTCCTTATTTAAAAATAATCACTTGTAAATAGAAGGGGCTTGATTAGAGGGTCTCTGGTGGTTTCAAGCAATGACTGATCCTTAAAACGTTCTTAAAGTAATGTAGCTTGGTAATGGCCCAACTCCTCAGGCTCTTTAAGTGGACCCAAGACCAGATTTCACACCAACTTGTAACAACAGTGAAATCTCTCCAAGAAGCTCTCTATGCCATTAAGTACATGTTGTCGTATCCCATGTTCCCAGGATGGACTCCTCTACTAACCCTTATTTATCTCCCTTTCCCCTCCCTAACCTTTCCCACGGCTTTCCCCCAACTGTCATTCCCAGTTTATTTTGCCTCTTTCCTTGTCAGGTGTTGTTTATGTATGGAGTTGAAGGAGAAAGCACACATAAAATGGAAGCTAATGTATGGAGAGGAAACAGGATATGCTCCTCCTGCAGGATGCACACAGACAGAAAGTGACAGCAATATCTGAGCTCATACTGATAGCGTAGCAATTAGAGAGGCAGAGGAGCAGACAGAGAGGCAGAGGCACAGAGAGATAAAGAGAGTAATAAAGGGAAAGAGACAGAACAACACACAGAGATGAGGAGAGAAGAGAATATAAGTGCCATGTTAATGTTTGAAGTCGAGCCATGCGGATGACTACGGGCAGGGAGAGCGGTGGCGAGGTGAGATGAGAAGTCAGGGAAGGAAGCGAGGCAGGGAGGACGGAGAGAATAAAGTTTGTTTTCCGGTAATTGTTGGAGGCAAGCTCCAAAATGATATAAAACTACTGCTTTGGAATGGACATCATTAAAACGTTATACTGTTGTTTTTAGCCTTTTCATATGGTCTAGCTGTATTACAGGATACAAACTGGATGAGGCCAAGATCAAAACTCACCCTCACGGCCCATTTCAACCGTTTGAGTTTCCAAGAAGACTTTAGGGTTGGGGAAGAACACCAAAGCGAGGCAAACCAAAATAAAATTCTACTTTAAATAAGAAATGCACCGATATTGGGCAGATACTGACACAAATATCTGGATCGGATGTGATAATTGGGGTTAATAATATGCATTATATACTAGAATATGAATACATGTGTAGACCCATATGTTGCTGCATTTAATCAAATATTTCCATCATTTTTGTTTTTACCAAGGTGATGGTTAATACGGAACAATCCAGTAAAATAATATCATTATTGTTATATTTAGTTTTAGTCCAGCCTGATGTTGCCTTAGACTTGGTTACATCATTACTTCCAATACAACTTTAACTTATTTGACACAGTATCTAGTGCATACTTTAAAACTTGGTCACTAGTTTTTATCTCAAAAGCATCCTCCTACTTTTTCCTTCCATGGCTAAATGCGTAAGTGGGTTGACTCCCAAGGAATTTGTTGACGGTTTATTTGAAGCGAATGAAAGATCTGGCCACCTCATGGATTTAATTACTCATGTCCTTTTGACAGGGTGTCTTGCTGTCTCAGTTTAAATGTTAGTCCGTATAATGTAACTGCAACTTGCTGAATTAAAATCTGGCATGGTGAGGCCCCTGAACCAGCATGTTCACAACCATTTTATTCAGGAAAATATTTGTCTATTCTTACTTCAGCTACACTGTAAAATATTACCATGATTTCACAATATTTAGCTGTAATATTTTACAATAAATTACTCTTTTACCACTTTACAGTCTTTACCTGTAATGTTCACAATATAATACTGTAATTTTGAATTTCACAGTGAAATCAATGCAGACAGTTAATTACTGTGACATTTACAGGATACATTATTACCAGGATTCCACAACATGTTACTATATTACTTCACTGTAAAATACTGTATTCAGACCATCCTCTGTGATAACAACAAATTACCATTGTAATTCAACGCATTTTGTTCCCCTTTAATTAAATGAAGCGTGGCGTTATAAACCCCCATGTCAGCACATTCTTTAGAAAACTCCTTGATTCGAGTGGATGTCTATGTACAGTAGACCTGTCCAGGACTAATGTAAGACACTCACAGTCTGTAGAAAGTGTCATGTGAAATGTACTTTGCACTTGAATGGAGGAATACAAAGTTAAAATGGGTATTTTCTTTGTTTTTCTTTGTTGATTGAGCAGATTCAAATGTGCAGTTATGGTAAAATCCCAGTTAATTAGTCAAATTTACAATATATTATAGTATTATTTACAGTAAATTACTGGCTACTGTGTTGCATTACTTCTACAGTAAAAGTGTGAAAATACAGGTAATTACTGTAATTTATGTACAGCAAGGTACCATAATACCACAGCTCTGTACTGCTATATCACAGTACTTCCATGGGCATGGCAACTGTTAAGTCACAGTATGTAGTTGTACTTTTATTCTAATTTACTGTAAAATATCTACAGTCAATTACTGTGAAATATGTACAGTAAATTACTGGGAAATCCATGCAACTAGTAGCCAGTAATTTACTGTAAATGTACAGCCAAAAATGTTACAGTGTAGGATTCAAAATGTATTTGTATTTCTTAAAAAAAAGGCATCAATAGGATATATTTTCCATGTATTCATTATCACGGTCAGCATTCAGGATTATCTGCTTATCAAAATTACTAACAGGATGATATCTTAATACAACACCTCAGCTTTGTAATGCTCACACAATTCAAATCATACACATAAGCAAAACACACGCTTTGAAAAAAAGCAATAGTAAATACATTTTCATAAATCCACGGCTGCAGAGGAAACAACCATGCAGTATAAATGCTATATTGACATTTTTCTTCTTCTGGATATTGTGAAAAGATGTTGCTTTTTCAGTGATTTAATGTTTATCTTCATTGTTCCTGACTTGGAGCATTTTACAGTTGTTGTGAAAGAGACTTTTGGACTTTCTTTGCACTTGGACAAAAAAAAAAAGTGAAAAGTACCGGAACAATGACTCATATACTGCAGCTGTTGAGAATTCACATTCTTTTTGAAGCAGCCCATGAACACAATTGCCCCATACAATCCTCTTACATCCACAAAGTCCATTGTCTTCAGAGGCTGAGATAAACTGGCTGGATGTCAATGGTTTAGTCATGCAATATCACTGGTTTGGCTACACCCAGGAGACAGGAGAGCTAGCCAAAGGATGGGAAAGGACGTGGACTGCCAACTAGTGTCATGTAAAGTGGGAGGTGTTTGGTAACGTGGTCAAACAGGACAAGGCCGGGATGCAATATGAAGTCTTATATGGTGCAGGTATGAGTCCTAAAACCCTAAAATGACTCAGCATATCACCACTTCCAGTTCCCTTTAACTGAAGTGAATGGTTTTTTTAAGGTCTGTGTTTAAAACAAGCTTAAGAAATGTTAAGGAGGTGAAATACGGCAATAAATACCCCACTGAATGGGCTATTGCTAACGAGTGACTGAATGAGACGACTAAAGGTCATCACGCTGAACGTTAGCCACCTTTAGCTAAGCCGTGGTGATAATGTCATGGGACCGTGTTGTAGTTCCTTATAGCCTAACATTAGCTTTGTACTTCTGGAGATTGAATTTGCTTGCTTCGAAAACCACAAACTGATGTTAATATGTGGAGATTACCCTGCTGAACAAACCAAGTATTGTAAACCTGTGTTTGCCATAGATCGTGTTTTCTGCAATATTTAAATATCCAATTTAAGAATCTCATTAGTTTTTGTCGAGGCAACCAGGGAGATGCTAACTTCCAAGTTGGCCTACAAAAATATGTCACCCATTATTGGACTAGACAGATGATTTCTTCTGGGATGGATGATAAGGTTGATCTGAATTTTGGATTGCAGAAATCTATACGTAGTGTAAATATATGTATATATGATATATGCATGTAATTTATGCATGTATGCCCATGCTTTTCCCTCAGCCCCCCGAGTGCTTCCTGTAGATCATCACTCCCTTACTGGATTATTGAAGACACCAAAAGGTCACACAAGTGTTACTATTGGCTCACAGCAAGAGGCGCCTCACATTGATCTGCTTTTATATTGACCATGATTACATCGATTCAGAAACCGATGCCTGTAGTGGATCGTTACGGAGACTCCCTCGCACTTCACTATCGCACATAAAGTACAGATACCAAAGCAGTTTCCCTTGGTTTTAAATCATTACTGAAAGCTCCCCTGTGAGTTATCCGCTGCGCTGTGATGAATTTCTCCAGCCGTCCTGATTGGTGACCCATACGCTGACAGACAGGCATTATTGGTCTCACTTTAATTAAAATCATTCCTCGTCTTCTCAAACAAGTCCTTCCAAAATGTAGAACATGAGCCAAGACCAATCCATTTTCATTTGCAGAGTTTACTAGGGATATCTTGCCTTCGTGAAGAACAGCATTAGTTTTGGTGTGATTTTATAGTCTTTTAAGCAAGATGTGATTGTAGTTTAAGCTCTTCTTCTTACCTACAAGTAGGTTTATTTTAAAGACAAACAACCATGAGCCAACCAAGGTATCTGTACATAATAAACATTCTATCTCAAGAAAAAGTGAATATATACAGATGGTCAAATAAACGTCCTGACTTCCTTACCTTAGTAATGTTAGAACGGCAAAGTAAACTCAATTTTGATGTGATTTTTTGGCCTTTTAAGCTACATTTGATTCTCTTCTGACCTTTTTGTTCTATCCCAGGTGTATAAAGAAACAACTTGAACTTTCTATCTCAAGAAAACATGGACATATACAGTCAAATCAACTTCCAGACTGCAGCACTGTCGCCTCTGTTTTGGCCACCTTGCAGGTTTTGCTGACATTTTATTGGGTGGCTGTGTTCGACGTGCGCTTGTCCAGAGTTTGCCTGGCATACACAGCCGCTCGATTACCTGAATCCAAAATACAACCACTCCACGCCTCTCCCTCTTTTAGAATTTTCCTCCTATCCTTTCAATTTCACCTTCATTTCCAGCCTCTGTACAGGCTCCATTTTTCCTCATCTCACAAAACTATTATCTACCTCTCTCTCCCTTTTCCTCCAGCTTTGAGTCCCCAAGGCATTCCTGGCACTATTTACCCTTTTATTCTTACTTTATGTAAACTCTTTAATTTCTCCCTTCCTTCCTTCCTCTGACTCGGAGTGCTTATTTTTCCTTCTGTCCTCCTTATTCCTCTAATCATTATTCTTTTCTGGCATCTTAGACCACCAACAGTGCAATAACAGTCCATGGCTCGAAATGTGTTTGCATGTGCGTCTCCTTCATAACAAAACCATATTCATTATTAAGTACCAACTACTTTGACACTATAAAAGACACACTCGCAAACAGCGGCTCCCACAAAAGCCTTCCTTTCAGTCCTTTTCATCAAAAGGCTCATTTTTTTGATACCCGACTAAATTGGCTTCTCCTTCGAATCCTCTCAGCGTGTGTGTAAGTGTGTGTGCTCCAGACGGTGGTATAATGACCCTAATGAGCAATAGAAGATCTGTGCTGCTCTTCCTTTTTTCCTCCTTTTAATTTTCTCCCTTTTTCTCGCTCTCAACATTTTCCATCAATTATCGTCCATTCTGCCTTGCCTCCTTCTCCTCCGAACACTCTCTCATGTTCCTCTCTGTTCACACTCTCCTTGCATTTCCTCTTATTTCCACTCTTTCCCGTCGTCTACTCTCATCTCCCCTCCACTCCTGTGTTTTTCTTACGTCTCCTCCCCTCATGTCACAATTCACCTACCACTTGAATCCTCTTCTTTCCCTCACAAATCTCTTTTTCTCCTCCCATCACATATTCTCTCATTACACAGTCCCTTATAATTTCCTTGTCAGACATCAACTCCACTCACCTCCCCTCCTTCCTTTTCATGAAAAAGTGTGTAAAAAGAACAGCTTTAAGTGTCCCAGCTGCTCAAAATGGTTAGCCTAAAATGTTCGTGTTGTGTCGCAAACACATACACGGAATAAAATAATACTCTCAGGAAGTAAATACATGGACGCAGATGCCAGCTTACTGCCCACACATACACACAGTCACTCTTATCGCTCATGCAGTATGAAACATCAGTGCAACCATTAGAGTCAGTGGCAACCAGATGTCTGTGACTGCACTACAAGCTGTTTGGGGGCTTTGGAGGTGGAATGGACACACACACATTGGTACACAAGCTGTCAAAATTTGGATGACCCTTCAGCCGTGCCACATACAGGTTCATACAAGATGGGATACTTCTTCTTTAAATAAACAAAATGTCCAGATATGGTCGGACGGACACCAACGAAACCCACTCACAGCCATTCTGACAATATGAACACACACTTATGTTCCAGATTTCTCCACCTACACGATTCAGAAGACAACTAGTGATGTCTCAACAGTAAAAATAGAGCACAGCCATGAGAGAACAACCGCAAACATGACAACCCGGCCCTGTTCCAGGAACATTCTCAATGTTTCATCACCTTGGGGAAACTGCTGATTTTGAGGTTTAAATATAGAAAGCTTGGTGAGTGTCCTCATTGAGCTTAAAATGCATCCTAACTGCTCCTCTATCTGGTTTTTTAAATATTTAAAGACTCGTATTTACAAATACACAGCTCATATACAGCCAGTGAGAAAGTGTGCAAGACTATTGAAAAGAAATGTCCATTGACTAAGTTAGCTGAGAGGTTTGCTGCTGAATATTAAAAAAAAATACGTCTTTTGTCCGTACTTAACAATTTTTTCTTGAAAGAGTGACCGGCATGGCTTTATGGATTGGCGTTGATAGTTGGTCATACACCACTTTAGCCCCGTAAAATATTTCAGCAGCTATTGCTAAGGATTGCAATAACATGTGGGGTATTCATGCTCCCCAGAGGATGGATCCTACAGAAAATGGTAATCCCTTGACATTTAGCACTTTGGTGGGGCTGTAGTGGTTTAGGGGGAATTGCCTTGCCAACAAATTGATAGATTGCCACAAAAAGTTAGTATAGATATTCATAACAAGATGGAGTTTAATAACGTTGGCAATTTCTCCTGACTACCTGCACTATCTGTTGTCAAAAAAAAATCTTTTTTCACAGCGGTGATGTGCTAAACCGCTAGCATGTCAAACAAATCTACATTATGAAAACGTGTTCACGCATTTGGTACCATGTTCCAAACGGTGTGACATTTATCCTTTGGATGTCCTCCAAGTCAGAGGAAGTTATTTGGATAATCTAGCAGTGTGCTTGACGTCTCACTGCTGGTGCAATATTAAAAGGCATTTTTTTCCCGCACCTGGCACTTCTTCCCCTTTGGCGCAGGCCTTGGCTATTTCTCCGGCTCGTCTCCGCTCCTTCCCTTCGGGCTCAGCCAAAAGTTCAAACCATCTTTAAACTTTCATCATTGCTGCCGAGTCACTCCCTATCTTCCTCAGTGTGACAACGCCAAACATGTATTCAGGCTACAACTATTCCCCACCTAACCCCAGGAGAGCATCCTTTTTATTTCCACAAACTTTTTCTAAAGAAATGGAACAACGTGTTGCTTCAATGTCTTGTTTAATGCAAAACATGGATCCATCTGCTCGGGAAACCAGTATTAGCTAAATGCCTTATTTAATTACTCAACGTGCATTGCAATGAAATATTTACATGCGATGCAAAACCTTTGATGACGATAGAGCTGGAGTGATCCTGGGTTAATTAACAGCCTGCACACAAGTGTGAAACAGTTCAGGGTATTTAAATAATGAGTGTGCTACATAGCAAATGCTTACTTGCCAACATATTAAAAGGGCTGCTCTTCATATAAATCACTTCATCTATAAATAACCTATGCATTAATATGTAGAAAAAAGCCTTAAAAATAAAAACAGGGGCTATAAAAAGTTATTAAAAAAAGGAAGCTATTTTCTGAGGTTTCCTTAGTTGCTGTTAATTTGAAGCAAATCATAAAACATATTTAAAATAAATCAAAAACAGATGGTTGTTATGGTATAGAAATGAAATACAGAGCAGGGCTAAAAGTAAAATCAAAGTAAGCCACATTTCTTTAATTGTAAATCCAAACTTAATAGTTTTACCCCCAACAGGCCAACTTTCATAACTCCATTAAAAGTTCAATCACATCATTTAGCATTTAATTAACATAAATACAGTTTTCACAGAAAGAACATAAGGTGAGATGATTCATTATATGTTGTGCAACTGCAAACCGACAAACTTAATTAAAATGTAATATTCCTGCCATAGTCTTGACATTTTTAGATACGACAAATTTCTCCATCGACACAATCAGTTGGGTTGAGAGCAATGCATTTGAACCATTGCACGGGACATTCATCTTTTAAATCATGAACCTCTATGGGACATATGAGGTCATTTCACCTGAGCTCACCCCCCTTCTATCCATTCCCTGTCTTATAGTCAGTTCATCATGCAGTAAACACAGGAGCATTAACACTCAGAGCAGCGATGACATGCAGGCAGTGAAAGCTGCCAGTTTGGCACTCATGTTGTCGTACGCCCAAGCAGGCAGAAGTAACACCAGAGTTTGTGTCTTAAGGGGGGGGGGGGGGGGGGTCACGGCTGCTGCTGCTGCTGTCTGCTCGTTAACCTGTCTGGGATTGTTTTCAGCTGTGTATGTTATATGTATATGAGATGTGCCGTTGCCCGGACGCCATTGGATGCCAGTTTCCTGTCCCTCCTCCGGTAGGCGTGACCGAAGATCTGGATTGGAGCAGGTCGGGCCCGACTCACCAATCCCTGCCCACACCTTCCGGGGACTCTTATAAGAGTGTGTGCATCTCAGTTAGACGGGAGAGGTCTGAATCTGTGTCAGACGTCTCTCGGTGCTCTCCTTATGTTCTGTGTAGCTTTGTGCTAGTTCTGCTACAGTGGTTAGTTAGGGTGTGTATTCTGTGATTTGTGATGGCGTCGAACTTGTGCGAGACGCCTCACTATTTTAGCCTTAAGTGCCCATAGTGTGCTATGACTGTGATAATCTGTGACCTTCGTTTTGTGTAGCGTTATTTTTGAACAGATAGCTGGTTTTAAGAGCCTGTATTTTTGGTTATATCATCTTTATTTTGAGTTTATTATTAAAATCAACCTCTTACCAAGGTACACCTGGTTTCGTGTTGCTTCCCTTTTTACCCTAATCGAGCTGGGGACGTAACAGATACAATTAGAGAGGGAGGGGGTGAGAGACGCAGACAGAATGACAGCAGCAGAACAGAGGAAATGATATACGAGGGGGAAATAACATGTGAGTGGTTTTAGCGTGTTCTCCTGCAGTTCACGTGGAAACACAACACAAAGCAAGCTGACAATCCTACATGGCGCACTGCCAATCATTCCTCTCTGGCCCTTTGCTGCCTTCACTCTCCCTCTTCCCTCTCTGTACATTACATACAAAACACAGCAGCATCCGTTCCTCACTAAGTAGGTCACTACACCTCCACTGCTCCTTCCCTCAGAGTCTCTCCTTCCTCCTTTCGTTGCACCATCTTAATTCTCACTCTGCATTCCTGCCAGCCTCCTCTTCCTACCTGCTTCGCCTTCTGTTTATTTTCCACGTTGCTTATTATAATTTTACTGTTACCTCAGCCAAGGAGATTATGTTTTCAGTTTGTTAGCAAGATGACAGAAAAACTACTGCGACTGTTTTTCATAAAGTGTAGCACGGGCCAAGGAAGATGCCATTACATTTGGAGAGGCTCTGAGTGATAGCGCGGATATAATGTACACATTAATGCAGCTTTGGGGAAGGTCTGGGCTCTACAAATGCCCTTCTAGTTATTTATTTTAGTTTGAAATACAGTACAGCTGTAAGTAAAGCACATGTGCCCGGATTGAAAATGTTTAACAGTGTAAAGGACCTCGTATTTTTACACAATATACCAGAAATTGTTTCCTGAATATTTGACCCTGGTTGATCATTTGTTCAGCATTCTCTTATTTGCAATTCAGAAAACATATTTGCCTGAATATTTAACACCCATGACTGGCATCCTAGAGACAAGAGTCCATTTGGGTAACATTTGGGTTTTACATTTCAATTGAATAAACCTGAGCAATAACAGTTTATGGCGAGTACGGCAAATAAAAGTTGTAACAAGCAGTAGCGCTGAGCAAAGTGACTAGAACGCAACCACACACTTATACAAAAACACACTTTATAAAGTCAGGCAACACTAACCAGGCTTCGTGTGATTCTGTTTATTTGTACCTTACTTTGACCATCCGTTCACTGTTATTGATCATTGTGGAGAGAGGCAGACGTGTTGTTTTGTATTATAGCAGCTATCGGATGGAATCAATACATGGGCTGCACAGGTTGTCGTGTCCGACTATCACAAGTAGAATCATAATAAAAATACGCCGGTAAAATGTGCCTGTAGAAAACGGCTTAGGCCACAATAGGATAGCAACAAGTAGTCAAGATAGTCAGTTTAGCTTTGGTTGCTATGCTAACATCAGCCATTTTATACCAGAGAAACTTTCATAACAGCGTTGTGATGCCAAACAGCGAGCAGCACTGCAGCGAGGTGTTCAAGTAAATGCTGCTGAAACACATTAATAAACAATGAACCACGGCACTGGAGAAAAGTACAAGGGTTGACAAGTAGTTATTTAATGTAATCTGGCTTCGTATGATTAAAAGGAACACGATCATCGACCGGACGTCATGACGCAGCCGTACCAGTCGGGCTCTGGGCGGTGTGAACAAAACGGAGGCTGAAAATAAAAACCGGTTCCGAACCAGAAAAGCGCAAGCACGGAGCTAGAACGGGAACGGCGTTGGTGTGAAAGGGGCATATGTTACATTGCGCTTCTATTTGCTCGTCTAACCATTGTACGTGATGAGGATCATCTCTAAACGCTTGACCAGCAAAGTAATCAGAGCAGACTGTGCTCTGGTTTCAGACAGAGGGTGAAAAGAAGTGCTGCAGCACAGATAAAGCGTGTAAAAGAATGTAAACATGTCACAGTCGAGGCACATAAATAAATAAATACACTTGAAAGTGACATGAAGCCGAAATGGTAGATGTGTCTCTAAACCCAACAAGAGGAGAGAATAGAGACCATGAGGATTGTGGATGAATGGTGAACTAGTTTGATGATAATTCAATAATATGTCACCACTTGAACAAAAATCCAAGTCATCCATCAGGATCAAAAAGCAATCCATCACATTGAAGCGGTTAACACTCACAACATAATTACATCTGTATCAATTATTTCATTTCATGAGAAATGCATTTTGCATTATTCATTTTAGTCTGATCTCTATGTTGAATATAGGCCATGACTCAGGCCCAGACACACAATATGTGAACTACATGCTGATCTTGACAATAAGTGCTACCTCTCAAATCTAGGCTACCTACAAATGTGCCTGGTTCAGATGACATTCTCTCCCCCGTTAAGTATATGTAATTCTGTAGAAAAATGGCCCTAACTACATGCAGGTGTAAAATGGTCTTGCAGCATTGTAAGTGAAAGTGTGGTTGTAGAGCATGAATAAAAAGGCAACAACAAGGCAATTTCATTTTGCACTAGTTTTGCCAATATTTCCCAAACCTGATTATTTTATGTTTGTTTATTTCCCAGTTTCGTCTTTTCACTGTTTATTCACTCTTTAAAAATACCCCACATACAAAACAAGGCTTTTTCAATCCCTCTTAGAGCCTGACCCTGTGTGTGTGTCACCTTATCACGTTTCACCCTTCTCTCCCCTAACTCAGAACCCATTCTTGCAAAGTTCAACTGTTTTATCGTCAAGCAAAGCTGAACTGGCAAAGGCTTGTAAGTCTCAAAGGCCTGGAAGCACATGACAGATAGACAGAGAGAAACAGAGTGTGTAAGGGGAATCGACAAAGAGCACAGGCGCAGTGTAGTCAAACAGAAATAATGGGAGCTAAAAAGGCAAAAGTTGAGGGGAAAAGAGGAGAGAGCAGAAGAGCTCTGTAAAATGCAAGAAAAGTAAGTTAAGGGTGGAATGCAAATCATAAGGAGAAGATACATCGTAAAAAGGGAGAGTAAAAATGAGGTACGACAAGCAAAGGTCAGGTAAGAGGTTTTTAATATGGGAAAAGTAGCTGTAAGAGAGATTAGGGGTTAGTTATGGTGGGATCGGTGCAGTTTGGGGAAACATTGTTGTACAAGCCATGTAACTGGTAGCCCTCCCCTTCATTCAATCAGGGCACTCAGGGGGAGGAATGGGAGAAGAGAAGGAGAGAGAGCAAAGTGCAGAGGCATGGAACTGCTTCAATCTGCCTCAATCAAGACTTATCTGGAGGTTCAGTCTAAATGTACTGTAAGCCTCTAGATCTTTTTTTAATAGGACTAATTAAAGACCCACACTTGGGTTTTACATACTGGGGTTACCCTGGTATTTCACTCAAACTTTAACAAAGAAGCATTTTCTTAACACCATGTCCAAAACATTGCAAATTTCATTTCCAGAAAAGAAAGATAACAGCATTCTCTAAATAAAATTCTAGGACAGAGAAGGAAAGAGGTGCTGTGATTTATGTTAACATGGACTAGGACAGTGACTCAGTCTGAGGAAGTTTAATACTGGTTATGTTTCCTATGGTCTATCAGCAGCAATTTGGTGAACAATTTGACAAATTACTGAAATACACAGTCAAACCAAAAAGTCAGAACAAAGCAATTTGCCAAAACCTCCACTCTACAGGTGAGTGCCGAGCTGTACACCCTGTCCCTGCCATGCATTTGTCACCTTAGTCTAAAAAATAAAACAAGTCTATGAAAAACCTTCTACAGTGTGTCGTGAAAACTGTAAGAGAAGGTGGCACTATGGCAGGCAGGCAGATGGTGCAAACTGACAGAGAAATGACAAGATGGAGCTCTATTCATGTGTTACCAGAGAGCAGCAAACCTGGGCAACACCTTCACACTGTGCTACATACTGTATGTGATATGATGAGAATGGGAGCAGAAGAAGGAAATAACTGGGGGTCACATAAAGGGTTGCATAAGGGTCACAACGAAAACCAACTAATTTCAGTTGCACAAAACTCCAGGGAAAATGGACAATTCAACTATCTGCAATGAGCATTTAAACGTCTACTTCTTCTATAGGATGGATATATAATGTAAACATGACAATCTTATGCAAGTCTCAGACTTTCTCCATTAACTGATGAATCCTCAGTATCCATTGAAACACATTTAACATATGATGATCTGCATTGATAATTAAATTAACTGTGACAAAAGCACGGGTATCTTGCTGTTCAAGCACAATCTTTTTTTCCCCTTTCTCCACTCTTGAACACCTCGCTGTCTGCCATTTTCTCTACATTGCTCCCATCTCCTTAGGTACTGATTCAATGCTCTTCTTCCTCTCATCTGACTCTTGCCCTCAGCGTGTCTCTCACCCTCCTCCTTTTGGTGAGTTCTGACCCACTCTGCACTCTGCCTCAACCCTATCGACCGGCATTCTGTTTATAGTGTAAATGTATATTTTTCTGTCCAGTTCCTCCTCCTCCTCCTTCTGGCCTCTTAAACATAATTGCTCTACAACTAAACATCCTTTCATCCATCCTCTCTGCTGCACATAAGGATTCTCTATCCCGTCGCAAACCTTTAGCCGGTGTGTCCTTGGGCAAGACACTTCACCTGAACTTGCTCCTGTGGGTATTGTCCACAGTATCTGACCATTGCATGTATGATATATGTGTAATGTGTGTATATATAAAGCGCTTTGAGTCATTGAAAAAGCGCTATAATAAATGTAAGGAATTATTATTATTATTAATGCCAAAACACCATAACCACTTGAAATTTGATGACATGCCCCCATACACAAAGGTGCAATCCATTATACTCAGGCATAAGAACGTTACAACATTTATTTTCAATCTGGTGAATTTTGCTTTTGACCCCACTGTCTGGCTCCCCGGCTCTCACAAATACCCAACACACACTACAAAGAGCGCTAAATTAATGAGCTACATTTTTATCAGGGAAACTAATGAATTAGCCAGTAAGGGATAATAGGAAACTGGATACGGATGATGTGACGGATAAGTGCGTTTGTGTGAGTGTAACGGCCTGGTTATGTGCAGCGATGTAAATGTGCGTGGGCATGAGTCTTTCCTCACAAGGACAAAAGCCTTTTGATCATAACGCCAGAGCCTTGATCTACCACTGCAGTAATGTAGCATGCATCACACACTATCTTTGCCTCCTTATTTCAGTTTTTTCTCTAATCACATCCACCGCCAGATCCGTCCAAAGTGCAACTGTGCACATCTGCAGGAACAAATTAGTTGGAATCCCTAATTCATTTCCGCCCTCTTTTCATCTCAATGTTTTTTCCCTCCTGCTCTGACAATCGTAACATCTATATGAAAAGAAAATGTTCTTTATTCTGCAGCATCTTGACTTTTATAAAACTTTTAGCTCAGTGGTTGAATTATATATTGCAACTATCAATATACAAGACATTTTGTGATGGAAAACTTTCAGAAATGATGTGTCAAAGTATAACTGTGTGTGTGTGTATGCCTCCAGGTACGCTCTGATGGGCCGAGACTTCTGCTGAGCACATCAAAGGCCAACTTCACTCTCACATCAAAAGTGAGCTTTACTGTGGATGGATCGAGGTCTGATCTCTGTCCAGCCTGTAGTTCAGCTTATTTTAAGTGCACTTTTCCCAGAAGACTCTCTACACTTTACAAGGTTAGGAATAACATCTTAAAAACAGAAACCACGACGAGGTCAAAGTCATTGATTTGGGGTTTTAAACGGTTAAATCAAAATACATCATTCTTAGCTATAAACTGGAAACCAGGCGGCGTGGTTTCAGTGAGCACTAGCTCTGGTATTGAATAAATAATTTCAGTTATGTCTGTTGTTATTGATCAGATCCAAGTAATAATTAGAGTTGTTATAACAATTGTCAGCATGAAGTGTGCGAATAGAATAATTAAATAATTAAACCATGGGGTAAAGGTGTGAAAGCAGCATTTCCTCACCTGAAAGGGTGCTACAGAGTCGATGACACCTAGAAAGGTGCTGTGTTGGTTAACGCGATATGCTTTACCTTTGTGAGAGCATAGGGAAAGGATGATTATAGTAGAGCTGATGATGAATTACCATCTTTGCTCTCTTTGGCAGGGATACTCATATATAGGCGGCGTAAGAAGGTACACATTTGATCAAAGATAGATAGGGCCGTTTTGGAGAGGATTATGATATGGAAAGATGGTTGGAAGAAAGACCAAAGAGCAAAAGACTGCTGTGATGTCTTGAGACAGCCTGAGAAAAAACCCAATGGATCAATGATTGTTGTCAAGTCTATGTTTGTTGTGTTTAATACGATGTTAAAAGGTCTCAAGATCTGAGGTGAACTCTGATATTTCATACAGAAGTTTGGTGTAGGGTATGGTTGGAAGTTTGTGTTAAGAGGGCTTCTGGGATGAAAAGAGAACATTTGAGTGTGATGGATTAGTGCGTGACTGCAAAAAAAAATTCTGCTGGCACTGCTGATATGGGAGAATTAAGTCCAACTAAAGTGCACTTACGCATCACTGTACCCTGTATACCAAGGCGGTTTTGCCATCACTTACTGTACGGAGGCTCAGTCACTGGTACTTTTTCATTTACAAAGCCATGTTGGATAAACTACCATCTTATATCTGCTCCCTGATCTCTCTGCGAATTGAAAGTACTTATTGCCTGAGATCGCATGCTGTGGTTTTATTAAATGTGCCAAGTACTAGGACTGTCTTAGGGAAGAAAGCTTTTAGATGTGCAGCTCCACTAACATGGAACAGTCTGCAAAAAGAATGGACAATTACCAAGCTAGTACCACTACATGTTTTTAAAGCTCGGTTGGATGCTACAAAATCAGATGCTGTTGGTACCTGTACTTGTGGTTAAATATGTAAATTGTAATCCCTGTACATTTTGCTGTATGATGTCCTTTTGTTGTTCTGTTGTTTATGTTTTTATGTCTTCTTGTGGAACCTACTGCTGCAGGTCTCCCTTGAAAAAGAGATCATTGATCTCAATGGGATTTTACCTGGATAAATAAAGGTTTTGAATTGAATTGAATTGCTATCTGTGGATAATGGTTCAAAAATATTATAGCCATGTTCAAGGATTAGATCATGTGCATAGGTTAGAAACATATGTTCTCTTTTGGTTGAGGGTTTGGATGTAGAACACCTTGATTAATAGAAAGGGAACTTAGTGAACGTGTTGAGAGAGGTCGTACCTATAAAATGGACTTGTAGCATAGTGACAGACTATTATGATTATGGGAAGAAAGAAAAATACAAAGAATAGAGTTGCAGATTGGGAAAGCAGTCAGACCATATGGACACTACATGAACCAGAAGACAGAACAAAAGTAATCATAATAACGATCATCATCATCAGACTGCAATGCACCAGCAGGTACAACTAGACTAGAAATGTGTGTCATTTTTCAAATATTACTTATTTTTTAACAGTTACGCTCCAGGTCCTCCCTACACATGCACCCTAGTTATCTCCGCCTCTATATTTCTGTTTGGTAAGCAGCGAATTCTGAAGTATACCACACGCCGACACAATTACCTCCTGTTAACTTCTCCTGGACTGTATTTCATCTTTGTTCTATCATCTTCCTTTTAATATACTCCCCACTTTACTTCATGTCAAACAATGAGATGTTCACTGCCCAGGGTACTATTAAACTTTGAAACTCATGTGTGGATTAAAGTCCCTTACAGCACAGTTGTCCTCATTACCCTTGGCTCCCTGTACGCAATCCATTATTCATCCACCCCCCTTTCCATCTACTGCCAGTGACTATAGTGGCTGTTGTTGCCATCAGTGTTGCTTTGAAATTCTACATTGGTTGTTTTTTAGCTCGTAGTCCCTGGCTGGACCTTTATTTATAAAAGCATGTTTTATATCAGCTGACTGGCCAAACAGTGTAAATAGAGTCTCTCGCCCTGGAGCTCACACTCATTATTCTCACGTAATGTAGGGACCCAAAGCAAACACTGCGTGCCTCTGACACCATGGGAGCCAGGCGCTTTAAAACATGCTCTTACATGGGAACCCAATCTGAGAGGATGTTGACTGTCACCCGAGGGGCCGGGCTCATAAAACACACTGCTGTTTGTTATGTGATCTAAAGCAAGCACAAATAATGGAGGCTGGCATAAAGTCCATTTATTCTGTGAGAGCTTCTGGCGAGGGTCAAACGGGGACAAACTTAAATCAAGGCGCACTTACGGAGCATGGCGCCGAGTGTTAAGAATCTGACACCTCCAGATGCTCAGGAGGGAGCGGCTGCTTTCGCCAGCAGCACGCACTGCGCTGAAGTTTCCAATGCAGGTTCAGAGGCTGAAATTCAATTCAATTGATTTGACTCCAAATATGCTGACCTTTACAATGTGCGTGCAATAAGATCGTATTGACAGGGGTGGAAGTTATGGCATCGACTATTTCAGTGTGCAGAAAGAATGGAGAAAAGTTCATTTTGAGTTTACGGTCTAGAAATCTCAGGCATGGCAGAAGATAGAGGACGGGAAAAATTAGATTAGCACATTTTTATAAATTGGTATAATTAGCCGTTTAGTTATTGATGTCTGCAGAATCCCAATTATCTGCCGTGTAGAAAATGTTACCACTGTCCAACTGTGCGCTGCCATAAAATAGCCTTCAATGTGAAATGACATTAAAGCTTCTGGTCCTTGGGTCTAAATAATATGCAAGAAATATAATGAATTATCTGAATTGCACACTGCTATATAACATTTATGACAATTTAAAAACCCTTTATTACTGAGGTTGAGTGATTAAAAACAAGACCAATACTCTTCCTTATTACTCAGAACTGAGAAAATGTATTCCACAGGACTCCAGGGCTCAGACTGATTAAAACATATTAGTACTATTATGAGGGGCACTGGCATAAACAGGCCCTGAATTCCCCCACTGCTCCCTGCTCCCCGTCCAGAGCGGCGTTTCTCCGTGCCAACAGGGGGAGACGGCGGCGTGTTGAGACATCATGACAAACATTCCCTTCCACTTTCTCCCAAAACCTCCAGATCATCCTCATTACCACCGCCCCCCCCCCATCCTCTCTCTGCCAGTGGGGATAGATAGTGTCACGATTCTGCTGCGCGTCTGACATTGTTAGCACTCCCATCTCCCTCAGCATCCTTCCACCCGCCAAACTATTCCTCCTCCATCCATTCCCATCATCCCATCCATCTCCATCAATGTCATTCACTGTGTTCCTCCGGTTACGCTCGTTTAAGGACAAAACAACACCAGAGCCTCTGTTGAGGGATATTCTTGTCAACAGGTTATCATTTTAAGAAAACGTTATAATCAAGCTACTCCAAGAGGATCTGAAGCACTACAGTGTTGCCAGATAGCCTGAATCTGTCCTAATTCTCAGCTCTCTTCTATCACTCTTCATTAGCCTTGGTACCACTCATGGCATCTTCTGCAAGATCACTCAGCTGTCCTCATTTTCTGCTCACTCCATCCTCGTTTTCCTCCTTCATCTTCCCCAAGTTGCTTCCTACGCTCCTTTTTCCGTCTCGTCTCCCAGTTGACCAGCTCCTTCTAACTGAGGTGATGGAGTTTTTTAGGTCCTCGTTAGTGCTTCTGCTCCCCTTCCTCTGCCAACAGTTAAAACCGTGATGCATTTCTTCTCCTGGAAGCATTTTACAACCCTTGTGAGTTTCTTCGTGTCTGTCCTTGCTGCCAGTCCTCCTCTATCCTTCTCCCGACGGCCTCTTTGTGAAATGTGTACAAACCTTCCACCCTCCATTGTTCTCATCTTTCTATTCACCCCAAAAATATCTCCACAGCTTCTTTCCTCTGCCTAACTTCCTCCCTCGCAGCTTCACAGAAATGTTTTTCAAATGTTGCTCTCTTCTCTCGACTTTTCTTCCTTTACTTTTGCATCGTTAACTTGGTTTTTACCCTGCTTCCTGCGCTGCGCTAATCCATCTTCCGTTCTCACCTCCTTCCTTTCATTCCCATCACAGCCTGATGCAGCACTTTCTCCCTCCATATCCCTTGCTTCTCGTTTCAGTTAATGAAAAAAACTTTCATTGGCATGGTGATACTTTTCTTTAATTAACAGGAAGATAATAAACAATAATAAGGATCCAGACTTTTGGTTAAAACTGCTTTAGACCTTTTTGTTTACTTTATTGCATAAGAATAAAACATAAGCTCTCTATATGTGTTCGGATTTAAAGGTTAATGTATTTATTGGAGTCTAAAGTATAATAAATTAAAGATGTTTGTGGTGTATGTTATAATTGTATGCCTTTAAAATTCACACATTACTATTTTGTGGGATTGCATTGGGATTTGCTTCTCATTTTACAATGTTTTTTCATTCTCCAGGGGAGGCAGGACATATTTGTGTTATAAATGATTGAGGAAGAGGAAGATGACAGAGGAAGAGAGCCAGACACTCAACAGGTTTTAAAAATAGTTTTGATACTTTTCCATTGTTCATCAAATGTTTACAAATGTATATGAATATATTATTAGCAAATGGCGCCTTGTAATGTAGTTGTAGGGGAACTTGTGTTATATTTATCTTACATCCTATAATTTAAATTATGTATAACAAAATGAATGTTAAAACCTTATTTTCTCGCAGTTAACATGAGTTTGTTTCATGTGAATGTCTTGTCCTACATTGGCCTGTACCTGAGGAGGAACAGGTTATTACTCAATCATAACTATCCATAGACCCCAACACTTACGTCTTCATAATAACACACTGACTTTAACAGCTGTGTTACCAGCACATTAACTAAGCTTGAAAAACCCTGAAATGTAACCCTTTCAGTCTGCCGTCCTTCCCTTCTCCTTTTCTTCGACAATAATAGAAAATCGCAAGTGGGGAAAAGTAAACTGGAAGAAGAACAGAACCAAGTAATAATGACAGTTGTTGAAGTGACAGTTATGTCTGGTTCTTTTTTAAAGTTGAAGATGTACTGCTTTTATTTAGTTTTTTTAATCATTGTGTTTGTAATATTGTTGGGGTGGTTAGACCAACAGGTGGTTAAAATTAGGAAAATATTTTTGCTGGGATTCAATTGGATTAAAGTTAGACTAACAATAGAAAATAAGGCAAACATGGTTTTGATTAAGTATTCATCAGTTTTAGGTCCAACTTTCTTTAAACCATAATGTATCCTTTGCCCATTTCCTACCCTTTCTTACCACCCGTCTGTTTACACAAAATGCAGTCTTCCTTTATGCCTCCGGTCCTGTCTAGCCACTTTAAATACCACCATGCAGTTCACCTCCAATGTTCATCAAACTTTCTTCGAATCTCTGCTCTGCTTTTCAGCCTCGTCTCTTCTGTCCCAACTCTTTACATCTCATCCCTCCATTCCCCTAAGTCCACCATCACTACCTTACTTCCTCCACTCTCTGCCTTCATCCCCATCATGCAAACTAAGCAGCTATTCAAAAGTATTCCATTAATCCTCAAATTTCATTAATCTATCCCGACTACCCTACTTCCTCTATCAACCCTGACTCCTATACCAAATGTGTTTATATACTGCTAATTTGCTTTGCCAAAAAGGGAAAGTAATTGCTTCACTTTCCAATACAGAAAGTGTGACATTCTTGTGCTTCACAGAAAACACAGGGAGAAAGGTCAGGTGAATAGTTTGGCACACAAAGGAGAGTGGTTTTGGTTAAATATTTAAGAAGTCAATGAGTCTCATCCTCTCATGCTTCAAATTAAAATCGACTTTTTTACCATCTGTCCTGAAACTTTAGCAAGAGTTTCCTTTAAAGAGCCATATAAACAATCAGCAGGCTGTATTAGTAGCCAGGGCTAGACACAATATGTGCAGATACAGTTATAATCAACCCTTAAATGGTTTCTGTGCTAAATGAGTCTTTTGACAGGCTGTGTCCTTGTGTTAAATGGGTGAAATATCAGTGTAATAACAATGGAAAATGTCTGTAATATTTGTTTTACATTGATGTAATATTGGTCTAATAACAGTCTAATGTGGGTGGAATATTGGTGTTACATGGAAGTAATAAGGATCTACACTGAACAAAAATATAAATGCAACACTTTTGTTTTTGCTCCCATTTTTCATGAGATGAACTCAAAGATCTAAAACATTTTCTATATACACAAAATAACCATTTCTCTCAAATATTGTTCACAAATCTGAACAAATCTGTGATAGTGAGCACTTCTCCTTTGCCGAGATAATCCATCCCACCTCACAGGTGTGGCATATCAAGATGCTGATTAGACAGCATGATTATTGCACAGGTGTGCCTTAGGCTGGCCACAATAAAAGGCCACTCTGAAACGTGCAGTTTTGCTTTATTGGGGGGGTCTGGGGGGGTCCGAAAACCAGTCAGTATCTGGTGTGACCACCATTTGCCTCACGCAGTGCAACACATCTCCTTCGCATAGAGTTGATCAGGTTGTTGATTGTGGCCTGTGGAATGTTGGTCCACTCCTCTTCAATGGCTGTGCGAAGTTGCTGGATATTGGCAGGAACTGGAACACGCTGTCGTATACGCCGATCCAGAGCATCCCAAACATGCTCAATGGGTGACATGTCTGGTGAGTATGCTGGCCATGCAAGAACTGGGATGTTTTCAGCCTCCAGGAATTGTGTACAGATCCTTGCAACATGGGACCGTGCATTATCATGCTGCAACATGAGGTGATGGTCGTGGATGAATGGCACAACAATGGGCCTCAGGATCTCGTCACGGTATCTCTGTGCATTCACAATGCCATCAATACAATACGACGAACACAGCACCTGTGTTCGTCGTCCATAACATACGCCTGCCCATACCATAACCCCACCACCACCATGGGCCACTCGATTCACAACATTGACATCAGAAAACCGCTCACCCACACGACGCCACACACGCTGTCTGCCATCTGCCCTGAACAGTGAAAACCGGGATTCATCCGTGAAGAGAACACCTCTCCAACGTGCCAGACGCCATCGAATGTGAGCATTTGCCCACTCAAGTCGGTTACGACGACGAACCGGAGTCAGGTCGAGACCCCGATGAGGACGACGAGCATGCAGATGAGCTTCCCTGAGACGGTTTCTGACAGTTTGTGCAGAAATTCTTTGGTTATGCAAACCGATTGTTGCAGCAGCTGTCCGAGTGGCTGGTCTCAGACGATCTTGGAGGTGAACATGCTGGATGTGGAGGTCCTGGGCTGGTGTGGTTACACGTGGTCTGCGGTTGTGAGGCCGGTTGGATGTACTGCCAAATTCTCTAAACGCCTTTGGAGACGGCTTATGGTAGAGAAATGAACATTCAATTCACGGGCAACAACTCTGGTGGACATTCCTGCTGTCAGCATGCCAATTGCACGCTCCCTCAAAACTTGCGACATCTGTGGCATTGTGCTGTGTGATAAAACTGCACATTTTAGAGTGGCCTTTTATTGTGGCCAGCCTAAGGCACACCTGTGCAATAATCATGCTGTCTAATCAGCATCTTGATATGCCACACCTGTGAGGTGGGATGGATTATCTCGGCAAAGGAGAAGTGCTCACTATCACAGATTTTTTCAGATTTGTGAACAATATTTGAGAGAAATGGTTATTTTGTGTATAAAGAAAATGTTTTAGATCTTTGAGTTCATCTCATGAAAAATGGGAGCAAAAACAAAAGTGTTGCGTTTATATTTTTGTTCAGTGTAATAACAGACCGCAATTGGTGTAATATAGTAAAATAGTAGTAAATAGTAAAATGCGTACAATAAGGGTGTAAAACTGGTGTAATAATGGTGAAATAGGGGTGTATTAAAGTGTAATATGAGTTTGATGTAGAAAAAGAATTTCATTAATTTTCCAAAATATTTAAGGGTTAGATTTTTTAACAAAACGTATTTAATTGTGCAAATGTGTTGTGTATGCGCATCTTTTAAGGAGGAAAGTTGCATCTATCTCCTTCTCTTCTTCCCCAACACTCCGCCCCACACCATCTCCATTTCTCCCCCCCTCCCCACTTCACAGTTAAGCAGACCGTTTGGGACATGTTGCTAATTAACACCATCAACGACACACAGGCTAATACTTTGCTGGGGAATTAAAAACACACCAACAAAGTCACACAAACAAGTGTGATATCCACACACACACACAATAAGGCTTTGAGTGTTGCAGTAACGGCTCGCCATGTCTGGGGATACAGGATGATTAATCGCACTCTGTACAGATGGCCACGCTGGAGAGAAAGGGAGGAGAGGAAAGCTGTGCTCTCCGTCTCTCAGCATCCGTCCACCCTTCTCTCTATCTCTCCCCCTTTCTGTCTTACACTGCCCTCCCTCCAGATTGCTCTCCGATGACCCTCACTTCTCCCCCTTCCTCCCTCTGTTTGTCTGTTGCTGGCTAGATTTATGAGAGGCTCTCAGAGATTCACCGTCCTGGCGTCGTGTCGACATGACTCGCATTAATGTCATTCAGTATTTTCATCTATTCGAACTGTATGCTATGAACTGCTTAAACAAACCCCATACACACACATCATGTTCTTTCCAATTGAATCTCAATGTCTCAGCCCACACAACACTCTCAAGCTCAATAAACAACCGCCTATAAATATGTGCAATTTTGGAAAACGAGCACACTACACATCATTTTGCTCCTTCACACAGTCAACCCTGCTATACCACAGAATTTGGATGATGGTGAACGAGAGTGTTGAATTGTATTGATTCATTTGGTGAAAATCTGCATTGCCGGTTTGGAACTGTATTGTTTGAGGTTGTTCCTATAGTTCAAACTGAGACTAAAAGATTAAATTCATCGAGAACACTGGGTGCATGCCAGAAAAAGTTGAATTTATAGTGAGCTGGACACTGGTTGGAGATTTGTCTTAGCTTTGTGGAAAGAAGAAAATCCTTTTCTCCACACTCCTGTGCATCAGCACCACCCGGCCCGGCTTACACCGCCTGCCGCAGCGCAGCACGGAGATATCCAGACACTCCACTCTGGATGCAGGCTTACAAGAAACTGAGTGAACTCGCTGTCTTGAGATCTTGCTTTATTATAAAAAATGAAAGGTCAAAGAACATTTTCTTAAAGTAAAATGCCACTGCTGAGGTCCCATCCCCCCCACCCCTTCTGAGCTGGTTTCAAAGATGCTACCGAGGGAGAGGGAACATGAGGTCTGTAATACAGAGTCCCTGAATCTGCCCTGAAGATAGATACAGTGGGGCAAAAAAGTATTTAGTCAGCCACCAATTGTGCAAGTACTCCCACTTAAAAAGATGAGAGAGGCCTGTAATTGTCATCCTAGGTATACCTCAACTATGAGAGACAGAATGAGAAAGAAAATCCAGAAAATCACATTGTCTGATTTTTAAGAATTTATTTGCAAATTATGGTGGAAAATAAGTATTTGGTCAATAACAAAAGTTAATCTCAATACTTTGTTATATACCCTTTGTTGGCAATGACAGAGGTCAAACGTTTTCTGTAAGTCTTCACAAGGTTTTCACACACTGTTGCTGGTATTCTGGCCCATTCCTCCATGCAGATCTCCTCTAGAGCAGTGATGTTTTGGGGCTGTCGCTGGGCAACACGGACTTTCAACTCCCTCCAAAGATTTTCTATGGGGTTGAGATCTGGAGACTGGCTAGGCCACTCCAGGACCTTGAAATGCTTCTTACGAAGCCACTCCTTCGTTGCCCGGGCGGTGTGTTTGGGATCATTGTCATGCTGAAAGACCCAGCCACGTTTCATCTTCAATGCCCTTGCTGATGGAAGGAGGTTGTCACTCAAAATGTCACGATACATGGCCCCATTCATTCTTTCCTTTACACGGATCAGTCGTCCTGGTCCCTTTGCAGAAAAACAGCCCCAAAGCATGATGTTTCCACCCCCATGTTTCACAGTAGGTGTTCTTTGGATGCAACTCAGCATTCTTTCTCCTCCAAACACGTCTAGTTGAGTTTTTACCAAAAAGTTATATTTTGGTTTCATCTGACCATACAGTATGACATTCTCCCAATCCTCTTCTGGATCATCTAAATGCTCTCTAGCAAACTTCAGACGGGCCTGGACATGTACTGGCTTAAGCAGGGGGACACGTCTGGCACTGCAGGATTTGAGTCCCTGGCGGCGTAGTGTGTTACTGATGGTAGCCTTTGTTACTTTGGTCCCAGCTCTCTGCAGGTCATTGACTCGGTCCCCCCGTGTGGTTCTGGGATTTTTGCTCACCGTTCTTGTGATCATTTTGACCCCACGGGGTGAGATCTTGCGTGGAGCCCCAGATCGAGGGAGATTATCAGTGGTCTTGTATGTCTTCCATTTTCTAATAATTGCTCCCACAGTTGATTTCTTCACACCAAGCTGCTTACCTATTGCAGATTCAGTCTTCCCAGCCTGGTGCAGGTCTACAATTTAGTTTCTGGTGTCCTTTGACAGCTCTTTGGTCTTGGCCATAGTGGAGTTTGGAGTGTGACTGTTTGAGGTTGTGAACAGGTGTCTTTTATACTGATAACGAGTTCAAAGAGGTGCCATTAATACAGTTAACTAGTGGAGGACAGAGGAGGCTCTTAAAGAAGAAGTTACAGGTCTGTGAGAGCCAGAAATCTTGTTTGTTTGTAGGTGACCAAATACTTATTTTACAGAGGAATTTACCAATTAATTCATTAAAAATCCTACAATGTGATTTCCTGGGTTCTTTCCCCCATTCTGTCTCTCATAGTTGAAGTGTACCTATGAAAATTGCAGGCCTCTCGTCTTTTTAAGTGGGAGAACTTGCACAATTGGTGGCTGACTAAATACTTTTTTGCCCCACTGTATGTATATCCCGGGGTGACATTTTTTATAATTCATGACATATTTTGACACATGCCCTATTGTATCGGGTCATGAGTGTGATACCAAAGTCAGTATTTAGTTAATCGTTCGGATCTTATTGCATTTTTATGGGGACTGCATACACAGAGAGAAACTAAAGATAGACACTAGAAATAAAGCGATCAAAAATGGCAATGTAAAGACAGCCAAAGTCATTCACAATGACAAAATGATCCTTATAGATTTAAAATATATATATTATTTAAGTCAAATTCACACTTGAAAGTTTTTAATAATTGATTTGAGTTTGGAGTGTTTTGGAAGCATTAATAACATGGAATTGATTTTAGAGAGGCTGGATTATAAACATATCCTTCATAATATTAAAAAGACATCAATATTTATTTTTATTTAACGTCACAGTGATCGTCATACTTCGTAGTACCGTCGTACTTTGCACTGAGCTGAGTTGTATGGCAAGGCAGACACATCTGTACTGTAAACTAAATAACATTAAGTCAAAGCAATCAACCTAAACAATAATTACAAAGTTCAAATATAAGTTTGAAGTCTTCATATAAAGAGTAATAATGCAATTAAATTATATATTGGCAAATATTTGAGTGAATTGTTTCATATACTTGTGTTTTATTGCCTCGTTTAAATGCTAATTTAATTAAATCAATCAATAAAGCAGTTTACAATACAGTTGTGTTTATGTATAAATTAGGAGATAGGGTGTCAACTACAGTATGGGCCACTGCATCCCCCACTGAGTAAACCTTTACTGCATTTTATTACGTATTTCTCTTTCCAAAAGGCCCAAATATGCTTAAAAAAAACTTACATTTACAAATGTATTTAAATTAAAAACTGAAGCTGTTGCTGGCAGAAAGATTAGTAGGATTATTAAAATATCCTCTTTTACTGTCAAAACTTTTAAATAGCCATATGACAACATTGAATCTGCTGCAATGCATTCTGGTCCTCGTCCAGAATAAAATCTGTTATTAAATGATGACACTAGGCTTAGTGTGACATTTCTAGGCTTAACAGTCGATAACCCATCATGCGCTGAATGTGGGGATATTGTCAGTTTAGTGGCTTCATCATCCCGGCAGCGCTCAGCACATTACACCCACACGTCACCATTCTGCCAGGCTATTATTGTATATTTCCCAGAACGCTCTGCTGCACAGGCCCTGGCTTCGTGGTGACCTCACATCAGGCCACCCGACTCTGCCCGGCTGTTCTCTCGCGCATCTGGCCTAAATATTCAATTACAGTCTGCTGCGGGGGAAAAAATAACAGCTTTTCAGTAATGCAGGGAAACAGCTTTAAAATAATAAAGTGTGTTGTTTTGGGGGGTGGGTGGGTGGGGAGTAGAGCCTACCATCCGACCGAAGGACAGTTTCAGCAGAGAAAGTGCCAAAAAAACTAAGTAAGGATGTTGTCAGGGCGTGCCAGTAACGCAGTGAAGTGGAAACACATTTGTGTGATAAGGGATGGACAATGGGCAGCCTGTGAGCATGCAGCGTTACAGACCGAGCAGGCAGCAAAGGTACAGACCAGAATATGAATGGAAGATAATGGGGATAATATGGAGATGGGAAATAAATGGTACTGCTGCAGGGCTGGAGCCAAAAACTCTAGATGTCTACTCCAGATGTAATTGCTGTTTTTGTTTAGGTGCTGAATCCTCTAAGGGGGCGTTCACACCTGCCTTGTATAGTCCGGTTGAATCGAACCCTGGTGCGTTTAGCCGCTTGGTGCGGTTCATTTGGGTCGGTGTGAACACAGACCGAGACCTCTTAAGTGAACTAAACAACCGGACTCTGGTCCTCTAAAATAGGTGGTCTCGGAACGCTTGCTTGCGAACTCTGGAGCGGTTCATTGCAGGTGTGAACGCAGTCCGCACCAAAACCTAGGAAGCGTAGTATTTACGTGTCACAAGAACGCGGATGTCTTCAAACATCTTCAGCGAAAGAGTCTTTCAAGACATCCGCGGTTGTTTAGTTAAAGAGTGAAGCAGAATGAAGTGTTGAACAGTGTTGTGTAAAGTAAAAATTCTCCGTCAGCTACATACAAGTAAGAACACCTGTCGTCTGTGAAACCTCCTCCTTACTGCAGAACGTCTCTCATTATGTTATAATGTTTTTTAACGGACGTTGTCTGATTATATAATCATATGCGCGGGCCGCTAGTGTCTGTTGATCTCCAGATTAACAGCAGCATGAGAATAACCTGCCGAAAGTGCCGATGCTCCATGGCGGAGGCTCCGGTAGAAATTGCCTGGATTTGCGTTTTTACCCCCTTAATGTCTGACCAATGGTTGAACAGCATTCCCGTGCACATGACGTGTGTTTAAAGTTTATAGTCCGTTTGAGTTTTGCCATGTGAACGCAAACCGAACCTTCTGAAGAATGAAACAATGTAACAAACTGTCGTCTGGTGCGCACCAGAAAACGGACTATTAGGTGTGAATGCACCCTAAGAATGTACTGCAATAATTAAAACCATGCAGTGATATATAGTGTATGTAAAGTAGCTCTTTGAACTTGTGTTTGGAGAGACCTTTTACTTCTTAAGGCAACCGATTGACAGAAAAGTGAATTGATTTTTTCCCTGGAGTCAACAGCGATTCATTAACACTCTGACATTTTAAAAGCTTGATCAATGCTTTTGCTGGAGCGTGGAGAAACGAGAAATAATTCTACATGCGTGGGAGGGATTCAGATGTAAATACAGCGTGTAAACAAAACGAAGGTGTTCAGAGCAGGATCAGTGACAGAGTGAATTACAGAGCAGAATCTGCAGTACCTGGTAATAAACTATTTGTGGCATTGATATGGCTAGCTTCACAAAGCATATGGATTAGATAGCTTTATACAAAATCCAATTCTTGCTCAATGGCTAATGTTCATTCTAATTGCATTTTAATTGGCCTTATCCCAGTGATGTCCGTTGGAAAATCTGTTTAACCAGTAGGACCAGCGCTAATCCAGAAAGACGTGACTGTATTTCCCCCCCCCCCCGTGCTGCACACTGCGGTCATTACGCCTCACTGATTCAGCCGGTCACTGGTGATGTCTATAGATCAACTGAATGGGATTTAAAAAATGAATTGAATTCAGATTTAGAGGATTTTCCCAGCTTATTCTTCTTCCTTCTCCTCCCCCCTTCTTCCTACTGTATCTGTCATTTTACATATTCCCCTGCCTCCTTCCTTCTTTCTCACAGACTTTGGTCCTGAATTATATTTTTAGAATTTCTTGTTTGAATTATAGATGCAATTATTTCCTTAAATTAGTTTGGACTTCAACATTCTTTATAAATGTAGCCAATATCCCATCAGAAATACAGCTGCCCCAGTGTTTTGACAGATTTTAGGGAGAATAAAAAGGCAGCATTTGACATTGATCTTCCCTGCAGTCTTTCTGATGACCAGCTGATTTGAAGATCTTTGGAACTGCTTTAAAAGCACAGCATGAGATATCTCTGCCACCACCGACCTTCCAACTCTAAATGTCCGCTCGACTCCCTTCAAGTCCTCAGCTGCTGCTTTTATGCTCGTTCAGAACTCTACACAAAAGGAGAAAATCTGTGGTTGAATTTGCCATCAAAGCCAGTGAGAGTCTCTGAACCACAAGCCTGGTGCAACTCCCAGGTAACTTCTTTTAAATCTTTTTAAAAACAGATACTTTTCAGGACCTTTACCTGGCTCAGAGGATAACCTCATCATAAGGCTAAGTGTGAGGTGGCTCTGCTTTAGTGCAGTTTCACAAACATGTTGGAAAAGGACAGTGAACGAAAACTGCAAATGTTGGAGTCACAATTTGGTTTGTCCTTTCTGAGCTACCGTAGAAACATTGTGGTGCAACATGGTGTCTTTGTGGAAGATGACCTAATCTCTCTGTACATAAGGGATTATTCTAAAAAGGATTAAAAAAAACACAACCATTCTTTGTTTTTTTGTGATTATACGCACAGAAAACGCTTTTAATATCATTGTCAGCTTCTGCGAATAGCTCCCCATTAACACTACTACACATAAGTTGGGCTTTTGTAATGGTGCAGCTTTTGAAGCCTCTTATTATCAGCTTTATAAGCGTTTAAATAGCTTTTCTATACTTTTTCAAAATAGCAATCTTAATTTACTTAGAAAAAATGTCATAAAATGTGAAAGAAATGACCACACTTTCTTTTCAGTCTCACTTGTTGTTGTGTCTGCATTTCATTTTCTGTTTCATATTTCTTTTCCTTTCCACAATAAAGTTCTGGCCAGCAGGAACGGACAGCCAAACGGTGACAGCTAACCAGAATAGACAAGATGCTAACACAGACCTTCCTTTACTCTCCTCTTTGCCGTTGCTCTGCGGGTCACCCTCTTTGCTGTTTATTTGACCCCCTCATTGACCTGGAGTGTTTTTGCTTTCTTTCTACCTGTTTAAAGTCAGAGTTACACGCTGTCCCCCCTTCACCTTTCCGACTGTGGTTGCTTCTTGATGCGGCACAAACCTACTTCCTTCACCTCATCTCTCTTCTTCTCTTTGCTGTTTGTTTCCTCTGAGGCGGGTGTTGCATCGCAAACACACACTCCCCCGAGGGGATTTGAAAAGCCTCTTTTTAAGGCGAGCCAACTGTCACACACAAATGCACATGCACACCTCTAGCTATGTGACCAAACCTTTGCAGCGAGCTTTACATCGGCGAAGAATAATTCACTAGGAGATGCCCACATGTGCGGAAACACATCCACACACACACGATTTCACTTTCCACTGACAAGCATGATATGTTTATTGCTGAAATATCAAAAAACTTGCTTTAAAATCCGTTTACCAATAGGTCTGAAGTGGCTGTGTTACGGGCCCCTCCTCACACACTGACACACACTGACACACACCCCACAGTGTTTGGAGTAAACAGACCCTTCTGGTGGTTCCTCTCTTCCCATCACTCCTCTCCATCTTTTGATAGCCTTCGTTTCTTTTTCACCTCTCCCTATTTCTCCCCATGCCTCTCCCCTTTCTCTCCCTCGCTCTGTGAGTCATCGCCCCCTCACTCTCTCCCTCTGCATGTCTGTCTGTCCATTCCTTTCTTCTCTGCCTTCACTCTTGAGAGGGCTCTTCATTTCACTGGAACGATGGATGAGAGGCTAGGGCCATCTGCAAGAGCTGATAAAACCACCCTCACACACACACACACACACACCCTCGCAGATACTGACATACATAGAGCTGCAGAAACAAGGAGTCGTACAGAGATGCAGATGCATCACTAAACCTGTAAACGCACACTAGAAAAACACCAGAGCCGACACACTCCGGTGAACACATTGAGTAAAAAGAAAAGGAAAGTGTAACACATCATTAGATACAAACACACACACACACACACCGCAGCCCCACTGTGGTAATGTAAGACATGTGCTGTAACCTCTTAGATATATTCTGCATGTCAAGAGGAAAAGGAGTAAAAGAAAAAGCGGATGAGATGAAAGAAGAAGCTGGAAAGTGTAAAACTTAACTAGATGAGAGCCGGAATAAAGATGAGCAGGGAAAGAATTGTGGGAAACGTGGGGGTCAGGAAGGAGAGGGAAAAATATGCAAGAGAAGGAAGGCGGCGAAGAAGAGAGGGTGATGAAGAAGTAGAGAGGAGGAGAGGCAGAAAGAGAACAAGGGATGGATGCAGAGAGCCTGAAGGAGAGATTATGCAAAAGAAGATTAGGAGAAGAGATGAGATGAAGGGAGAGACACGTGGTTGGTCAGCACTAGTGTTAATTTCGTTGACTAAAACTATGACGAAATATGTTCGTCAACGACCTTTTTTTCCATGATGAAAACGAGACGATGACGAGACGGCACCGACGGCAGTAAACAATAACTGTAACGAAATCATCATGTAATATCGTTGACGAAAAGTGACGAGACGAAAATGTAGTTTACTAAATAAAAACTATGCCAAAATCTCTCTTTACTTTCGTTGACGAAAAATGAGGAGACGAAATATTATCAAAGATAACGTTACATCTCTGATAGTCAGTTTTTCTCCCAGCAGTTCCATTTCCGGTGCTGCGGCAGCCGGGCAGCAGCTGTGTGTCCGTGCTGCGCGCGGCGGTAGATTTGAATTACACCGGGCAGCGGCACACTGTGAACTGTCAGGAAGACTCGGGTCTAACTCATGGTCTAACTAACCTTATTTAACAGAAAATAAAATGGCAACAACAGGGCTTGGGAGCAGTGGTCGCACTCGCGTTAACCGAAGACCCCCCCCCCCCGTCAGTGCGAGTGATTGATAAATTGTGCACTCGACGGATAATAATGGATTATGACGGAAATGTTACGATCCTGTCCATCAAAATGACTGACAACGAAAAAGTCTAAAGCCACCACTGCTTGGGAGAAAGAAACGATGTGATATTTGGGCCCATTTTCGCTACAATGAGGCGGAGAAAAAAAGTGAATGCATTGTTTTATCAGAAGGGAAGCAATGTGGCCAAAACACAGCTGGTGAAAACACCACACACCTGAGCAGATCCTCTCTGCAAAGCTGCATTCTTAATCATTCAACCTGAGTTTTTCATCAAATAAGGACAAGATATAATCTTATTCATTTATTTATATATACTAAAATGACAAATTATTGGTTTTGGCTAGACTAGTTTGACTGAAATGTTCTATATAATCTGATGACTAAAAAAGACTCAACAGTTTTCATTGACAAAAAGTAGACTAAAATAATTACTTTTCTTTGACTAAAATAGACTAAAATGCTCAGACTTTTAGTCGACTAAAACTTGACTAAATAAAAACTGGACGAAGGTGACTAAATATGACTAAAACTAAAAAAAAAATTTAACACAGGACTAAGACTAAAACTAAATAAAAAAATAGCTGACGAAATTAACACTAGTCAGCACGAGTTATTTAAAAACTGAAAAACTTCCCAAACTGAGCCATTTGAATACACTTATAGTTGAAGAAGCACAATCCTCACAATCTCACGCCTAGACTACTGCAACTCCCTCCTGGCTGGTCTACCTGCATGTGCCATCCGACCTCTGCAGCTCATCCAGAATGCAGCGGCTCGTCTGGTCTTCAACCTACCTACATTTTCCCACACCACTCCGCTCCTCCGCTCCCTTCACTGGCTTCCGGTAACTGCTAGAATCCACTTCAAGACACTGGTACTTGCTTACCGTGCTGCGAATGGATCTGGCCCTTCGTACATCCAGGACATGGTTAAACCGTACACCCCAGCGCGTGCACTACGCTCTGCATCAGCCAAACGACTCGCTGCACCCTCGCTGCGAGGGGGACCCAAGTTCCCATCGCCAAAAACACGTGGGTTTGCTGTCCTGGCTCCAGGATGGTGGAATGAGCTCCCCATTGACATCAGGACAGCAGATAGCTTGCACATCTTCCGGCGCAGACTGAAAACTCATCTCTTTCGACTCCACTTCGAGCGATAGAACTTTTAACAAAGCACTTATATACTAATAAAGGACTGGCTTATCTAAAGCCAGTTGAGTAGCACTTGAAATGTTTTGGCTCTATGAAACCTGATGTACTTATATGATTCTGTTTTCTTCAAGGTTGTGTCTTCCTGGTCGAATGTACTTATTGTAAGTCGCTTTGGATAAAAGCGTCAGCTAAATGCAATGTCAAATCCTGAGAGAACGGTGGCTTCCATAGCGGCAGATTTGCATATGAACACAGAGAAACTACATTGGTGCCTATGAAACACAAACACTGAACAATGCTCATTAGCCGCACACACGCTGCATCGATACACACATCTATCCATTGATAATACATTCAGCTAACAGATATATTGAGAACATCATGTTTTAAGGGAATCAGTTGTCAGGAATGAGTCCTAATACCTGGAAACTACTTACCACTTCCTGTTCCGTTGCCCATACTAAAGGCTGTGTTCAACACAGGCTTAAGAAATATTCACGTTTTGTCCGAAGCTTCTAAGGGGCAAAAGAGAAGTGGTTGCTAAAAAGTGTCTAAATGAGACTACTATAGGACATTTTGCTGAACATTACCCATCTTTAGCTTAGCAATGGTAACCGCAGCCATTTGATCGAGATGTTGTTCGTTTATGGCCTAAAGTTAACTCACACCAATGTTATTTAATGCAATATTCCACAATCAAATAGTAAAATCTCATTGCTTTTTACAGTGTTAGCCGTTGCAATGTTTACTTCAGGGTTGGCCTACACAAATATGTTATCACTGCACCACTCTATTACCACCCAAACATGAGGATTCCTGGGTTTACAAGTGAAACACGACTAATTCATTGATGGTACTTCTCTTTTTCAGAGATCAGAAAGACCATTCACCATTTCTGCATTATCATACACCTGCTCGTTTCAATGTTAGAGGAACAAAAGCCTTGCAGTGGCTCCTCTCATACTAATGCAGGGCTGTTGGAGGACTTGCGGGACTTTTACAATGGTTTAATGGAAAAGAGTCCAGGAGAACTATGTTCAGTTGTTCTGGTTCTCCATTAACATTCAGAGAATCGCCTGTCTGCCAGTCCATCCGAGTGTCCCGGCTCTCAGAGGAAACATGCAGCTGCTGTCACTAATACCAATTAAAAGTTGTGACTTTGCCTAAGAAAAAGAGGTCAGATTCTTCCTGTGATCAGGCTCTTCTCTTGGCAAACAAGGGTCACAGATTCTAAAAGTCGACCTCAAGAGAAATGACTTTAAACGAGGTGTTCTGGTACAAAGTGCCACTGTGCCAGATTTGGCAGTGCTATGGTACGATTTACAGAACAAGAGTCTGTGGCATCTTAATTTATGCCATAAATCATTCATAACCACAAGCCCTTGTTTACTAGCCTGATTATTCTTTGTATACGCTTATATGAAGATCACTTATTTATTAGAATATCATGCCCTATTTGAGCGTAATATATCAAGTCTCAAGCTATTCTCTTGAACCAAACTGGATGGTATTCAATACCGTCTTTTTTCACACTTCTTTACTAAAAACCATAAAGACAAATGTCAGTAATTATGTCCTAATGTGAAAATAGTGTTTGCTGCCTGATATCTAATGCACCAGCATTGCTCATTTAGTATGGAGAATTACTTCTGAACACAACTATAGGTGTCATTTCTCATCATTTTAATTATAAGAACTCTTTTTCATTTGCTCTCTCTTTGTTTTCAACGCATGCAGGAGAGTGATAATAAACACAATGCAGCAAAACAATGTCTGTCATTACACCTGTCTAGGGACTACAGTGAAAATTAGATATGTGATAAACTAATAGGCACATTTATAGAAACGTCTTTGAACTCTAAACTAAAGCTTTAAATTCATACCAACTCAAACATCCCTTTCACTGATTTTATTCTAATACTTTTAACCCAAAATGTACTTCAAGTCCAGAAATCCATGTCATTCAGGCATGACATACAGTTGAAGTGGGTTTTATTAAACTGAAAAAATAAATAAAATTGAAGGCTTTAACAACAAAAATGGGAGGTTTCTCCTATTTTTTCCCCTTAAACTGTGGGTTTTCTCTGGAGGTTTTTCCTTGTACGATGTGAGGGTCTAAGGATAGAGGGTGTCGTTTTTCTCATACTGATATTCTGAACAATCTGTGCGGTTGTATTCGCTGTAAAGTGTCTCTACTGTAGGCTATTTTTATTATATGTACAGCACTTTGGCACCACCAAAAATCATTTATAAATGTGCTATATAAATACAACTTGATTTGATTTGACCACCTTTGAAACTTTACCAAGTCAACCATGATTATCATACATCAGTCATTCATAGAGAATGTCTTATCTTGTCTACTGTGTGTTAAACTTTTGTTTTTTGTATATCCTTGTGTATTTTTATTTGTTGTGATTTCCTGTCGCTGCTACTGTATCTTGGCTCACAGGACTTGTAAGATAAATAACTAAGCTCAATGGGACTTCCTAGTGAAATACAAATACAACTATCTTCGTCTTCCAAACTGCCCTCGCTTCAATGCTAAGAGACCAACAATGGTTGGGCCCTCGATTCTATTCTCATTTTGTTTAGGAATAACAAACACTTTCAGCCCTCTGATATATAATGTTAAGTAACACACTGGTGTAAATGCAGGACAGATGCTCCCTCCCCTCCAGCCCGCTTCCCCTATATCACTGAACACTGAATAAAACACAGGTACAATGAGACACACACACACAACTGAGAATTGTTCCTAAATTAAGCATGGACATTGTGTGCACAAAGAACCGCTGAGTCGCCAAGAGGTGAGCCTTAACTAATGTGCAGGGGACCTGATTAAAAGTGACACACAGTGCAGACATGGGGACTCACTAATGGAAGCGTACAGTGTCTTAATGTGAACACATACAGGAATACACACATAGAATAAGGTTGGTGAAGGAAAACCACAGAGATTGGAGACAAAAAAAAGAATTGAAGAATAAAGAAACTGTTGGAAAATTCAAACATGAGGCCTGAATATATGAGGATGGTGCATGGGAGGAAAAAGAGAGAGAAAGAATGACAAATAGGACAGTGTTAGCAAACTAACGGGGAGGTATATTGTGAAAAGGGGGAAACGGGGGACCAGGTGTATAACGGGAGGGAGGAAGATAAAAAATAAACGAGTTAGAGGCGAGCACGGTGGAGGGGGGGGGTGACTAAGAAGCAACAAATAAGTCGAAGATTTCCATAGAGAGCAACGGAAGGGGGGGTGGAATATGAGCGAGGGGGGTAAGACAATAGGAAAGGTACAAATAAATGGAAAGGGGAGGGGGACCAAGGAAAATGACAGAATCAGAGTGTACAAATTAGATGAAAGAGGGAAAGAAAGCAGAAAGTGAAGCGGAAAACAAATCAGCAACACGAGAGAGAGGCGGGAGGAAAAGTCGACAGAACAAGAGAGGGAGAAATCTTGGGAGGGAGGCAGAAAATAGAAAGGAGACAACAATGGGTGAAAGTCGACATGGTAAGAAATATGAAGCAGCGAAAACAAATCAACTAACGGAGCAGAGAGAGAGACGGAACGACACAAAGGTACACAAGGGAGAGATGAGAAATGACGGAGGGAGAAAAGGTGAATAATAACTAGAGAGAAAGCTAACACGGAGGAAAATATATGAAGGAGGGAGATGGGACGGAGATAGCAACAGAAAGCGAAAACGGAGGAGGAATGATAAATGAGAAGAGTTAGGAGGAGGCGAGGAATCGGATGGCAAAACAACATAAACGACAGGAATATGAGACTGGGACATTCAGTTAGAGGCTCACACCTGTACGGATGAGCATTATACACCTGTAGAGGGAGTCTACATACATAATCAACAGACAGATGGTCGATGGTGACAGCAGGGCAGACGGAAAAGGCATCAGTGAAAGGGATGACAGGGATAATAGAAGGAAAGGATACAGTGAGGCGGAGGAGACGCACTATAGAAGACTACAGGTCAGCCATTACTGCACACGGAGATACAATATGGACAGAGATGATGTTCATGAAACATGAAAACAACATGTCACGCCTTTCATGAATGTAAAGTTGTTTCAGAAAATGATAGTGTATGGGTAAATGTAGCATCTTATAGATATGCAGACTTGTATTCTTCACAAGGAGTGTAACCCCAAGGTATATGTCAAATAATTGGCACAGGTAAGGTGAAATTGAGGGGATAATTTAAGGATGCATATTAGGATTTAACAAGTGTTTTCTTTCCAAATTGGGCTTTGGAAAACTGAAGTGGACATATGGTAATGGGAAGTGCTACAGAAATGACCTTCAGGATATAACTCATAAGCAGTGAAGTGAAGAATTACTGTTCTCACTTTAATACAACTTGGAGAAAGGGAATGGTGGCAAAAATAAAAACATTTGTATTGCTATTACATTTCTTTAACATAACTTTTTGAATACTTCAATGAAAAATTATATTGGGGTTATTTTGTTTCAAATAAGATGAGGGTGGCTGTCTTACACTCAAATATGGTTATAAATAATACATGAGACAAGTGTCTGGAAAACGTACTTTAAAAATGTTCACAAATAAACGACATTCCAAATGTGAACACAACATAACAGTAAGTCTAATGTAGAAAGTCAAGCTGTATATACACTACACATTATACAGTAATTGTAATGATGTAGATTGTTGTAATGTGTGTGAATAGATTAATGAATGCAATTGCAAACAAACATTATCTATGATATTTGTGGTACGGCAAGAGGGTTGTGGTGGAGTGGACATGGGGTTCCATGCAGTTATTTATTTTCTTTACATTTGTATTGATCTGTATCCTTTTTTCATCTTGTAAAATGTAATGTAATGTAAAAGTCAGTCGCAAAAAGATTGTCGTAATGTGCTCTTGTTGCAAAAAATGACCTTTTATTATAAGGACCTGCATTGTTTCTAACTGTTCCATAATGTCAGCACTTAATAAGCTGCTTTAATGAGGCGTATGTTTGAATTTACACTTCAGATTTCACTTGTTTATACTAAGTGGTGGCGCTCAAATTAAGCTAGGTTTGATGTATGGCGGTGCAACAGCCTGCAGTCTCTTTCTATTCTGCTCTACGGAGTCATTTCTTAATTCATGCTTTACATCTTATCAATCCTCTTCATAATGAGTTGGAAAATACGCTTGAAATTCCATTAGCTCCATTTGGTTTTCCATTAAATTCTTCCATGAGATGTATCTGTTTATTATTCCTTCTGCAACAGCCCAATTTCTCAACAGGAATTATTTGACTTCTCCGAAAATGGAACCAGTTAATCCTCACAACACTTATAATTGGTATAGGATCTATATCACTGTAATAGAATGAAGTCTGAGAAACTGAAATGATCCCAAAAAATCATTTGCATTGATTGCCTGTAATAGTTTTAGTTTTTCCCTCCACGACACCTGGAACCAGAAGCAGTTTGTCGGAGAATTGAGTGTGTAACAGAGCATTTCTGAGGGTGCACTGATGCATGTTTCCTCACAGTTTCAATTAGCTTTGCTTTTTTGAAAGAAAAGCGATCTTATTGTTCAGCGCATTGACTCTTGTGGCTTTGTGGGGGAAAAGTTAGAAAGTGTAGTCTCGCTGTATTGACCCATTGGTGCAACGCTAACTGAAAACAGGTGTAACCAGGGGGACAAAAAGCCTCAAATAACACACTTTCAATCGTCAAATATCTGTGATTGAAATGTTTCTGACTCCACATTATTAGTAATGATTTCCAAGCAGGTCGTATATTATTACTAAGGATTTTTGTCTGGCTGTTTTTGATGAATTATAAATGATGGGATGACGCTCAGACAGAGGGGAGGAGAAAGGATAGAGAGGAATCAGAGAGGCAGATGAGTGGAAAAAGAAGCGAGACAGTAATTGGACAATACCACCAAATGCTTGAGCAGAGAAGCGAGTGCAGGGTGAACTAATGGAGAAAAAAAGGGAGGAATAGAAATGTCACTCCGTAAAATGCTGGGCTAATTTGAGCCTATAATTACCTTGCCGATGAGTGGCAGAGGGGAGCAAGAAGCATTGGGAGGGGGGGGGGGGGGAAGACGTGTTATCGCATTGAAAGATAGATTTGACCAGCGATTGTGTGGAAAAAAGCACCAGGATAGTCAGCAGTTACTTAGTGACGTGTCACACACCAGCCCGACACACACACACACACATCAGGAGTGAGTCTGCTCGCGTTGGAGGCTCTCTCCATGCACGACCCCTCAAGGTGAAAGGTGCTTTCTTTGGAGATTACACCCTGTACGGCGGGGTGTGTGTCTGTACCTGCAGGGCCGGTGGTTTGCCCTTCTGAGGTGTGTGTTCCAAGTGTTCAAACACCTGGTCAGAGGTCCTGGATGTTATTAGAGTTAACAAGGCGGCACATGAAGTGTGTGTCCCTCTTGCTTTCTCATTTCATGTGTTCGTCACGTGTCACAGGTTTCGTGTGCTTTCAAACCACTAGT
Organism: Gymnodraco acuticeps; assembly: GCF_902827175.1. Taxonomy (NCBI): domain Eukaryota; kingdom Metazoa; phylum Chordata; class Actinopteri; order Perciformes; family Bathydraconidae; genus Gymnodraco; species Gymnodraco acuticeps. The sequence goes on along the minus strand of NW_022989748.1, from coordinate 945,873 downwards.
TTTTTGCAGCAGGACCACACATACTGGGGATGTTGGTCTGTGCAGTGGGAATGTTGGATAATGTTGGATAATGTAGCAGTGACCTCTTTAGAGCAATATGCCACCGGATGTTCTCAATATAAACGTGTAAAAGTAACTGTACATTTAGTTGTAAACGTGTACAAATATATTTGAAGAATGTTATCTGGACACGTCCAACATTTATGGATATTTTCAAGTTGCACAAAAGCTTGATTTGTGACACAAAGGAGATAATTAGGGATGCTCCGATCGATCGGTCACCGATCGAAATCGACCGATACTCACTCTCTACTGATCGATCGGTGCTCTCTAAACATGCCGATCGTGAGAGCCGATCGCATGACGTAAAATACATGACACTGTTCTCTGTGTGCGGCAAAACAAGCTCACCAAAATGGCTTCACCGGTCTGGCATTATTTTAAGGTGTCCGAAAAGTAAAATAGCGGTATGCAACGAGTGTGAAGCAGAAATCCTGCAGCTCCGCCCGCCGGACAGGTAAGCGCAGCGAAACACACACACAGGGAGAACCAGACCGTAGTTCATTTCCTCATATTCCAAACGAGAAATTACGGTAGCAAATCACCCGGTTCTTTACGACCAGAACTATTAACGGGATACAAACCGGAGGAACCAGGCATGGAGGGAGGTGGCAGAGACAGTGGGTGAAACTGGTAGGTTTTCGCCTGTTTGGGGAGTTTATATATATATATATATTGCTCGCATAAAATCCCCGGGTTTTTTTTGCTTTGTATGTCGGGGGCGGGAGATTCATGTGATTGGTTGTTGGTCGCGTTGCTCGCAAAAAATCCCCAAGCTTTCAGACACGCCCAGCTCCAAGATTTTTGAAAAGCTGCTGTGTGGACGTACCGTAGAATTAGACCTAACACACTTAGCTATTTTATCTACCTCTGGAACAAGCTAAACTAGTTATTATAAATATATGTATTCTTCACTGTCGGGTAACTCATTACTGGATCAGTGAGCTGCATGAGATACTGACAGGCTGTCAGGAGAGAGAGAGAGAGAGAGAGGGAGAGAGGAAAAGAGAGCGCTTCCGCTCATTTCTCCCGTGTTATTATCCAAAGTGAATGTAAACTTGAATAATGTACATCATTTGAATGTAATAATTAAGTTGATTGTTGTTTGTGGAAGCTCCAGTGAATGAGCCCCATTAACTGAGTTTTAAACATCACTTTAAATGGAAGATTTAAAGTGATGTTTAAATCTTCCATTTAGGCCCCGCCCACTCGATCGGTGATCGGCCCCGAAATTGGCGATCGGAGCATCCCTAGAGATAATGGTGCACTCTTGGATGTTACAATGCACATCAACAGTGGAAAATATGCCCTGAACGCAGCTTAGGAATGAGGAAAAGCAAGAATCAACTGGTGGCCGTGCATCATCAACACTCTCTGGGGAAACATCCTTCTTAAAGTGTGTGGAAGTCATTTAGAGATTTACATTTGTATTCTATTGCATGCAGAGATTTTCTTTATCAAGCTCCAAACAACCAAAGCTCTTGAACCGCTCATTACTGACTGCTTTGTTTACAGCAATGAATAAAAGAAATATAATGGCGACAAATCATGACTGTCAATCGACATGGGGAGCAGGCTGTTTATGGGGTGCAGATGAAGGTGTTTATGATTATGTGGGACAAACACACTTCCTCTAATTAGGACTCAAACTATTTTGAAATTGTTTCTTAGGAGAATGGGGGACACACGCAGAGAGAAACAGAAGCGTGTGCACAGCCATACAAACAAACTGCATTGTAAAACGTTACATTAAAACACTGAGTGATGAATGCAAATGTGTTCCAATCGAAGAAACAAGGCTGCATCTAGGGTCTGGCGCGGGGGGTGGAAATAGAAAGACAGATGTGAGGTTGACACAATCTGAAGTCTGATTGATGGCATGTATTATGGAATGACAGCTGTATCCTTTTCTGGTATTCAAATTCAGACTGATAAGGAATGAAACAAGATGAAGGAGTAAGGTGTTCCCCCAAGGCTACAAATACTGCAGAAGTAAGGTTTTCTTTCTCTATCTAAGGGTGGTTTGCTTTGGATTTCTCAAAAAGTCCACGAAACAGCAGATGACAGTGGGGAGGGAGGGCAAACAGGGGGAACAGGTGCTGAGTAACAGGAGGAGGTGGATAATAGAAAGAGGAGGCAAGAAGGGAACAGCAGGATGTGGCCTTATTACTAGCTGTCTTTTTGTGGAGACAGAGGAGGTGTAACAGGGGGGGTAAGGAGAGAGAAAGAGAAAAATAAGGAAGGAGAAAGGATGAGAGGAATTTTAAAGACAACTCGATACATGGATGAGTTAATTGAGATGGGGAGAGAAAATCTGAATATAAGGTTATTAAAAAATTTGAAATTAGCCGGCCGTCGGGGGGGGGGGGTCAAAGGATACAGATGAAACCAGTTCAAGGCCTGGGGGGACCATGCAAAGTTACATGGGGATAATGCTACATTATCAAATCTGTGTTTAAATCAGCAGAAGCTAGTTAGCTGTTAGCGGTTAGCATCCTTTGGGCAGCGCAGTCCTGCTAAATAATGGATCTAACAGCTAACGTTAACAGATTGCATCAAGTTACATTTTGAAGCTATATGTAGTATAAAATCCTTTTGGGCTTATGACATGTCATGATGTGTTCAAATGCAATCTCAATCCAGTCCTTGAAGAAGATGATTTCACAGTAATATGAATTAGAGGAAATGATGACCAGTTTGATTTCCTAACACATGTTCTGTCCAGCATACAGTACATAAAACTACTTATGCCATGTTTTAATCAAAGTAAACATACATAGCATACAATTCTGTATTTGTGATTCATTTGAATGTGTGTTGCGCACAACAGGTATAACATTAATTGGGTCTACATTGTCTTCTTCAGCCCTTATCACTCTATGGGAGAAAAGGCTTTTCCACTCGTGCTTCTTAGCTAAACTGATCGCAAAGATCACATGCCAAAAGATTGACGGATACATTGAATCTGATGAGATGAAAAATAGATTAAAATACAAAATGTCAAGGTGCTGCTATATGCTGGGTCCCAAAGCACCTTGTGCATCCCTTCCTGTCATCGTGTTGACAGAACTGCCGCTACCCTCCTGCTGTGACATCCATCACTCCTCATCCCCTTCCCCTCTCCCTTGGTTTACACCCTGTTATTGAATATTTAAAATATACATTTAAAGATACATGAATGTGAAGCCGGACACTTTTTAAAGAAAATGAAGGAAGTGTATGCTTTTAAATGACGTAAAACATGCTTATTAGATGGCTTTGATATGACTACACCATGTGCAAATCTTTCTCCGGTGTTTCAGCAGTCACTCAAAGAGCTGCCATTTAAAAAAATGCTCAAGTACATGAAGCTAGTTTAATATGTATATGATGGACTAATGCATAATTGATTCTAATTTGCATAATTATTTTATTTTACATTTGATTGGTATGTACTTAAGCGTAAAAAAAAAAATCGTTAAATCAAACATCTTTGCTGTGAAAATGCACATGCGATTGTTCTGGTTGGCCATATTTATTTAAAGTTTTTAACAATCAGGTATATTCATTATGTTTTGGAAGACAGCAGGTGCACCAGCTCTCTGGACTTTTACATTGGAATGCAATGCACTGTGTTGGTAGCGATGCGTTCAGGTACAGGTGGGAACATGAAATTGAGTCAGGAATGAGTTAAAGTAAAAACTCCATTACAAGTCTATCAGACACCAAAAACTGAGCCGGGATTTAAAAAAACATTAGGAAGTTTAACAGCTGTGTTTTGTATTGGCACCCCTGCTGTGTCAATGTTGTAGCCTCATCGAAATTACTGAAGAGATGAAGAAACCATTATGGCAGTAGTCAAGAAGTTTGCAGCAGATTCAGCCTCTATTTGTGGGTGCAGTCTTTATTTCTTCACCACCTAAATGTCAGATTAACAAAGTCTCTCCAGTGTGAGGACAGACTGAAAAACATTTAGTCCCAGAACAGAGAAGAGTCTGAACTGCAAAGCAGCAGACAGTCAAAGTGCAGACAGAGAGCAACAGCAGGGGGGTGCAACACTGCAATTGTGGGTCAGATCTTTAAATAAAAGCTGAGTAATGGCTGTTTTTAAGACTGCTCTCCTCTTCCCGGTGCACACGGTCAATCCACCTTGTTTACTCCTGTCTCTCTGCTCGCCTACTTCTTTCACCGGCTCTGAAAGCTCCATTACAAGATGATAATAGAACAAGATAAAAAGGTCTATTATTTCTCGGGAATCAAAAGACGAAAAAAAAGGATGAACCCATTACTGGGGCAGCAGGTTAGATCTTTGCTTCAGTTTTGCTCACAAACGCATCAGTCTTTTGTCTCTACATCCTAATAAAAATGTGTTCCTCCTCTTCTTGGTTCCTTTCTCCCCTATTTGTAATCTGCACCCCATTTCCCAACTCTCCTACTATCTTTTTCTTTTGGAAAAGCATTTTATTCTCTAGTGCTGTGAACAGGAGAGCTGATTATGGAACACTTTTTCTCTTTGGTGTACAGTATGGCTTCTGCCCTCTCTCGTAGACAAGCAGCAGCTTTTTCACAAAGTGGTGCAAGTGACAGCATTTTCAACCGGGCCACTTAAGTTGGAGTTAAAAGCTTTATGGTAGCAACAACAACCGCCATACAATGACATCATCCTGAGCTCGGCAAAGACTACAGACTCTCCACCAATCAATGTAAATGATCTAAGTTGCAACTCAAGGGACCACGAGCCCATAGCTTGACGACCGCTCCCCGGCTGTCATCCACCCTTCACTGTCACTCAGCTGCTCACCTTGTCACAGTCCTTTGGATAATAATTTATTCATGTGTCCCTCCAACATGGCATTCCTCCATCTACTCTTTTCCTGTGTTGATTGTGTTTGGTCCATGTGTATTGCGTGGTAATGGTAAAAGGGGTCAGGGTTGTCCCTTTGCATAGCTCAACTGGGGGTACGGTGTAGGAGGGCAGAGAAACAGACAGAGGAAGGGGGCAGACAGAGAGATGGAGATAAGTGAAGAGGGGGAGACGCAGTGCTAGAAGCAGGGAGGATAAAGATGTGGGAGGGAACATTTACATTATGTCAAGATGAGTGGTATAAGTGGGAGGGAAGCATCGAGTGATGCTGGAGGAGGAGAAAATATGGGAAAGGAAGTCCTTGAAGTGGAAAGGTCACAAGCTACTCTACAGTGACTCCGCTCTGAGGTGAAATGTAGTGCAAGCAGCTATTTTCACAGTGAGCAGTAATGCTACCTGAAAGTGTGAAATCCAAATAATGGGGGTGTTCACGAAATGTTTTACAGACCTGCATCTGAAATGTATGCTACTGATTTGAATATAGCTCAAGAAGCTAAATTGACAAAGAAATGTCTCACCTGAATGTGGTGATTTATCAGGCTTAAAATAAACAGTTTGGTCTGATCATTGAGCCATATAAACTGTTAATTCACTACTACTAACACCCCATGGGGGGTTAATTAATGGATTTAAATGCAACTGAAATAAATCTGTGTGCACAACATAAGCATTAACTCTCCCCCTCAGAACCTACAGACGGTGATTTGTTTGATTGGAAAGCCAGCGGTGCAGGGCGAATTCAATCACATCCAAGGAGTCAAAAGCCAGCGTGTAAAGCCACCATGCAGCAGCTGCAGTATTTTATTCACTGCATCCATGATAAGTGGAAAGAAGGGGAGAAACAGTAAGAACCCAGAGGGTCTCTGCGAAATGTATAGTTCCCCAATGGCAGTTGACATGCAGACAATATCATTGATCAGCTTCCCCTCACTGCTCAGCTGTAAATCAATGTTTCTGACACCACAGCCAAGAAAACTGAGGGAAAAACACACCATGTTACCTGTTGTTTTGCTTATCTGCTCTGTTGAGCTCACCCAAATAAAAAAACATTTTTCCTCTACCTGCAGTGCTTTTTTTTGTTGTTGTGGTGTGAGGGGCTGAGTGTTGGTCATAGACATGTCTGCCTTTTCTCCAATCTAATGGAACTAGATGGCACTCAGTTCATGGTGCTCAAACAAACAAAAAATACATTTGGAAAAATCTCAAGAGCAATGTCTCTTTCCAGAAATCATGAGTGAGATATTCAAGATGAGAGGCGATGCCAGGTGATATGATGGAGAGAAAATAGTTCCTATAAAGTGCTGACAACACTTGCAACATCTTAGATTGATAATAGCACTATACGAATAAAGAACATGTACGTTTTAGTTTATAAGAGTTAAATGAACTGTTGATGAACACACTCCAGCAGAGAGTAGACTATAGTACAAACAGAGGCCAGACATAGCCAGAAGGCTTTTTAAGCACTATCCTCGGCTGGGGTCAGAATCACCATTATCTCTTAACATTAACTTTAATACATGGCGTGATTTGTTTTCATTCTGATCGAATGGCTGTTTTGTTCCCATTAAACCTTGTTTTAACTAATGTGCCATTTGTATTGATTCAAACTGGCTTTCATTGCCATTGAATTATTCGCCAAGCACGTGGAAACACCGTTAAGGCTTTAAAACAAGCTAATAAAGAATCTGCAGAAAGAAACACATTAAAGAAAGGGATGGGATGGAAGAAGAGGAGGCGGGTGTACAGTCCAGGGTGAAGGGCAAAGGCATGACAGCAAAAAGCATCGAGGGTCACACCTCATCAGCGAGAGAAAGATTTATAGGTACACAGAGAAAGGGCGTGATTCACAGGATGTGTGCCATGTGGAAAGATACACAGAGCACTCCTATAGAGTCAAATACGTCATCACATATGTGGACAGTCAAAGAAAATCACCTGTCCTCTCATGCAAATGCACACTAAAGGCACGGTATACTGTACATCCCTCTCTCAGAGATAAAGATGCACACAGTCAGGCATACAGAAATAAGGGGAAATCCCAGCCTCCCACTCACAGGCCTCACATGACAATGTAAGTTTATAATTGCAGGGCTGAAAGTTAATATATGGATCAATATGACAGACCCATTATTCAAGTGCTGGTTGATCCCTGCAGCTGTGACTGAACACATGTGCACACACTTATTTCAGGAGGACAAGTTTTCTCTTATTAGCTGATATTTCTGGTATAAACGGTGTGAATGAAAACACTGAGTGTGCTATAAAGGAGAATCCTCTCAGCTCTTCATTGTTCAGTTTGTCGCCCTCATTAGCGCAGTGAAGATTCACCGATTCTCATCGGTGCACCAGCATAAATGTTCAAAATGCGAGTGCACCGGTTGAAAGAGTGCACATCGGCTACAGTTTGGGTTGAACTCGCGATTAATCGATTGTTCGAAAAAAACAATTCATTCATATAATATCCCCTCATCCTGTCAGCACTCCGCAGAGACGATCTCTGATCTTTGCGTCGCACTACGGAGGCCGAGAGTCTCAGTTATCAACACACATGGATGTCGAGGAGAAAGAGAAACACAGCGCACCTACAAATCAAACGTTTGGCAAAACTTCGGATTTTTCAAGAAAGACGATCAACTTGAAAAATCGCTCTCAAATTGTAAACGATCCGGTGCCGCTTTAAAGTACACAAGTAAGTTAGTACGACGTGGGGTCTGCGTCTGAAAATAAAAACCTGAATGTAAGACATATGAGTTAAATCACTCAGTGAGGTGTTCCGTCAGAGAGAGAGTGGTGTTTAGTTTACAACAGCCTGACTGCCAATAATAGTTGAAATGTCTTCCTTACTGTAAGCAGTTATAAAATACCTGTTTGTGAAAGGTTATTTGTATTCTTTATTGTTCCTATAGAAACCACTGCTTTCTGCTCACTGGTGAGTTAGCCTATGAGTGTTAAGCACATCAGGCTGGCAGCTGTATGGGCATTGCACTACGGTAGTTGTTATTTGCACATTGTTAATCATGGGCAATGCATCCTTAAATTGTTTAACTGTGAGGTGTTATAACATTGAACTGTACTCTGGAGACAGAGAACACTACTACACTTGTGAAAAGGCCTGTTTGTGAAAGGTCCCAAGTGTTTGTTTTTTTAAGGTAAAAAATAAACAGCATGATGGGATGTGCAGTACTAGAAGAGAGAACCAAATATGTAAAGCACTTTTTTGTTGATTTATGATTTGCTGCATATAAGGAATAAAAAAAAATCCTCTGTCGTACCATATTGAATTGTATCATTATTTTGCATCGTGTTGAATCAAATCGTATTGAACTGTATCGCAACGCCTGGTGCTTCAAATGTATCGTTAATGTATCGTATCGTTGGCAACGTATGGAGATGCGCATCGCATCGGCCTCGGTGATGGAGATGCACATCCCTAGTGTGCGTTGATACACCTGCAGATGTATGCTGCAGAGACCAGGCTGGGGAAGAATACTTTAATGTGATGCCATGCTGCTTTATAGGCTAAGTATACACTCAGTGGCGGCCGGCCCATAGGGGCGCCGCCCCCCCTCTTCCCAAATAAAAAAATATATATATATATATATATCGATATAAAAAATATTTATTTTTATTTTTAATAAACAAGGTAAATATTATATCATTGGTATCAGTAAAATGTATAATCTACAATAAAATCTTGTTTAAAATTGTGTTACGATGTCTAAAGTTACTGATAAGTCACATGTTTCCTGCCTGGCCTTGCCCGTGTATCATTACCCTCTCTCGTGTGGGCGCTATGCACAGCACCCAGACGAGAGCAGAAGCCAACTGTTGCTATCTTTAAACTATGCCACCGAAACAATTTCAGCCAATCAGCGTCGTCAAATCTGATGGTCACAGGGCGCCTACGTCAGCGCCCGGTGCAGTCTGTGAGTTGTTTGGGCTCGTATCCAAGGAGACAAAACAGGAAGCTGTCATTCACTCTGGAAGCTATCATTAGCAGCTAATGAAAACTCAGTTTTTTACATAAAAATTGAATTATGGATTATCAATACTTTTTTCAAAGTGACAGACACATTGGATTAACCTATGGATTAACCTTCAGCCGCGTTTTTCTCGTTTTTGATCAGAATAACAGCAAAAGGTGAGCATATATCTCCGTGTTTTGCTTAACAGGTTAAATGGGAATTAAATAATGTTAAGTAATTTTGAGTGTTCCCAAAGCCCAGGTGTTCTGCAGTTTTAGTGGGCCTACTGTACTGTTGCACAGTTTATACTGTAGAAACTATATCCAGGACAGGGTGTTTGGAAGTTTTGGAAGATTCATAGCTAACCACACTGAAGATTATGGAGGTATTGATCAGTCTTCTCATATTTTGAAGCCTCAATTTGTCCTTCCCCCCCCTCTAACATCACCCGAAGTCATAATTTAAGGGGTCTTTTCTCAATTTTTTTTTGCGGGGGACTATCCCCCCGGACCCCCCTAGTATTGTTTGGTCACCATTTCCACAGCCACAATGAAAAGTGGCCAAGAGCTACTTGCATGCATCGCTTACATTTATTCACATAGCACTCATCAGTTGAATTAAGCTACTTCTGTGTGAAATTGCAATACCTAAAGCTTACCTAAAATCTTAACTTCACATCAAGGTCCAAGAAAACGACAATTTCTCACATATTAATATGGACAACATACATCACTGAAGATTCACATAAATGTCCAAGAGAAAACTTAATGTTTTCACTTCTTATTATGGCCCACATAGTAAATACATCGCCTTAATCACCACCTTGCAAGCATCTTATGGCACGTGTAAAATAAGTGCATTCACTCTTTTTTTACAGTTAGTGAGATGACTGGCGCTGAATGGAGTCCACCATACAGGTGTATGCTGGAGTGTACCCACTTAGGTTCACTCTAATAGTCATTTACATGTTCATCAGTCGATCTTGTTCTGTATTTAGATTTCATTCATGTCAGAAAAAGCTGCTTCACAAAGGTCTGTAGAGCCAAATAAAGCAGATGTGTTCAGTGCTGCTTGGTGAATGTTCTTATAATTTTCTGGGTCTACAAGGCTCCAGAAATGTTGTGAGTTTTGCTGAGACTTAAGCTGAACATTATTTTGGAGATTTATAACCTCCACCTCCATCTCCACAGGATTGACACTGAACAGTGCAGCCATATTTTCATCTTCTTCGTCTTGACATTAAATTATAAACCATAATTAATCAATTGTATAGGTCTAGCCTCCCTATATCTGTGTGTGACATTTTTCCATCCTCAAAAACGAATACTGCTGCAGCTTCAAGCAACGGTCTTCTGTTAAAAAAAGGACACTGAATGTCCTGAATGAGGCATCACACACATGACTTAAGTTTGAACACAGCAGACAACAGGAGTATTTACAACAGCATTATAAAAACAAAAATAGTGCATGTGGGTGCACACTTACATTCTCTGTCTTACTGTTACATGAATCCCATGAATGTATGAGATTAAGTTAGCTTCATCATCTCAATCAGTGATTAAGTGAATAATAAAGTTTCTATTAGGTCACTATCAGCCTGTCACTCTTATTAGTAGGTATTTTTCAGGAGGGGGCGGGGTTTGGATGAACGGAGAGGAGACGGTGATCGCGGAAGCTTTCCTCCTGCCTTCACAAACTTTACACAAGTATTTATCAACTGAAAATAGCAAGAGGACATTCATACTCTGCAATCCAAGACTTGATTGAATTCACCAAAAACCTGACATTACGATAACGAGTGTTTTTAAAAAACACAAATCCCTCCCTGTGTGTCTCTGAGCCGCAGCGACGCGGACTGATTCAGAGCGGATCATTCTGCTGTTGGTTCTGGACTGGTGCTGCTGGATAAAGCAGACTGCTCCATGTGTGATCGACGTGTTGGAGACCCCTGGTTTACTCTATATTGTTGTGGAAATATTTTCCAAGGCCCATAACTTTGACCCAGTGTATCAGTTCAAACTGTCCTGACTGAGCACAGGCACCTGTAACCTTGGCTGCTGTGCTCTCAGTGTTTTGTCTCCCTGTTCCTGCCTGTTGGCGTCAGCTGATAGAGGTGTTATCATTCTATCTTGTTATGCAGCATGTTGATGATGCTCTCTGAACTAGCTAAATACATGGGTCTGGGGTAGAGTTGTTCAGAATTGACGTGGCAACTCTACCGTGAAGTCAGAACCTCTGACTCTTGGACTTGTGATGTGAATCCTCCGGCCGTAACTCCAAATAAACCATCATGTGTTTGACATCAAAGCTCCTGCTCTTCCCGTGTCTCCTTCCTGAGTCGGTGACTCCCACTGCATAGCTACACAGAAGTTTCCTCTACATATATAACATATGGTCTTTTCTGAAACTGCCTACATTTTCACTTAGTTAAAAGCAGAAAGTACTATATTGTATAATTAATCAGGAGCCCAGTTGGGGTCTGGTGTTTTACCAATCAGTGTTAACCCAGCCTGGAAGTGTTTAATGCACCATCTGAGTGAAATACAAACTGCTGTCATTGCTAAAGTTGCAAGTACTAAGTAAAAATCTCATTCTGTATTAGTATTCAAGATAAAATGCTGCTTTTCCACTATTGAGCAGCTTTTTTCAGCTCCACTGTGAGAATTTGGGCAGAACCTCAAGATCTGCTGTAAACACAGACTTGAAGATCCCACTGAGAAACACTGCTGCCGCACACTCTCTTTTCATTTAGGGCCATCAAGCCTTGGAACATGCTTCCAGCCGAGAATAAAACGTGCAAAGACTTTTACACTTTGTCCCAAGGTGCAAAACAAACTGTTCAACATTAACTTGACAGTAATCTGAGTATTTGGATGAAATTAATAGTATTATAGTTGTACTTGTGTCTTTTTTATAATAAATAATGTTTAAGTATTGGCCGATTGTTATGTTTGTATCTGGCCGGAGACTGCTAGCTAATAGCTAACTATATCTGGCATTAAATGATCTATTCTCTTTTTTTGACTGATGTATTCTTATGCATGGTCCTTATGTTTCTGCCCCCCATGGGGAAGAACAATCCCTTTTATCCCTTACTTAGAAACATATTTTTACCAGATAATTTCAACAGATTTTCTCCAGACTCCAGAAATTACATCTCACAGAGGAGTAATTGCTCCTCTGTCGACATGTGGTCTCCCTGACCGCAGCAACACATAACCTGAAAGTCATTCCAAGGTGACCCCTACCTCGATCCTGCCGGTGTCGGGCTGGAAGCCTCTGGACGGGTCCTCGGTGGTCACTCTGCACTGGATGGCGCAGCCGTTCACTCTGATCTTGTCTTGTTTGAGGGACAGCTCAGGCAGGCTGCGGCCCTCACACACATGCAGCTGGGCGTGCACCAGGTCCACACTGTGGGACAGAGAACATGAAAGATAAATACATTTAAACCCTGAAAATGGTGTGTGTAAAAACCATAGACAAAACCCAAGAATAGCTATTCATGGCTCTGCAGTGGAGGTGAGGATATGTTCAAACACTTCTCATTTAAACAATTGAATCTCTGGTGCGTGACAAGTAAACCAATCCCTCATGGATACATCCTAATAGCTAAAACAAAGTAGATTAAAATAAAACAAACTATTACAAGTTATAATTTGATGTTGATGGAACAATGGCCCCTGGGGAAGCGAGCAGAAAACACAATTTGTAACACATGAAAACAACTAAACACAACAAACTTGTGTGTGATTATAGATTGGAAGGAATGCAACAAAGAATGTTTAAAGAGTAAAAGCTTGGCATCAGTTGAATTGCAAGTCTGTACAGGGCATTGCATTCAAATGAAATCCAGTCTCAAGCAGGTTTATAAATATTCTAAAACTGTCACATTAAGTGAGTACAATGCAAATATGACTAGGCAAATACATCAACACTGTAACATGTAAACCTCTGCTTGTGTGCAATTGATAATCTCATTTCAAAATAAAAAGCATAGAGCTCCCTTTGTGTCACATAGTATATATATATATATATATATATATATATATATATATTCTATATTGACATACTTCTTTATTTAACTGTTAATTGTTTGGCTTGAAAAAATGGTGCATGCCCTCGAATTTATCTCATCACATAGGTCGAAGTAGCCAGATCTTTTATTTACTTAAAGTAGCAATACTACGATTTTTAAACTTCAACATCTGTCCAATTTTAGTAGGCCTAAGCAAATAAAAGTGCAAATGTTACAAGAGCAAGTATTCCATTGCCCCACACACACACAGACGCGTAGGAGTACATTATATGTATTCAGCAATTACCCAATATTAGCAATAATTTAAAAGTGAGAAGGTCATAGATAAGTTATGTTCTTATTTCCAGGAGAAGTAACCCGGGCTCATTGGTATGCATTTATTTAATTGTAAAGCTCAAATGAGACTGGCTGGGTTAAGCTTCCTGACCTCGTACAGTCTAATGCACAGCCAAGATGTATGAAAGTGTTCTGTCTTTATTGTTTTTTTGGAGAGACTTTAAATGCAGCAGTGCCCAGACACAGAGGGAGGGGACACTAAATGTTTTAAATGGCTGTGTTCCTGCGCCCAATCCTCTGCCAAACACAAACTGCCTTTAAGGGTGAGGAGAGACAGAAGGCTCCCAAACAAGCGGCCATTCTGGACACCGTCTTGGCTGGCGTCTCCTTAATGTCTCAATTAGCTGATATCCACATTCTGGCCAAACAGAAGGACAATTATGCATCAGCCTGGTGTGAAATGTGTTGGTAGAATAAGCAGATCCCTCCGTGATAACTTAGACCGCTGCTCGCGTCATGTTTGTTACACGCCATGAATATGTTGGAATCTTTTTAAATTAGACAGCGTGTCCTTAAATAATAAAAGGACACAATGAAGGGAGTCACGTTATGAGCGATGCCCCTGATAGTGGTTATGGAAACGATTCTGCAGAACTTTATACTTTAATCAGCGCACCAATTTGTTTCCAGATTTAGATTATTTGCTTGTCTTTGTGGGGTCCAAACGGCTCTCTACGGGGAACGGGCTTTCTAGTGAACTGTCGCCAAGAGTTCAATGTTTGAGGATAAAGTCAACTGTTGGGTTTGAATGCAGTGTTTTCTCAAATTATTTTTTAAATGTATTATCAGTCTGGCCCCAGAGTTTCTTTCAAGAAAACAAAACTGTAAAATAGTATATTGTAGATAAAAATATTTACAATCAAGTGTTGTCAACTTTGAAAGATATTACCATCTGAAATCAAATTAATATATGATAAAACATCCTGAACATGGACGAATGCTGGCTAAAAAAATTATTGTAAGTCGCAGGGGCGTCGCCTGGGGTAGGCATCCGGGGCTTTAGCCCCGGATGTTTTTTCTTTAGCCCCGGACAAATTCTCCCTCAATAATATAATACATTAACCTACTTTACCTATAGGACGGACGGCAGAAATGTAATTTCTCATGTTCAGTGAATGCAACACAGAGGCAACTCTCCTCTGTGACAATGTTTAAACTTTAAACTGTCAGCCCCGGACGCGGAGATTCTGAAGATGGACATTAGACATTTCTTTAATAAAAAAGACGGCAATTCTCAAGTGGTGGCTCACACAACAACCCCAGAGAAACCACCTGAGCCAGATGAACAAGGTATGTACCCAGGCCCGGACTGGCCATCGGGAGGACCGGGAGGTTTCCCGATGGCCTGGCCTGTTAAGTGGCCTGCTGGCCTGAGGATTCTGTTTTTTATGTATGGTTTGTGAACGCAACGCTGCGCAAATGTGGGTCTGACTCTGCCTCACAGAGGGTGACTGGCTGTCTCCATGATGTGGCCTGCCGACATGGGCACTTTCATACAGATCATACTAATGCCCTCGATTGGTCTCTGTGTGTCATTCAAGCTCGGGAGGGTATGTATGTGTGGCGCGAGAGCGAGAGAGAAAGCGCGTGCACCGGTTACGTGTATTGTTGTTGTTAGCATCTGGTGCTAGTTAGCTGCGCTAACGCATATCATGAGCTGTCAACAAGGTGGAGGAGAGTCCTCTCCAGTCAGACTGAGAGACTGATAACTACAGCTCAGGTGAGGTAAAGGACTCTGAGTGTTTAGATAGTTAACTTAGTCTAAGTTCTCTGTGGGTCTCAAACGGTTTGGTCACCATTTATGTAAACACATATTTCCATTTGAAGGGGGAGTGATTAGTAAAATATGGATGAATAATTAAAAAAATGTTTTAACTAGGTGAAAAAAGGGCAAGATAAACTTGTTAGCTAAAACTAGTCTTTGCTGCTGCCTCAAAGAGGAGCGGGGGGAGAGGAGGGAGACAGGAGAGGCTGGTTCAGGAGCACAGACACACTCACAACTATAAATGTACCAAAAACAAATAAATAAACAAGTTTCAATGTTTTTTCATATTGGATATGGTATGTTATTGGTTATGGCCATGTTATTATGATTTTATGATTATTTAAATGTATACAGTTCTGTCTCTTTATTTCCCCCTCAAAGTGAACCAGATTGATGCATTTAAGTCCAACATTTAAAAAATAAATCTTACCGGGGGAGCATGCCCCCGGACCCCCCTATAGGATTTGAAGTCCACCTGCACTTAAAATATGTTCACATAGGTTCCTAAATAGATTTGCACATTATTTTAAACAGTAACCCATGTCCATATGTTTATTCTAGGGTAGTAGATTTAAAGTTTAGGGCTATCACTATGGGCAGCAACGCTGTAAATATTGACAAATAAATCCAGAAAAATGGCACAAAAGAAAACTGGTAGTGGCCTGGCTGGGTGTATAATTCCCGGCCCGACTTATTTTTCCCAGTCCGGCCCTGTATGTACCTGTCAGTAAACTTACAAGTTATGCGAACATGTAAGCAAAGCATACATTATAGTTACGTTGACGTTACTTTGAATCGCGCGGGTAAGCTAAACCGTTAGCAAGTAGCTATAGCTAGCCAGATATATTAAATAAACACTTTGTCATACAATCTAAATGTTGTGTTTTTTTAGCGTTACTTGGTGATTTCAAAGAAAGCTCTCTGGGAAATGTTGACTTACTGTCTGTGTTCGACATGAAGCTAGAAGCTACCTTACAGTAGTACACAGTTGATCCTGATTCCTGAGTCCTGTCAGTTAAAGTGTTTCATAGTTAGCTTAGCTAAGCATCAACCTAGCACTGAAATATATATGGATGTTATGTGACATTTCTGAGAAAAAGTCAGCTGAAATGGTGGCATAGTTGCCACTGCTTTACGTGTCGACAGCATGTTTGAACGTATTTGCAGCAGTACATGTGGCTGTCTGGCCACTGACGTTGCCATAACAACACCTGCATTTAAATGTGCAACCTCTTTTTGTGACAGATTTTGCATGAAAATATAATTCTTCTGATTTATATTTCCTATTGACAGCTAGTTTATATGTGAACATTATGAGATGGACAGCCAGCTAACAAGCTTTTTATACAAATATTTCAGATCAAAGCCAATCCAGTGGGGCTCCTGAAAGGGAGCAAGGGACACTATGCTCCCAAATATTAAGCCTTGACCCGCATCTTAAAATTGATCTGCATTGTCGGAGGCCTTTTTTCCTCATTATCATGTCAAATTGTACAGCTTTCCTTAGTGTTGAATGCAGAAAGATGACTATATTAGAGTATTAAGTGAAAATGACTATATTAAAGTTTTAAGTAAATATATTAAGTGAATTACTCAAACTGCATTTGTATAGGAATGATTCTGTCCTATTGGCAGATAACTACTCTAACAGTGATATCTACAAGAGATGTAAATTTAACTATTTTCAATTGGTTAGTATTACATTTTGTGACAGTGTGGTGACACTCATTTTAATGAAGACAAATGTGTGTATCTTGAAATTCATTTATTTGACAGAGCTGGAAACTGATACATACTTGTTTGTGTTTACCTACACAGTCATCACAGATGAGCCAAACAGAGTAGAGGATGAAGAAAGGAGAACAGGAGAAAGGGACACACAAGAAGGAGAAACAACAGACAAGAACGACAATGGAGACGACAATGAACAGGAACACCAGAACAGACAAGAGTCAATGAGTAACATGACTGATTTAGGGACTGCAGATACAGGGCCAAGGCAAGTGAGACATCACTGCTTTCCATCCAGCATGTTTGGCCAGCAGAAGAGATCATTTCAACCGCAAACAGCAAGAGATGAGGGATTATTATTTCCTCCTTCCATCCCTTTTTTCTGTTTAATCTGATTACTAACAACTTCTAATAATTTGACATAGTTTATGATTTAATTGGAAAATGAAGTGTTTTTAAATAATAAACCCGTTTCTGATTCTTTGATTTCTTTTTGACATATGGGTGTTGAGAGATGTATCCATATTTCTTAATGTTGCTCTCAAAGTGCACAAGATTGATGCTTTTAACTTCAGTATTTAAAAAAAGTCTTCCTGGGGGACCCCAGAGGAGGTGAGTTCCCCCCAAAATAGCACTTTATCTCTGCTTATGTAACTCCGGTGTAGTGTCCCCTCGGCAACAGATCACTCAGAGCTGGTGATTACTTTCCTGCATTTCAATGGACAGCATATAAAAAGGACACGTGAGCTGCATTGCTTAAGAGATCCTCTCATGCTATCTCTTTTACAAAATAAGTGTCCAGTTAACAACAAAACATCAGTGATCGTATAGCTGTAGTATATTTTTCACAAGCAATGTGAAACATTAAACTTATACAAACTGGTGTACAAAACTCACATACCTGCGTTGATCTACTGGAGTATCTCTACTCTTTCTTCTCCACATCTCTTGTCCACCATCAGAGATTGCAAACATTTCAGAAACAGCTAGAGGTAGGGGACAAACAACTTGTTCGCTGGGCATGTCAAAAACCTCCCTGCTTTGATCAAGACTTTAGGGAGCCTTTCAGCCCCTCTAGCAAAGGGACTGGAAAGCAAGCTTTGAAAATGCAGTACCATCTACATGCTGTCCTGTTCCAGACACTGCTCTCAACCACTCAGGGCCTGCTTGAATACCTGCAGAAAGAAACAATTGACTTGGTGCAGGCAGTAGATTACAAAACAGCAGTTGAGAACACACTGAAAAGTTACCAAAGTAACGAGAAAGCACATGAGGTCTATGACAAGACCAAGGCCCTGTGCAATGATCTTGATATTCCCGAAACTGTGACACAGAGGAAGAAGCGTAGAAACATGGAAGACTTTGTAGTCGAGGCATCATGTGGAGCAATGTGAAACATTAAACATAAATAAACTGGTGTACAAAACTCACATACCTGCATTTCAATGGACAGCATAAAAGGACTCGTGAGCTGGGTTCTGGTGCTCAGATTAGCTATTGATGATCACGTTGATAAATCATATAAAACAATTAGCCAATACCACTCAAAACATGTTGCTGTGACTGTGAGCATTAAACAATTAACATTAAACTAAACAAACACAACAGTACGTTATTGTCCTTATAAAATAAAAACATACATTTTGTCCACCGAGATAATACAGGCACCTTACCCTCAAGAGATCCTCACGTGCTATGAGAATCTCCCACAATCCATTGCCGTAACAAAGCTAATGCAGGCACACATTTGTGACACCAGATGGCGCAATTGTGTATGTGCGTGTGGGGAGTCTTGCAGTAGAAAATTTGACTGTAGCGCCGCCACTGTGGGCTAAGCCCCGAATGTTTCCAGGTCCAGGCGACGCCCCTGGTAAGTCGCTTTGGATAAAAGCGTCAGCTAAATGCAATGTAAAAGCTCACACTAAATGTACCTAGTATTGAAAAATGTACTGTGAATTGTAAAAATTAGTATTGTAATATGTGATATGGAAATTTGAATTGTTAAACTACTCATTTTATCAGTTTCATCTCTGTATTGAAAATATATTAAATTGCTTCCTCCCCGTCACATAAACTAAACTCTAAGTCCATCACACATTTATTCAGAAGAATTCTTTGTTCTTTGACCATTTATTATTCAGGCTGACACAAAGACAAGGACACAGAATACTAAAAAATATTTTGCTTATTCATTTGTTTTGTCAGCCTTTAAAACAAAAGTATCCAAACTGTCCAAAGTGTGTTCAACTGGCTCCCTTCACACAATAAAGGAAGCCTTTAGTATTTACCAAACAACAAGACCAACCTAATGATTCCTCCAGAGTCCAAACACTTGGCATGGACTTTTTCTTTTTATAGAATTAAATAATAAATCAAGTTTGACCCATTTTTTTTCCTTGCATAATTCTTCTGCTTTGAAAACACAAGGCAGCGCTGATTGAATGACGACCCTGGAGGGTTTATTGAATTCATTGTATTCTAATTTGACTCTGACAAATTAAAGAGCCTGCAGCAACATCTGTCCCTCAGTGCAGCCAGTTACAGAATAGAGTCCCTCGGATCATTAGCAAGTTCCACAATAAGGCGGCGCTACACAGGAAGAGGATGAGGGGACGCCTTCGGCCAAGTTGGAAAACGCACTACAGAACATTGTGCGCACTGTGAGTACAAATGAGATAACAATAGGAGCTGTGTCACAGTTGGCTGTGTTCGAGACAAGGAGGATTAACCTGAAACATACGAGGAGGAGTCGGGGGGGACACATCCTAAAACATGACCACGTCTGAGACTTTGAACTTAGTATATTCAAATCATAGTTCTCAATAACCAGGCCCCCCCTCCTACCTCACCGACCTGATCCACCACTACACCCCCTCCCGCAGCCTTCGTTCATCAGAAGCGAACCTCCTCTCTATCCCCACACGAACCAAGCTCCGAACCTGGGGAGACAGAGCCCCACCCTCTGGAACTCCCTTCCACAACACATCAGACTGCACCGACCCCCCCACTTTCAAAACACTGACCAAAACACACCTCTTCAGACTGGCTTTTAATTTGTGAATTATGCTGTGTTGCTGTTTTAATATTTATTTATTTTTTATTTCTATTCTTTATTCTATTTTATCATGTTTTATCAAACCCCTGTAAAGCGTCTTTGAGCACCTGGAAAAGCGCTTTGAAATAAAATGTATTATTATTATTATAATAATCATAACTGCCACCCAAAGATTGAATGTGACACATTCCCTTTGTATCAATTCAAAAAGGAATAACCATTACTCGTTAATCTGCCGTAAAGACCAAGAAATATTCACCGCTTGACTACAGAGAGTGGTCTTTGATGACAGATACATGTCATATATATACATATATATATATATATATATATATATAAAATCATGGATGTATACTTTATGTAGAAAACATATAAGGCTAAGAAAAATAAGGCTTCTTTACTTTATGGTATTTTTGTTATTATATCACCAGATATATTTCTTATTAAATATACCTTACACAGATGTACAATGTGACTATTTTTAGGGTACTTTTTGATGCATTTTATTATCAATACATGTGCACTGAAGACAAAAAGAGGAATATAAGTATTTAGGATAAAAAGGGCTATGAGAAAGGAACAAAAAGAGGAACATAACAGTGAAATATTGAAGTGACATAGCGAGAGAGCTTATCAAAGTTAATCTTAACTAAATGTGTTACAATTCTAATATACTAATACTAACTAAATGTACTAATATAATCTTAGAATTTGTTGTCCCCCACATCCTCCAACTCTCCATATTGTGTATGTACCTATGGTGTTAGTACCCATCGGCCCCTGTGCACATAGCACACTACAGTTGGCACTTTAATGATATCCCGCCCTCAGCCCGAGCACCCCAACAAGTCCTCCTGAGCTGCAGCGCTACATGGCCCCCGGTTGGCTCTGTGTCAATTAGTTGGTGGAAATGTGATTAAACAGACATTTATTTAGGAATATGCAGCATTTTAGCAAGATGAAAACTCAAATAATAAGGCCTTAAAACTAGATTTGGAGTCAGGCGTCCTCCACAGCACAACGCCACGAAAAAACAATTACGCACTAACGCAGGACCTGCCTTAAAGCCTTTATCATTTCAGGTGATTGCGGTTTAGTAGTGCATATTTTCCAAAATAAGCAAATAACCAAATTACAACAAGCGTATTGGAACCAAGTGGAAAATCGGACTCCTTTTCTGGCATGCTAAGAGCCCGATAAAGTCATGGGAATAACCACTGCGGGGATTAATAGTTTTTTTTTGTCAGCAAATATATTAACCAATAATAGTGTCATTAACCCATTACCGTATTTTCGGGGATAGGGGATGTTCTAACCCTGCTACTGTACATGCTACACACCCAAAACAATGTTATTTAGGATACACTTTTTGAGAATGCTTCGATCAATCCCTTTTTTGAGGGATGTCAAAACACATTTACACTTTCTATATATCTATGCACATCAATCCAAGTCTTTATTTTGCATTTTCCTAAAAAACAAATCCAAAACAAGATCCAACATGTTGTCTTTTCTATGCCTTCTTTGTTTTGGCTCTCTGAGCTAAAGTGTCAAAGGTGTGAACTTTACTTTCTTTCTGTTAACGGTAAAGCATGAATACATATTTTAAGATGTCAGGCCTCATGTTGCATGTCTACTTTCCTGCCAATTTCATTTGATGTCTGACAATTTAAAAAGAAAAATACCCCCACAAGCGTCATAGAACATAGGTCTACTCACCGAATCTGTTCTTTCAAAGTCTGGCAGTGCCCTTACCTCGCAGCA
Source organism: Gymnodraco acuticeps (assembly GCF_902827175.1). Classification (NCBI taxonomy): domain Eukaryota; kingdom Metazoa; phylum Chordata; class Actinopteri; order Perciformes; family Bathydraconidae; genus Gymnodraco; species Gymnodraco acuticeps. Next base: position 924,315 of record NW_022989748.1, on the reverse strand, counting down.
AAGTACATTTTGCATTTGGTACTCCTCTGTATTTGTACAACCTTGCTTAAGGCTTCAGACATTCTCTCTCTGATGAGATCACAACCCACTAACTAAGAGATGCATGCATTAGACAGCAGAGCCACATGGAGGCTAATGATTCACAACTCAACTCTGGCTACATTCCTGCATATTAGCCACATTTGATAGCAGCACCTTGTAAATCTTTTGTGGAAAAAGCAGTGTAAATCCTTCCTATGCTATATATATATATATATATATATATATATATATACAATATATTTCCCACAGGCAGCTGAAATTAAATCTCCAGTGCATAAATGATATGCACACACGTCTGAACTTTCTTATATATTTCAGCTTATGTAGCTGAACACATTTTCTCGTGGCAATACAAAAAAAAGTGTGTCTCCAGTCAACCTTATGTTTTGGAGAAGTTCACAGTGGATGAAAAAAAAAATCTGCATTCAGCACTAAAGCACCACTTCATGATAAATCAGATCAGCTGTCATGGTGCTGGAGGTCTAAACTCAGCCTGGACTGAAGGGGTTTCCTTCCAAAAAGCTTCAAACATGCCTTTCATCTGAAGTCCAGGTCAATGTCTCGTTGTATAAACTTTGATGCTAATGTTTTATCCGAGCTAAAGCAGGGAGTCTTAACAGAGTAGCATACTAAAACCTGACACAGCATTTTGTTGCAGCGCAGCATCACATCAACATTAACTAGGTGGACTTTTACAGGTTGGATAATGAGGAATATTCAAACACAATGGAAGCTGCTCCTTTTTAAAGACTTTAAAAGCTAAGAGAGGCTCGGATTTGCAAGATCATATTATAAAACCATACATGAATTCCTCCCGATGCCAATTCAAAAAATGCACTACACAAATACACCACTGCTAATATATATTTGTTTGTGTTTTTCTTGTGAAGCTAAGTAGCCTATATTAGCCCGTTTTCCAGAATGACAGTATAACATCCATGATTAAACCTGCACTCAGTATGTATAGATGGAGAAACGAGGGAATCGTCCTTGATTTAGCCTTTTCTGCTAATATGTCACTCACATCATTTTATATAAACTGTTTAATAAAACAATCCAACAGCAACTTTAAGCAGTGTACCTGGAAAACTCCAGTTGAAAAGCCTCTCGTGTATGCAATACCTTACTTGTGTGGTCCAAACTATAGTGATGAATATTTATGGCTTATTTATTTCTCTTTCATAGCGTCTAATATGCAGCATCATATTAATAACTATGGTGATGAATATGAATTGCTTATGAGTGTGACATGCAATATCATTTTGCTATTGTTTTTATTCTTTGACTGGGATTAAAGGAATGTAAAAACACATCATGAAATAATTACATTGGTCTTGTGGCACCCTTGGCTACTTCTTTAGGTATCCAATGGGTTGCCTATCCATTTTTTAAATATTTAATATAATATAGTATAATCAGTCTATCATAGTTGATTCAGTAGTATAACTCTGCTAGCCTAGCTTGTCCAACCTGCAAAAATATACGTTATTAACCATCATGAATAGGTCCTGGTGAAAAGTTATAATTGGTGCTAATGTATGCTTCCATATGATGAAAAGGGCACGTATGCATTTCAAAGCAAGACTTGCTCATCATCATCGTAGAATTACTGCAGGTCATCTCTAGAGTCAAGAGAGCAATGAAGGTTTCATTCAAATGTAATTTTATTCAAATGAATATCTTGTCCGCCTTGAGGGATTTAGATCACTGGGGAGGAGGAAATCAGAGCAGGGGATGTATGAAGTGCTGACCTATGACATGAGGGCTGGAGCACCTGAACACACCAACTTACACTTTCTTATTCCAATCTATTAAATATCTTTAGAAATATGAATATGCATACAAGAGAACCTGAGAAAGCACTCATGATATCTGCCGGTAACACACATGCATGCACACACATGCAAGACTTCCCCTCACTTGAGTACATGGAAAATACATTAGGAAATGCTTAACAGAACGTCACACACACACAGACCGTCTCAATCTGTCACATGTGCGCGCACACACACGCAGAGCATGAAGGCTGAGTACTAATTGCATATCATTTTCAGTCGTTTCGCTCAGAGCTCGTTAGCGAGGGAGAAGAGGGTGGCTGGGCGCCCAGAACTAAAAGGGGAAGAGGGAGGAAAAGAAATGGGGAGGAGTAAAGTGAGGAGAGGAAAGCAGCTTATTGTGGCCATAAGAGATTGAAAAAAAAGGCTAGGAAATATGACAAACAGCCACAGAGGTAGAGTAAATATTATACTCCACTCTTGAGATCCACTGGGTTGAAATAGATTGAGAGATAAATAAAAAAAAGAGACAAGATGACAGCTATATATTCCCAACTCCACGCGGGAGAGCGAGAAAATGGAGAGGGGAAGCAGAGGCAGCGGGAGTGTGGAGGAGGATAAAGAAGAGAGAAAAAAAAAGGATGCCAGAACTGAAAGTGGGAGTGTGGCAGGATTTGATTTGGCCTCGCTCAAAAGGACAAAAGGAATGAAGGCAAAGAGGCAATGGGAGGGAGGAAAGGTGAAAGGAAGAGAGGGGGAGTTGGGAGGGAAGGAAGGATGGACGTAGGAAGTGAGGCTAGAGCAGGGGTGGGCAAACTTTTTGGCTCGGGGGCCAATATCAGTTTTTAAATTTGACATATGGGCCGGGCCAGTAGCAGATCGGGGAAAAAAGGATTTAGCTGTCCACTCATTAAACAACTCATTGTCGACTTTTATTTTCTTTGTTACAGATGCAGGTTCAAAGGTGAATTATTGCGTCATTGCGTCATCGTTTGCGTCATGAGGTTACCGTTACGTGCCTTCTTATGACCCACACGGCGTTTTACGTCGGTAATTTTCTCCGGAACACCGCTCAAAACAACATCAATAGAGGACTGCGTCGGGTAGTTTTTAATCATATGAAGCCAGATTACATTAAAGAACTACTTCTCCAACCTTATACCTTTCTCCAGAGTGCCGTGGTGCATTGTTTATTAATGTGGATCAGCGGCTTTATTGCCCGCTGCAGTGCTGCTCGTGCACCGGAGTTTAGTCTACTCTACTGTTAACTTGTGGCAGTGGCCGCTGTAAAGTATTCACTGTCCGACTGTCACACAAGCAGCTGCTAAATATCCCCCATCCCCATCAGTGAATGTGTTTCAGTATGAATTGACGTATGTTTGGCATCACAACGCTGTTATGAAAGTTTCTCTGGGATTCTACAGGTGATGTTAGCATAGCAACCGAAGCTAATCAGACTATCTTGACTACTGCTATCATATTGTGGCATAAGCCGTTTTCTACACCTATATTTTACCGGCGTAGTTTTCATTGTGATGGCCACATGTAGCCCATGTATTGATTCCATCCGGTAACTGCTATAATACAAAACAATAGGAAAACGTCTGCCTCTTCACAATGGTCAATAACAGTGAACGGATGGTTATTAAAGTAAGGTAACATTAACAGAATCACACTAAGCCTGGTTAGTGTTACCTGACTTTATATAATTTTTTTTTATAAGGGTGTGGTCTCTAGTCACTTTGCTCAGTGCTACTGCTTGTTACAACTTGTACTTCGCCATGAACTGTTATTGCTCAGGTTAATCCCAATGTAAGCGTGACGTATTTGGTTCTTAGATCTTGCCGGGTTGCCGACTCCAGCAAAGGACAATTGTGTCTAGAGTGCTCCATCTAGTAGTGGGATCAACTGAAATGCTGGGTATTGCAGGAAAAAGGCAAAATCAATGCGGTCTTTACTATCATTTGGACAATTTTGTACCAATATTCGGCAGGCCGGATTAATAGTATATGTAATAGTATCAGGCCTTATTTTGCCCATGCCTAGGCTAGAGGGATATTGAATGGAAAACTACAGTATGGGAGTGGGATCAATCTTCATATACAACTCTCAGCGAGAGTGAAAAAGCCTATTTCCTAAAATGTCAAACTAGTTTATTTTATGGCAGATGAAGAAATGAAAAAGGTGGGTGAGGGGAAGAAAGGAAGAGAAAAGGTGAAGAAAGGAAGGAGGGAGGGAGGGAAAGGGAGGGAAAGGGAGGTGAGTGTATGCCAGAAGAAAGTGAGGCTGCGGGAAAAGATGGAAAGTGCACAAAGAACTTTTAAATTAAAAGTTGTCAATAATTTCTTTACCCTCTCTTTTGCTTTTTAAATTTCACTCTCATCCACCGATATCTCTCTCCTCCTTTCATCTCCCATTGTCTCTCCACCTCCCACACGTGGCCTCGAAATGCAAAACATTTACTCCTTTTGAAGTCAACACTTGCTTTTATAACTACATAGTGTTAGTCCACACTGTTTCAGAGAGTGTGTGTGTGTGGGTGCGTGCGTGCGTGCGTGCGTGCATGCGTGCGTGCGTGCGTGCGTTTCCTCTGCTTTTGTGTTTGCTTACACACAAAATGCGTCTCCGGTAAATATACTTTTCAAGATGGCTGCGGGGCAAGTGGTAAAGAGCAAAACAGAAATGTATTTCTCATTTCGGCTTCACTAATGCAGACTGTTGTCTAGCAGATGTGCACGGACACAAACAAACACACACTGAAACTGTTGTATATATAAGTAACTGGAAATATGGGGCCTGCAGGAACAGAAACGTAGAAAAACTCAAGGATAAAGTGTAAAGCGGAGGGGAATAGGTGGGACGAATAAACACAAACGACAGAAATGAAAGAATGAGACTGGAAAGAGAAGACGGCCCGCATAGAGAAATAAGTCGAAAATAAGAGATGGAGTAAAGTGTGAAGGACAGATGGAAGACAATAAAGACAGGGAAATGGCACAACTGGGAATATGAAAGAAAAACAACCGGAGATGAAGCAAGTGAGTGACGGAGAGGAGGAAAGCATCCGGCCTCCCATCTTGTATGAATTTCATTAGGCGCCTTTAGACAGCAAACAGAAGAAAACGCTCGGCGAGGGGGGAGGTGAGAAACGAACAGACAGACAGGAGGGGAGGAAATAGGAAATTTGAATCATTGTGGCAGGAGGATGGCATTTTGACATCAATTTAGCTGGCAGCCATGATGCTGCCTGTTCGATATGCAGATGCTAACAGAACACTGAGGGAGAAAGGGTGAGGAGAGGGGGGGTATTAATCACAGCTCATCAATGTGAGGGGAAGGGGGAGGAGAAAGGATGTGTTGACAGAAAAGAAAATAGGAATGCTCGAGATTTTTTAATAATAAATAATTGATTTTACAATTAAGGTAGGAAATGGGAAGAGTAAAACGTATGTTTAAAGATGACCAGATGAATCAACAGAAGAGGAACAGTTGGAGGGCATAAATGGAGGAGGACAAGGAGGCAAGGGGGGGGGAGTGGAAAATATGGACGACACTCACACAAAAACAAGATCCTATTTGATTAGATTCCCTCCCCGGCTCACTTTCTCCTCCATTTTCTCAGGCCCCACTATCAGACTGTTAATTAATTCCGGCTTTCGTTGATATGAAGCAGATGGAAGAGTGGGGAGAGGAATGTAAACTAACTGCGGCAGCCAGAAGGCGGCGAGGAACGAGATGAGAAAGGCCGAAAGGAGAGAGGCAGTGCATGAAGATGAGAGGGGGGGAAGACAGACAGAAGGGAGAGAGAGAGAGAGAGAGAGAGAGAGAGAGAGAGAGAGAGAGAGAGAGAGAGAATGGAAAAATAATTACAGAACAAACCCTATTTCCAATGATAAATGTCAGCAGACAATGAAAACAGGGCCTAAATATATCACCGAAACTGCACTCCTATGACAACACATATATTATGAATACATAATAAGCATTGTGTTACTGTAAGGAGCGAAGGCAATCATCTCATTAGCTTCTTCTATGCATTTATCAAAGCATCGCCAAGGACGCTGGCAAAACAATGCTACACATACAGTGCTATTTAATGATCAGTAAGTCAGCTGTGATACGTGGATAGATCATTATTGTAAACAAACGGCAGCATCGCTAACGTGTCTGCCAACCTACTGCCCTTATTAACACATTTAAATGATGAGCGATACGGTATTTCTGTTGGTAGCAGTGCAAGTATCTTCACCTTATAAAGATTTTGGGGAAAAACTTGAAGCTATTTTGTTCAGGGGAAGTGTAATCTTAAAGAGGTTATATGTATTTTGAATAGTGTTAGAGAAACTTTGGGATGTGTGCCCTTGCAGACCATTTACATGCACAGAAATATATAAACATAAGGCCCATTTAATTACATTTGACATTTTTGAAACATGAAATGCTAATCATTGCCACAAGAGACTTGTCGTGTCCTGTTATTCCCTTCTTTAGAAAACCAAAAACTACATTTCTGTTGAATTATTGTGCTTCACACACACCATCACACTATTCTTCAACATTGAACTGTATCATGTAGGACGACAGGTAGCAATTATCCTCATTTGTGGTCGATTAACCGTTAATTATTCATTGCTTTTGGTTTTGATTCCAAACAAAGTCTCCACCTGCTGGTTAGCACTGATTTAAGTACAGGCTCATGAGTGAAATTAGCTGCTGAGGTGAGTAAGAGTGAGAAACCTGCTGGATTTCCGTTAACCAAGTATCGCTACGGCCTCAATGTTCATGTTGCTCTAATTCATGGATTTCTCACTTTCTCATCATTGCGGTTAATATTTAGCACATATTTGTTTTAACATGGCTGCCCGTGGTGTGACCTTTCGCAGTTTCTCCAGCAGCAGATTTACATCCCTTGTGATTCACTCTTGGCGAACATTAGCATGTGTCTGGAGTTGCAGAGCGCCATGTTTAAAAGCCTCCCTGGATCCCGTGAGCGCTCTCCCACATACGGTCGAAACTGATGTGTAAAATTGATGTCCTGGGGTGCGTCGACTCCATGCTGTCCGATTAAACTTTCATATCGAGCTGATGTCCGTCTCTACCGCTTCATATTGACTCGACTGTGTTAAAGTTCATGATTCTGAACCTGGTTTGACTTGAAACCATGAACTTTTGAACCATTTCAAACAAGAAACATGCATCCCACGTTCACTCTTGAGAACTAGAGTACTTTCATTCTGTCAGGTAATGTATGGAAGAAGTGGAGCTGAGTCTACAGTGAGTGTAAACATGGCATTGAAAAATAGCCACAAGGCTGATTTGTGAACTCGAAAATCGCAGAAGCGCCCATGAAACTGAAAAAATATATAAACACTTGACATCTACCTGTATCTTCCCTCTTATCTGTGTATTCCAGGTGTATCTCAGAGCAACAGCCGAACATATAGCATCAGTCAGGGGTTATTAGTGTGGCCTTGGAGAGGATCCTCTGTACATTATGAACTAAACTCTATAGCTCCTTTTTTCTCCTACAACTTAAAAAGGTTTTTAATCAATATAATATGAACGTACTCAACAACTTCCATAATAAGCAGGCATGGGGAGTAACAGATTACATGTTACTGGATTACGTAATCATATTCCCTTAAAGTTACCTCAAAAAAGACGTATTAAGATAACTTTTACATTTAAAACATTTGGGGATTACTAGCAGGATGTCAATGTTAATAAAAAAAATGTAAAAGAGCATATGTTTGTTGTAAAAGGAGTCGATTGGATTTCTTCTTTGTAAGCTGTACTGTTCTGTAGGCTCTGCTGCCATTTGTCAAACGCTTTAAGGTGTCCCACCCCTTAGCCTATCATGTACAATGTAATCAGGTTACATTACTTTTATATGTTGATACTCAGTTAAGATTACTGATTACATTATTTTACAGGTAACTAGTAATATTAACAAATACACGTTTAAATTAATCCTCCCAACCCTGATAATAAGGTAAGTCATCTACTGCAATGTTCACATTTATAGACAAAATGTCATTATTTGTCACTGGGATATTTGTCGTTATATCAAAAAATCGGCGAAGAGGTCATTTGTTAAAGTGAAGTAAAAGTTGTAAAATACGCAGAACTTCATCTAAAATGTATTAAAAATCCACTGGTTTAAAAGTCGTGAAAACTACAGCTCAGTGTGAGGGGTGGGCCATTCCAATCAAGATTTGAATTTAAAGAATGGCATTTATGTGAAGCACAGGTCTGCACGAAAGTCTACAACAACTCAACAAAATGCACACCGGGAGACACACACAGAAATGCAAAATCCCATATGGGCCTGATAAAAAGCAATCCGGGTTCTCTCAATCGTAAAATTGCACAGTGGAAGTCACAAATAGAGAGACAGAGAGCAGGCGGGAGGATAAATAAGCGCCCTCACACAATCACAGATTTGTGCATCCGCAGACGGAGCACACATGTAGTTAAAAAGGCATCGGTAACCACAGCGCACATCTGGAACACCCACAGAAAGATACAAGCTGCACATATATAACACGTGAGGAAATGGAAACATACCTGTTACACACACATGGAGGTAGACACACACATAATGATGCCCTCTGAGTCACAGATAACATGAGGAGTGTAAAATATGAGCCGTGGGGGAATAACATGGAGGCCACAATGAGAGGGGAGGGGTAGAAATGGTATGAATATAACGTGAAACAGAGAAATGAGCAGTGCAGTGAAAAGGAAAATATTGAGGGAAGCATAAGGTTACAGAGAGGAAGGAAAATAAACACTGGAGGCAAAGAGATAACTCAATTTAACAAGCTACAGATAAATTAAGACAATTTGTCCGCACAGTATTATGTGTATAAAGTGTAATTTTGGAGAGCAAATCATTAAGAAAAGGGTGTAAGACAAGTAGAAAGAAGAGTAACCTGGAAGATATAGAGTGAGGAAGAATTGAGGCTACAAGGAGAGAAGAATTTAAAAAGGGATGGAAACTCTTTTTGAACCTATTAAAAAAGGAAAAGAATAAAGCATTCTCATTTCCATGCACTGCCGGAAACCAATTAAACACGAGTCAAGTTAATTCATGAAGCCTTTAGTCACAACAATAGTCTGCAATTACACATTTTGTAATTGCAAAGCCATTTGAAGTATGAAATAAATAAATCTGCAAATCCTGGATGCTAGACACAGTTAAATATCCCTAATGTTATTTTCCCCACGCGAAGCAAACGCACATAATAAAATGAAGGTCTGAAATGAACCAAACTTCCATATTTGTAGACGGCACCGAGGAATGAACTGTAGCAGGCTGTGGCTAATATGAAACTTGTAAGAGGGTTTTTTTTAATTGAGAACATCTAGAATATCAACAGCCTTATTTCATATACTGTAAGCATCATGACCTTTCCTCCTACAGATGATTTCTGTTTGAGTATCTGCAGAGTAAAGTGTGCATGCTTCATAAGAACTTCCCACACTGATGCATTCAGGGAATTGCTTGGATTGTAAACACAAGGTTATACATCCTCGTGCATCCTGCTGTGCAACATCTGCAGCTCTCCCTACTGCAGTAATTTACATTTACAGGTTTTAAACAAATGAACCGTGTGTGAGTGTGCAGCGGGATGAAGTCAGTGGGTCTTCCTCTTCCTATACCAGCGCCCAGCAGGAAACCATCATAATTAAACCCAGTACCCAGACTACAGATGAGCCTTTTGATGTATGAATGTATAAGTCTCTCTCAACACAGGCGGGGAGATATAGACGCACGCAAGACAATTTATAAGCGATCCTTTTTACACAGAATGATCTTCTCGACAGGGTTCGCAGTGTGGGGCGGTGACAGGGCCCGCTGTGTGTGAGACAGCGAAGGCAACGCGGCAGAGATTCCTCTCAACTCACTGGGAGGAAATTCATCCGTCATTTCCCACCATTACATTCCACTCATGTCTCTATGGCTATGAGAGTCATTTGAATGCAGGTGGTGGCGCGGCTAGTCGCTGTGTGGGGAGTGACAAGCTAACAATATTGACAAACATGACCCGTGATTGGTCGGTTCAAATACACCTTGTGCTCCTACGCCTTTCACCGCAGGCTTCAGTGGGTCGGATGTACAGTATCTCCTGCAAAGTGCCTGACCAATCCCCTGTGCTGCATAATCAAGTCAGAAAAGACACTGATGTCTTCATTAGGGAGTCTTCCAAGCAGCTTTTCACGACTCCTCTTTGAAGGCACTCTCAACCTTTAAATCTCAGAAACACTTCTTCTGTTTTCAGCTTGGTAGAGGACTAATGCATCCCCCTCTCTGTTGCTATCCCCTAACGCATGTCTGTCCCAGCTCCCAGGGCCTTCCCCGTGATCCAGCACCTTTTGATGCTGAATCCTCTGGTTTTCCTCAAGTCTTTGATACGACTTGGCTGGGAAGCCCCGAGCCTGCGGGAAAGGCTTAGGAGGAATCCAAATGGGATTACTGGACGGATCGTATGGAAATTACAGTTTAATTTATCATTTAGGACATGGTAATTCATGCAAATGAGGATTTCATTAATTCCGGCCTTGGGTTTAGACTCTGTTGCTCGTGTAAGGGAGCAGTTCTGTCGGGATCACATGGAGAGGACAGTGGTGGCACAGGAGATGTACAGTAATTCATATAAAGCCTCAACCTTAAAAAAGGTCATCGCCATAGAAACACCTTCTATGACATTATTAATACTATCTACACAGCAGTAAGGACCCATGACAAATCAAGGAGCTCCAGTAATATGATCCGTGGTGCTTTAGGTGATCAGCTGTAGCTCAGGTGCATTATGGGATCACTTCTCACTGCAGGTTATTAACACTTTTTTGTTTTTGAATTAAACGTTTGCGCCACTAGAATATGAACACACAGATATGACACACACTACTGAAACTCTTTCAATGAGTAACAGTATGCCCAAAGTCTCTCACAGAAAAGTTCCAGATTAAACTACAACTATTCTTTCAATTAAGAATGTTTCTTTTACAAAATCATGAATCCTTACAACTATAATATATTGATCCCCTGACTTTCTGTAGTGCTACCAGCTAACCATAGTGTTTTAATCATCCAGTAAAATATAGAATATTAGGGATGCACGATATTGTTTTTTTGAAACCGATACCGATACCTTCCTGCTTCTCAAGACCGATACCGATAACCGATAATAATATAATATATTGTAGTGCCGTGAAAAGAGAGTAGGAGGCGGTGTATTAAGAATGGAGTTCCAATCTTTATTATCCATTACTATCAGAGAGGTTAACACATGCACTGCTCTGCCTGACGAGCTAGCAGGAATGGCAGCTAAAGCTACAGGTGTTCCCCACTAAAGGGTCCATGTGGCAACACAATAAGCAAGGTGAATTATATCCAATAACGTGTCACCACACAAGCCTCCCCAGAATTCACACATAAACAAAATCAGCGTGGCGGGGAGGAACGACACGCCGACCCCCACGACTCCTGAGCACGGGAGTCGGAAGAGTGACTTCCGCCTGTGCGGCCCCCGGAAGGGGAGGGACCGGAACAACAGGTTAAATCCATGACAGGGGACGAGGCCGGGGGGCGGCCCCGTCGCGGAGGTCGAGCCAGCACCACAGGCTGGTCCAAGTCCAGGTGAGCAGCCTTCACCCGGTCCACCGAGACGTGCTCGGCCTTGCCACCCAGGTCGACCACCAGGTGCTTGTCCCCGTGCTCCAAGACCCGGAAAGGCCCATCATAAGGGGGCTGCAGGGGGCCTCTGTGCGCATCATGCCGGATGAACACGTGCTCCGCCGAGCGGAGCTCTGCGGGAACCTGGGACACCTGAGTACCGTGCTGAGTAGTAGGGATCGGAGCAAAGGGATCGGAGCAAAGGCCTCAGCGGCGTCCTGCAGGAAAGCACTCTGGGCCGACGCCGACCAGGGAGCCGATGCGTTAGGGAGGAAATCCCCTGGAACTCTCAACGGCTGCCCGTAAACCATCTCAGCCGTAGAGCACTGGAGGTCTTCTTTAGGCGCAGTCCTCAGGCCCAGCATCACCCAGGGCAGCTTGTCGACCCAATTCCCGTCCTTAAGGCCGGCTTTGAGGGCCACCTTCATGGAGCAATGGAAGGGCTCGCAGAGGCCGTTAGCCTGAGGGTGGTAAGCGGTAGTCCTGTGCAGCTTAACCCCCAAACCGCCTGCCACGGCGTTCCAGAGTTCGGAGGTGAACTGAGAGCCCCTGTCTGAGGAAATGTCCGACGGGGTGCCAAAACGACACACCCACGTTGCAATGAAGGCCCGGGCAACGTCCGCGGCTGACGTCGAAACGAGCGGGACCGCCTCCGGCCAACGGGTCGTCCTGTCCACCATGGTGAGGAGGTAGGAAAAGCCCTGAGAGGAGGGCAATGGACCAACCAGGTTGATGTTGACGTGGTCAAACCTCCTCTCAGGCACCAGGAAACGCTCCAAAGGGGCCTTCGTGTGGTGGTGCACCTTAGCGCGCTGACAAGCCACGCACTCACCAGCCCAAGTCCTCACGTCCTTTTTCAGCCCATGCCAGACGAACTTCGCGGCCACCAAGCGCACCGAAGAATTAACGCCGGGGTGTGACAGTCCGTACACTGCCTCGAACACAGAGCGCCTCCAGCTGGCGGGAACGACTGGCCACGACAGGCCTGTGGAGACGTCACACAGGAGGGTAACGCCCGCGTCGCCGAACACCACGTCCTCCAAGCGCAGCCCCGCACCCTCCACCTTCAGAGCCTGGATGCCGGGGTCTGTGGCCTGGTCCGCCGCCATGCGGGTATAGTCCAGGCCCAACTGGACGGCTCCGATGACGACTCTGGAGAGGCAATCTGCAACCAGGTTAGACTTGCCAGCCACGTGCTTAATGTCTGTGGTGAACTCAGAGATGTAGGAAAGCTGCCGCTGCTGACGTGCCGACCAAGGCTCCGTCACTTTAGACATGGCGAAAGTGAGTGGCTTGTGGTCGACAAACGCCGTAAACTCCCTGCCTTCCAGCATGAAACGGAAGTGCCGCACGGCCAAATAAAGACCCAGGAGCTCACGGTCAAAAGCGCTGTACCTGCGTTCTCTGCTGTCCAGTCGATCGCCTGGACGGGGGTCTTGCCCTTCAATGCTTCATACAGCGGCCGCATGATGTGTGCGGCCCGGGCGATGAAACGGTGGTAGAAGGTCACCATCCCCAGAAACTCACGGAGCGACCGGGCTGTGAGCGGGCGAGGAAAAGCCGCAACGGCCTCCACCTTCGCCGGCAGAGGTGCCGCACCGCCCTTGGTGACACGGTGCCCCAGAAAATCAATGTCAGACACCCCGAACTGGCACTTTGCAGGATTGATGATTAATCCGTGTTCATTGAGCCGCGTGAAAAGGGCTCGGAGGTGGGACAGGTGCTCCTGCACTGAAGCGCTGGCGACGAGTATGTCGTCGAGGTAGACAAACACAAACGGCAGGTCTCGCAGCACCGAATCCATCAGGCGCTGGAACGTCTGAGCAGCATTCTTGAGTCCAAAAGGCATCCGCAGGAACTCAAAAAGTCCAAAAGGTGTTATCACTGCTGTCTTGGGAATGTCCAGAGGGTGCATGGGCAACTGGTGGTATCCACGCACCAGGTCCACCTTGGAAAACACCCCCCGTACCGGCCAGATGCGCCGAAAAGTCCTGAATGTGCGGCACCAGGTCAGGCGTAGTGGCGTCGTTGAGTCGGCGGTAATCCCCGCACGGGCAGAACCCGCCGTTCGGTTTGGGGACGACGTGCAGGGGAGAAGCCCAAGGACTGTCGGAGCGGCGGACAATGCCCAGGCGCTCCATGGTTGCGAACTCCGCCCTCGCTACAGCCAGCTTAGAAAGGTTCAACCGCCGGGCCCTGGCTTAGACAGGAGGCCCCTCGGTAGTGACGTGGTGCTCCACGCCATGCTTAGTGGTAAGCGCAGAGAAGGTGGGCAGCGACAGGTCTGGAAACTCGGCCAACAGTCTGAGAAACGTGTCTGCCCCCGACAGCGAGCCCGACGATATGCTGCGCTGCCAAGTGTGCACACGAGGGAAGAAAACGTTAAGGCATCAACCAAACGCCTATTCTTAACGTCCACTAAGAGTCCATGAGCACACAAAAAATCCGCTCCGAGGAGGGGAAAAGAAATGTCCGCTGTCACAAAATCCCAGCTGAAACGCTGTCCTCCGATGCACAAACACATAAGCCGCTTTCACACCGCAGGACTTGCGGTACTTTAGTGCCGGCACTAAAGTACCACGGCACTGAATCCGCCAGGGGGCTAGTGCCATAGCCGCATTCACACCGCAGGACTTTCCCTGAGGCAAGATTACGCTGACGTCACTTCGTCTTCTTCTTCTCTGGGTTTACTGGCAGGCCGCAAAACCACTTCACGGCGAGTACAACAAAAAACAAGAGAAGAAGAACTACACGGGGGAGGGGGTATAAAGCCCACCCGCTGTATGAGGCGTTTGTTTACTTTCCGACCTCAGACATGATGGAGTTCATAAGGGTAATAAGGGTAATTTACAAATAAAATACCCCATTATAACAATGGACTTTATCTTTATGTATTTATTATATATTACCCCCTCAGGCTGATTTTGGAAAAGGACATTAACCCTTGTTTGGTGTTTTTCCCTTATTTATCTAAAAGAAATGACATGATAAATTACTTGTGTTTATGTGTGTAAGACTTGTGTTTCTGCCCCTGCCATTGCTGCACAAGGTTGCAACATTGTAGATAAATTCAACCACCAACACCTGTCTGCTCTCACATTCTTCTATTCTGCAAATTTGGGGTGGGACACAATAAATAAAGCTTCGCCAGTTTGTTTGTTTTATTGCACAGTCAAGACATAACAATAACGGCATCACGCTGTTCCAGGTGTGTCGTATGCATGTAAATTGACGTAAATTGAAGTTAAATAAAGTGTGAAATGTAAAATAAAGTATAAGTAGTTTCAAAACAATGTAACAGTGGCAATATATATAGCAGCAGACACACCTTAGTGCAAGTTAGGTGTCAGTATTAAAAAACAGTGGCAATATATATATATATATATAATAACAATAGAAAATCGTTACCACTCTTATTATTGTGGTCTTTAATTTTGTTATAGTCCTGCCTGAGTTTCTTTATTTTTACCCGGCATCCGTGTGCACGATTCCAAGCTCAAGTAGCTTTTGCGAACATCGCTCAAAACATTTAGAGTTGGGAACTGCTTTCTGTAGAAGCTGCTGCATCCCGTCCTCGGAGTAAATTGCCAGAAGCGCCGACACTTCCTCATCATTCCACCGCTCCGGTGTTGTACGTGTAGTCATGCTTTAAAGTACAAACAACCTATTCGCTCAGGTGTGGATGTGGTTTTGTAGCGAGGAAAAAAATGGCTGCCTAACAAAACAAATTCAGAGTCTAACGGGGCGTGGTTTGCAATTCGCCCAGCCAATAGAAATAGAATAGAAATTGGCACTCTTTTATCACCAGGTTAGTACCACCTCTCTAGCAGGGACTAAAAATGGCCAAAAGAGTTCCCGGCACTGAGTAGTCCCGGCGGTGTGAACGCGACATTATTGGTACTAACGGAACTAAAGAACCAAAGTACCAGGGAAAGTACCAGGGAAACTCCTGCGGTGTGAATGCGCCTATTGGCCTCACGCCGTACGTGCGAATGGGACCACCGTTAGCCGTCGTCAATCGTGGTCCGTGCCCACCCCGGGTGACGTCTTCACTCACGCTGGAACTACGCTCCGTTGAGCGCCCGTGTCACACAGAAACAGGCTCCCCGAAACGCTGTCGCTGACGAAGAGGAGCCTGCACGTGCCGCCGACGCTCAGGGCCACTACTGAGCGCCGGCCCCTCCGTTTCCCGGGGGTTTGTAGCTGCACGGGGCGATGCATTTCTTTGCCATTGTCCCGAAACGTGCGTGGTAAAAGCACTCTCCGGTGTCTCCACGCCGGCTCGATACAGCCGTGTCCTGCCTTCGCCACGCTTTCTTGACTGCAGATGGGCCGCTGAGCGTCGCGGCTAACGTCTCTCCACCGGGCTGTTGTGTAGCCAGGAAAAAACGATCTGCTTCCTCAGCCAAGGCACGGGGCTCCGCGACAGGCGTGTTGGCCAGCGCCGTCTGGACCCGGGGAGGCAAGTGACGCAGGAAAGTCTCCGTGAATAATATACGGGGATCTTCCCCCCCTAGCAGATTTAGCATTTTCTCCATTAGCTGGGAAGGCTTGCTGTCTCCTAGGCCTTGAATGTCAAGTATCTGGCGGGCCCTCTCCTTAGCAGATAAGCTAAATGTCTTAAGGAGAAGGGCCTTAATCGCCTCATATTTGCCATGGTGTGGGGGGTCTGTGATAAATCCCACCAACCTGGACGACGTGGAGCTCCCCAGCGCTGCTACCACATGGTAGTATTTCAGGTCCCCGTCACGGACCTGTCGGCAGGCGAAATGTGCCTCCACGTGTGCAAACCATGCCTCCGCGGGTGCTCCCAGAATTCTGGCAGCTTTATGAAAACATCGCGCTCAGCCATGTTCGTTAATTTTCCGGAAACTTTCTCGGAAAAGTCAGGGTCACCAGTGTAGTGCCGTGAAAAGAGAGTAGGAGGCGGTGTATTAAGAATGGAGTTCCAATCTTTATTATCCATTACTATCAGAGAGGTTAACACATGCACTGCTCTGCCTGATGAGCTAGCAGGAATGGCAGCTAAAGCTACAGGTGTTCCCCACTAAAGGGTCCGTGTGGCAATACAACAAGCAAGGTGAATTATATCCAATAACGTGTCACCACAATATATATATATATATATTAAATGTACCTGTAGTTTTTGCACACCTGGTGGTAAAAAAAAAGACTAGTAGTGAGCAAATGACATGAGCATTACTACTATGAACAAAACTAACCCTGGGGTCGTCTCTGGCAAACTTCTTGCCTTTTTCAAAAGCCTCGTCGATAGGTAAAAGCCCCGGTGCCTTTGCAGCTGGCTTTAGATTCGCCGCTAGTTTAGCAGCGCAGGCGTCTTCGTACGCTTTTAACACACCATCGTAGCGATGGCGATGTTTCAGGTGACTAATCAGGTTGGAAGTATTATAGCTCGTTGCCTTTTTCCCTCCTCGTGGAACTTCTGCATTGCATTTGTTAATACAAATAGCAAGCGAACTATCTAACTCTGAAACTTTGAAATAGTCCCATACTACCGACGACATGTTTGTTTACTGTCCTGGCTTCACGGTAGTGATGTGTCGGTCGCGAACGAGCCGGCTCAAATAACCGGCTCTTTTAAATGAACGACGGGAGCCGGCTCGCGCCCGCGAACGAGCCGTTTTTTTTTTTTTTGCGGAGGGATCTAGATCGGCATGAAGGCACATTATGCAATGTGCACATTATCCCGCTTATTACATGGCCACATTCTCAACAAATTAACGACATGACTCCCAATATTAATTGAAATGCTTTTATCGATTTAGAAAATGATTTTATTGATTAAAAAAATAGTTGTATGTATTTATTTAAATTGACATGCATCCGCTAAGAAAAATAGTCCATTGTTACTGTTTGAACTAACGTAGCAACGGCAGGAACTGCTTCGATAGTGTTTTTGAGGAGCTTTTTGATTACAGATTTGAAAACATCGTTGCTTGCTTTAAAAGTAGCACAATTAATTATGTCAAACCTTGGAAAGTATCTAGATATCCCTGCCCTAATGCCAAAGTAACTGGCAACTGAATATGTGTCGCCGTTTGATGTCGTCTGGACCGCTGCGTAAAAAGGAGGGTTTCTGCCCCGTTACTTCTCTTCTTACTTCGATAAGAATAAAACACGGAGGACAAAGATCTCTTTTTCTCCCCCTCTTCTGAGAGCCAATCAGCTGCTCTCAGAGCACGCTCCCATCTCATGCAGGGGGGCGTGGTTTCTATAGCTAATAGTTACTGAAATAGAGCCCTGCTGTTTTGTCAGGGCCTTTTCTTTAAATATAATTTTAAAGTGTCGATACAGTAGCCCCTTTTTTAAAATAGCCTAGTTTTTATAGGTGTTGCTATCTGTTTTGTGTAGCGTGGTTCTACAAGCAAGTCAGTGCATTCATTGGGTGGTATCAGAGAGTTACAAGGGTCTGTAAATGCATTGAAAACATTTGGCCACGGCAAATCATTTATATTAAACATGTAATTTTCACTTTTGAATACTTCAGTACAAAGGATGTATTGAATAATTTAAGTGATATATGTGTACACATATACATCATTAATGAGTCAAAACAGGGCTACATTTGATTTAATTAAAAGGTATAATATGTGGTAAACTGAAGAGCCGTTTGGGAGCCGAAAGAGCCGGCTCTTCTTGGTGAGCCGAGCCAAATGATCCGGCTCACCAAGAAGAGCCGGAATTCCCATCACTACTTCACGGCCGCACACCATTTACGTCACAGCCAGGCATGAGTTAGGGAGTGCTGGATTTGTGAAAAACTCCCCTCTTCTTAAACCACAATACCACAGTACTGGCAAAACGGGAGGAGCCGAGGGAAAAACAAGCACCCCTCATCCCAATCCACCCACACCGCAGTATTTTTTTTTTTTTACCCAAAAAATATATTGTATATTATCGGGGCTATTAATAATTTTATCGGGTTTATCGGGATGACGTCATAATTCCTAATATCGGACCGATAATTATCGGCCCGATAATTATCGTGCACCACTAATTAATATAGCTTTCATGAAATTCTGTACAGACATTCATTTCCCCACAAGGATGAATAATAATCACTTTAGGGAACCCTCGTTTCTAATCTACAGAAGCACCATCATTAAAGGGATAGTGGAAATGGAACCTCAAATAGTTTCGTTTTAACTTATATACAAGCATAATTACGTACCAAAACAATCACACCTGATTTAAAAAATATAATAATTGCCTTACGCATGTTAGAAGCACTTTATTGCAGCTTCCCCGAAGTTTTTTAGAAACGAAATGTTCGACTCAGCCAAACCGGAAGTGACGAAAACTCAGGAAGACGATACGATAACAAACTATGGCGTCTATGCAGAATGAACGTGGAAGGGCAAATATACCAGACAAAGAAGAAGGATTGTACGAGGTATCCAGTGATGATAGCGAGTCAGAAACATCCTCTCGGCTTTCCTACGAAAATGTCGTTTTAGGAACTGAATCTGAATCCGGTTCAGTAAGCGACGATGGTGAGAATATTGAGCCAGACGATGGACCATTACGTCCTTATTTGTTCGAGCCCGAGCCCGAGGTGATGGTTCACGGCATGGGCAATGGCGAGGATGACCAGGAGCCAGATGATGCACCCCTACGCACAAATAATCTTGACTGGTAGGTCCCTAAGCATAGCTCACGCATCTTAAGATCACCTGTAGCCTTTACAAATAGTAATCATTGTTAACCAGTTAAGCCCGAAGGTCCCCCCAGTGGACCCCTCCCACAGTTTTTTTTCTCTCACATGTCTCAGGGCTTCTTAACATTTATGAAACTATTAATGTTTCATACCCTTTTAAAGGTAAGAAACTCCGCTAACTGACAATAAGAACAATTGTTAGCTAGAAAAAACACAAGAGTAATACCATCCATCCATCCATCCATCTTCTCCCGCTTATCCGTGGTCGGGTCGCGGGGGTAGCAGTTCCAGCAGAGAGCCCCAAACTTTCTTTTCCCTGGCGACATCAACCAGCTCTGACTGGGGGATCCCAAGGCGCTCCCAGGCCAGCGAAGAGATATAATCCCTCCACCTGGTCCTAGGTCTACCCCTTGGTCTCTTCCCAGCTGGACGTGCCTGGAACACCTCCCTAGGGAGGCGCCCAGGTGGCATCCTAACTAGGTGCCCGAACCACCTCAACTGGCTCCTTTCGACGCGAAGGAGGAGCGGCTCAACTCCGAGTCCCTCCCTGATGACCGAACTTCTCACCTTATCCCTAAGGGAGACACCAGCCACCCTGCGGAGAAAACCCATCTCGGCCGCTTGTATCCGCGATCTCGTTCTTTCGGTCATGACCCATCCTTCATGACCATAGGTGAGGGTAGGAACGAAAATGGCCCGGAAGACCGAGAGCTTTGCCTTCTGGCTCAGCTCCCTTTTCGTCACAACGGTGCGGTAAAGCGACTGCAGTACCGCTCCCGCTGCTCCGATTCTCCGGCCCATCTCACGCTCCATTGTTCCCTCACTCGAGAACAAGACCCCGAGATACTTGAACTCCTTCACTTGGGGTAAGGACTCATTCCCTACCTGGAGTGGACAGTCCATCGGTTTCCTGCTGAGAACCATGGCCTCAGATTTGGAGGTGCTGATCCTCATCCCAGCCGCTTCACACTCGGTTGCGAACCGATCCAGTGAGTGCTGAAGGTCGCAGACCGATGAAGCCATCAGAACCACATCATCTGCAAAAAGCAGTGGTGCAATCCTTAGTCCACCGAACTGCAGACCCCCTCCCCCATGACTACGCCTCGAAATCCGATCCATGTATATTACAAACAGGATTGGTGACAAAGCGCAGCCCTGGCGGAGGCCAACCCTCACCGGAAATGGGTCCGACTTACTGCCGAGGACCCGGACACAGCTCTCGCTTTGGGAGTACAGAGATTGGATGGCCCTGAGTAGAGACCCCCCTCACCCCATACTCCCGCAGCACCTCCCACAGTAACTCCCTGGGAACTCGGTCATACGCCTTCTCCAAGTCTACAAAACACATGTAGACCGGATAAGCGTACTCCCAGGCCCCCTCCAGGATCCTTGCGAGAGTAAAAAGCTGATCCGTCGTTCCACGACCAGGACGGAATCCGCATTGTTCCTCCTCAATCTGAGGTTCGACAATCGGCCTGACCCTCCTTTCGAGTACCTTAGAGTAAACTTTCCCGGGGAGGCTGAGTAGTGTGATGCCTCTGTAATTGGCACACACCCTCTGATCCCCCTTTTTAAAAAGGGGAACCACCACCCCGGTCTGCCACTCCTTCGGTACCGTTTCCGACTTCCACGCAACGTTGATGAGACGTGTCAACCATGACAGTCCCTCAACACCCAGAGCCTTCAGCATTTCCGGGCGGATCTCATCCACCCCCGGGGCTTTGCCACTGTGGAGTTGTTTGACGACCTCAGTGACCTCCCCCCGGGAGATTGGTGTTGATCCCCCGTCATACTCCAGCTCTGCCTCTAACATAGAGGGCGGAGTTGTCGGGTTCAGGAGTTCCTCAAAGTGTTCCTTCCAACGCCCTAACACTCCATCAGTTGAGGTCAACAACGTCCCATCCTTACTGTACACAGCTTGGATGGTTCCCTGCTTCCCCCTCCTGAGGTGTCGGACAGTTTTCCAGAACAACTTTGGTGCCGCCCGAAAGTCCTTCTCCATGTCTTCTCCGAACTTCTCCCACACCCGCTGCTTTGCCTCGGCCACGGATGAGGCTGCTGCCCTTCGGGCCTGTCGGTACCTTGCAACTGCCTCGGGAGTCCCCCGGGATAACAAATCCCTGAAGGCCTCCTTCTTCAGTCGGACGGCTTCCCTGACCACCGGTGTCCACCAGGAGGTTCGAGGGTTACCGCCCCTTGAGGCACCTAGGACCTTGAGACCACAGCTCCCCGCCGCGGCTTCGGCAATAGAGGCTTTGAACACCGACCACTCTGGTTCAATGTCCCCAACCTCCACAGGAATGCCCGAAAAGCTCCGCCGGAGGTGTGAGTTGAAGGCCTCCTGAACTTGGGCCTCCTCCAGACGTTCCCAGTTCACCCGAACTACACGTTTGGGCTTACCAGGTCTATCCAGAGGCTTCCCCCGCCACTCGACCCAACTCACCACCAGATGGTGATCAGTTGACAACTCCGCCCCTCTCTTTACCCGAGTGTCCAAAACATACGGCCTCAGGTCCGATGATACGATAACGAAATCGATCATGGACCTTCTGCCTAGGGTGCTCTGGTACCACGTACACTTATGAGCATCCTTATGTTCGAACATGGTGTTTGTTATGGCCAATCCATGACTAGCACAGAAGTCCAGTAACAAACCACCACTCCGGTTCAGATCAGGGGGGCCGTTCCTCCCAATCACGCCCCTCCAAGTGTCTCCATCATTGCCCACATGTGCGTTGAAGTCTCCCAGCAAGATTAAAGAGTCCCCTTCAGGAGCCCCATACAGGACTCTTTCCAGGGTCTCCAAGAAGGCCGTATACTCTGAACTGCTGTTGGGTGCATAAGCACACACAACAGTCAGAGTTTTCCCCCCCATAACCCGCAGGCGTAGGGAGGCGACCCTCTCGTCCACTGGGGTAAACTCCAACAACGAAGCACCTAACCGGGGACTTGTGAGTATCCCCACACCCGCCCGGCGCCTCACACCTTGAGCAACTCCGGAGAAGAATAGAGTCCAACCCCTATCCAGAAGTAAGGTTCCAGAGCCGACGCTGTGCGTAGAGGTGAGCCCAACCAGATCCAACTGGTAACGCTCCACCTCCCGCACAAGCTCCGGCTCCTTCCCCCCCAGAGAGGTGACGTTCCACGTCCCCAAAGCCAGCTTCTGTCGCCCGGGTCTGGTCCGTCGAGACCCTCCGCTTTCACTGCCACCCTTCTGGCAGCGCACCCGACCCCATTGATGTTTCCCGTAGGTGGTGGGCCCGCGGGACGGAGAAGCGGAGGTGTTGCCCACGTTGCCTTTTCGGGCTGGGCCCGGCCGGGCTCCGTGGCAAGCCCGGCCACCAGACGCTCGCCGACGAGTCCTCCTTCTGGGCCTGGCTCCAGAAGGGGACCCCGGGCTTCCTCCGGGCCGGGTATCCTCACTTCTTGTATCGTCTTTCATGAGGTCTTTTGACCTAAGAGTAATACCAAGCCTTTGAATTAGCATTGAGCGAAACAATGCTAACTAATGCTAACGCTTTTTTACACACAACACACGGTGGAAATGCCCTTATTACTATCTTAACTGCACAAACAAGATATACGATTTAAAGCTGAGACTCCACAGATGTAATGTCATCACTGTAAGACCTCGAATTCCTGGAGCTATCAGCCAGAAAAGAGAAAGTAAACAACATCCGGTTCCAAAAATATTACAATAATTACGTCTTACCTTTTTTGATTTGTGATCAAAAGTTGTGTTCAACGGAATAAAAACGCATCTCAAGGTTAATCCAATGTCGTTGTGTCACGTAGAATTGTTTACTGATAATCAATCATCATATTTATGGCAATATACTCGGTATAAAGTATTGCCGTCTTACAGTCTTATAGTATTACCTATAGTGAACATTTCTGAACAAATTTCACCCACTGACGACGAATGGCTGGGTTTCTTGGAAACGCATGAGTCGATACGCCATTCTCTGCATTTGCTGTCGCACTACAGCCATACAAAACACATCTATTCACCATAATAAAGGTCGGCTATTCACATGCAAATGCTATTGAATGTCCGCCATTGTTTGTGCCCGTCTTCCTCTGCTCTCGTCATCACCCGAAGATTCCCGACGATTCCCGAAGTATTTCGTTTCATTGAGAGGGCGCAGTAAAATTGAAAATAAAATGAAACTAGGCGCATGAAATTAAAAAAAATTGTTTATTATGCTTATTTTTAATACAAATACATAAGTTAAACCCAAAATTCGTGGATTTCCACTATCCCTTTAAGTCAACATTTAAATCATTATTTTAAAGAAACAAAGTATTGTTGTAATATCTTTAAAAAATGTATTATACTATTTTCTTAGCTGTACCAGGGCTAGTTAGCAAGTGTTAGCATGCTAAGATGCTTAACAAAGATTGGAAACATGATCCATGACCTCTCAAAATCATGATGTTAGTGGTGTCCTTGTGAGCATGTTAGCATGCTGATGTTAGCATTCAGATAAATCAAAGCTCTGCAGAATGTTCAAGACAACACGGGGAAAACATTCTCCAAATAAGCTCAAAATAGTTCAAATGAAGCAGAATAAGTGTTTAAAGGGTGCATTGTTTCCTAGGTCTTTACATTGTGTGCTTTCTCGCATCACTGCATATGAATAACAATTATCTCCATTCACAAATGATGAGTAATAGTCAGCTTATGCAGGGTCTTATTGAACAGTACGAGTCCAGTTAGTGTCTAAAATGTCATAATAAAGAAGAAGAGTCAATGTTGGCAGCGGGCATTACAAATATTTCATAAAAGAAACAATGAGTGCTGTGATTATAATCATGATAAGAATCCTTCCCATTATCATAAATAGCCTGAACACACAATCTCTCCCGCACTCACACAACACTCACACACATGAGATTCTTCCCTGGTGTGTGGACAAACACACACACAAACACTCTTACATCCCTCATTCTTATTCATCTGCTGACTTCTCAATCACTCACTGTAGGCTTCACTGCACAATTATAATCACCTTAAAATTATTTTATGACGTGCTCACAAAACCAAACCAAACATGCGCACGCACGCACACACACACACACACAACACAAGTGCCTAGGCTTCAACTAACACAGCAAGTACACAAAATGCTTTATTCACTTGTAATCTGCAGTGCTTAAAGAGACGCATTCATCAGTGTATACACACACACCAAAGCACACTGTAACACACACCAAAGCACACTGTAACACACACACACCAAAGCATACTGTAACACACACACCAAAGCACACTGTAACACACACACACCAAAGCACACTGTAACACACACACACCAAAGCACACTGTAACACACACACACCAAAGCACACTGTAACACACACACCCCTGGTTATAACAGTTGTCTGGCTTATAATGGAGCGTCTAGGCATGTTCTCTATTTTCTTATCAATGTTTTTCTCCTGGACGCACAGATACAGACCCCCTGCTGAGTGTAACCAGAGGACAAGATGTGGATTATGTACAGCCCCATGCGTTTGCTTTTGGCGTTGAGGAATAAAGGAATGGAAAGTAGCAAAGAGAGGAGGAGGAGTGGCAGGCGGGAGTTGGATAACAGATTCAATAAGCCATGAGCAAAATAAATAAATAAGATATAAGGGGGTTAAAAGTCCAGAGGAGCAGAGAGCATGCAGGGGGATGCAGGTCAAAGAGAAGGATGCAGAGGGGATAAAAAGAGGGCCATTTTTTAAAACAAGTCACTTAGCTTGTTAATCGTTACAATGATACAGAGTCGACCTTCTCTTGAATATCTTTTGCTGCCTCGCTGTGCCAAGGAACAGTTTGCAGCGGTTGAGAGAACTGAAGAGGGAGAGGGTGAATAATTGCTGATGTGGCAGCAACTCCTTTAACTCCCACGTTCAAAAAGGAAATCAAAGCCAAGAACAGAGCGCTGGATACGCTGGCTGCGACATCCAGCGCTCAACGAGGAGGGAACGAAAGATTAAGAAAGAAAGAATGAAAGGAGGCATCACAAAGCAAGCTGGATGAAGAAGAAAAAAAGAGGGGCTCTGTGACAAATGGGAGGAAAGGGAAACGGCATTACAGCGCATCACCTCAAATGGTTTCACAGAGGAATGTATTGATGCAGGAATCCTCCACGGACACAGGCATATCTAGCCGGAGCAGGCCTGGAACTCTGGCCCGAGAGGTGGCTCTGCTTTTATTCCTGCAGCGGCTCTGGGTCACTGCCGTCTTCTTTTAATTCACCTCGTGTTCCTCCCCCCTCTCCATTTCCTCCCCCTCGTTTGTCAGACCCCTTTCTCAATTAATGTGAGGCATTCTTCCTCTCTGTCTTTCTCCCTCCCATCACTCTTTCTCTGCCTGATGAAGATGGAGAGCGGTCATTTAAGAGTAATTAGCCTAAGCCGTCAAATAACCAGGTGCAGCACACACGTTTTCCCTCAAGCGCGGGTCATTTAATGCATGCACACATATCCAGGCCTAAGAGGCAACAAAACTGGTGTTGCACTATTGGATACCAAAAGCAATAAAGCCCTAAATCAGTCTCTTTTTCATCATGGAAATATGGTTTTACACACATTCTAATATTTTCTTTTTGTCTGCATTATGGTCAAAATACCCGTTTTAAAGCATAACAATCTTACTGTGGCGTGCTTAAAACATGGCAGCTCTTTCATCCGCTCAAGTTGCTGTATTCACAGTTAAGCATAATGAAGGCATCTCTCCAAAGAACTGCCTCTCTCTTACATAAACACATTTCTAAATAGCAATATTACATGGCAGGTTATTACATTGCCTCATACAAAACCTAGGATGTAATGATGGCAATGTTTTTCTTAAACGGAAAAAATCCCATATTACATATGAAATATTAGAAAATATCAGCTCTGAATTGTTTTCCACACACTGTGAAGTAGATTTAGAGACACTTGGTACTGATAAGAAACATAAAAATAAAGTAGAATAACACATTAGCCAGTGTACTGTGCTAGGCCTACATGGCTTTCAACGAGAGAACAAGACACAGCCTTCTCTAAGATGGATTTAATGCAGTTTTCTTAATATTATTACAATTTATTCGATCCATATTACACTGAATCAATACTGGTTGTTAATGCAAGGCCTTTAACCTGAATTAATTTAAATGTGACATTTGATCAAATTCAACACAGGCATGCGTGAGCACGGTGGATATTACCTGCACTACGGAGAGACTGTTTTATTGTGCTGTGGTGGACTGTCTGTCAACGCAGCATCTTCACACTATTGGATTTCAGTTTGGAAATGAGCCCGTCACTGTCTACCTCATGTGATGGATTTGATGCAGTTTGTTTAATGACCTCAGAGGCTCAGGTTATTTATCACTATCTTGCACTGCTTTATTGTCTTTTTCCTGTGGGTTAAGAGAGGCTTTGGAGGAATTTGTTTTCCTGCCCAGATAAAAACAAACTGCTGTTTAATTAAAGAAGCTGCACAAAATAGCATGGCCTCAATCCAATACTAAGTTATCTTTGCACACAAAAACCTTATCAGCTAAATTGTATTGCCGATATCCTATACTGGCTGTTTGTTAATAATGTCAAGCAAAGAAATGTGCTCAGCAAGGTGCCACAATGTGCAAAATCTACTGCTTTGGTTAGCCGGAGGGTATGGATTCTGATGTCAAAATCATGAGCCAAATCCTGTTAGTGGACGGGCCAGTTAGCTCAGAGAGGCTTTGCTTGTGTTGTTTGGGGGGGAATGCCAAGAGGAACAGTGTGCAGACCCAGCAAAGTGTTGCATTGTTGTTTGAGAATATTAAGCAGCTGTTCTCAAAAACTGCTAGACACTTTTTGAACAGTCTGGGGCCATTTTGCAGCTCATTGATAAGAAGGATATGTTGTGCTTTTGCAAAGGTTTTATTTTCATCCCCAAAAAAGGCTTTAGAAATGCAACAATAGATCAGAGTTCATTTAAAAATATACCTCAATTTTGAAAGACTAATCACCACTTGTCTTTTCTCAAATGCACCATTCAAGTGACTGCATAAAAGCACTTGAAATAAAAAATATTTATAAAAATCTAATTTCAATCACATGAAATAATCATCGGTACAAGAGTTTGCAGAGACGTCAATGAAGTGCCCATTTTCAAAAGTCCATTTTTATAATGAGCACATTCAGAATTTCTCGTCCATGTTTTACAGTTTCTACTTGACCTTGACAAGGGGGATTAATTAAAGATGTAGTTTATAAACTGCTGTGGGCAAGGTCAAGACCTTTGAAACTAAACTTTGAATTAAAACCAGTTTTGAGAAAATGGAATCCGTCAACATTCGAGAGCATTTGGTGAGCATGTCTTTCTTTAGTGGACAACTCTGTAGTCGGAAGGTTTTTCAGTGACTTTCGGCCCACATTATTGTAACAGCTAGTGCTTACTGTGTTTCTACGAGAAATTCTTTAGGTACTCCTTTCTGTTCTTCCTGCTACCAGTTGAGCTACCAGGCACCAGACGTGGATCAGCAAAGGTGTAGAAATTGCCAGCTGAGATTAAAAATTGATGTAGCCATGAAATGAAAAGACTTCTGGGAAAAAAAAGAATTCTGAGATGCAAACATGGTTGACTTTTTTTAAAAATTATTATTAAAAAGGGAATATTGTGGAGAGAAAACTCGTAAATAATTTTTGTTTGGCCTTACAGATGGCCCAACACAATGAATCGTGCCTCTACAAAGATATGCACACATTCCCTCGCCGTCTGCTCAGGATAAAGGAACACACAGAGCCCAGCGTGAGCCTGGCGGTATAATTACATCACTAAAGGATCTAAAGGACTCCAATCTTAGCGAAATGGGCGACGTCCCTTGATGGCGTCAAACACGCACGGGCGCGATGCACGCTGCCACACACTGGACGCACAAAGGGGAGATCGTTTACAGCTCATTTATGGACAAATTGACCCTATAGAGAGGAGAAGTTCAAAGGCAGAGCTGGAGCTGAATGCATCCCTTTCACACACACTTATCTCACACACACAGAGGATCTCCCAGACAAAATAAATCTTACATGTATGGCAGATGTGTCAACAACACTTTAGGTAGAGGCATCAGACACAACCGTCTCTATTGTGCAGGAATTCGGAGATGAAAAGGTATTCGAATAATGTCAAGGTACAATGCTTCTGCATATGTGTCTTCATTGATGTCTTTGGAAATCGGGGGCGTATTTGATGTATGTGAGAATGAGATACAGTATGTGTGTGTATTCATTCTAGATGGTATGGCATTCCGCCTCCTCACTGACACTTCACTATTCCCGCTGCGGAGGGAAGCGGAGAGGAGTGAGGAGATGCCTTCTCAGTCAAAACAAAGATGCCACTTTGTCAGGAAACCGGCACCGTGGAAAAGTGAGAGTTGTGACAACAATCAAACATAACGGAGAGAAGGTGGAGGAAGAAGTACGAGTGAAGATAGAGAGTGAGAGGAAGAGGAGGAAAGGTGACAGACATGTGGTTAGGAGGGACTTCCACTGCTGTTATTCTCTATTAAGGCAGTTTGTGTTTAAGTTTGAGCTTAACTAGATCAGGCTTCCACAAATGCATCCATACCAATGTATAAGAAATGCAATAAATACAAATGTCTAACTGTTTATACCAGCAATAAATGCAATACGTATACCATTAGAAGTTAATCAAACTGCAACTGGTGTTGCCGATAAATCTTTATAAACAGAAAAATAAAGTTAATTATTTTGTTTT
Source organism: Gymnodraco acuticeps (assembly GCF_902827175.1). Taxonomy (NCBI): domain Eukaryota; kingdom Metazoa; phylum Chordata; class Actinopteri; order Perciformes; family Bathydraconidae; genus Gymnodraco; species Gymnodraco acuticeps. Next base: position 895,402 of record NW_022989748.1, on the reverse strand, counting down.
TTCTGAGGAGCTCCTGCAGCTGTTAGATCCTCATTAAGATGTTCTATTTTGTACAGCTCCTCTACTTCCTTTTGGTATTTCATAAATCTAAATTATACTGGAGCAAGGCTTTTTTTGTGTGTTTATTTTTGTAACGTTCCCAATGAAAGCACACAGAGCTGTTAAAATACAATAATTTAAAGGATGTTTATTTGAAGAAAATCTTATCAAGACAAACAGATCAATTGTTTAACTTATTGTCTGATGGTGCATTTTCTAATTGAATTGAATTGCCTCCATGTCTTTAATGTGTCTTCCACGTGTTAAAATACATAAACAGATGGAGTAAGGAGGGACAGAAAGTGACAAAACAGCAGGATATAAGAAGGCAGAAGGAGGGAGGTGTGATGGAGGAGACAAGGACATTAAAGGAAAATGTAAAGATGAAGCTGGAGACGAGGTAAATGAGAGGTAAAGGACAGAGAGAGGTGAATGTATGGACGGGTGGAGGTAGAGAGGATAGAATGACAAACATGAGATGGATGAGAGGGAGGGAGAGAGAGGAGGAGTGACACTGACAGGGCTGGAAGAAGAGGAGGGGGACAATTGCGTGAGGAAGGGAGAGAGAGAGAAGGGGGAGGTCAGAGGAGGACGGACAGATGAAGGGGAGAACCTGAGGGAGGGATGAAGGAGGTGACGGATGGGTGGCGAGGAAGAGGGGATGGATAAAGGAGAGGGGACTTTGGGGTGTGTGTGTGTGTGTGTGTGTGTGTGTGTGTGTGTGTGTGTGTGTGTGTGTGTGTGTGTGTGTGTGTGTGTGTGTGTGTGTGTTGCATTGACCCTCAGTGCAGATAGCAGCATATTAGTAACAGTCAGTCCAAAGTGCAGAGCATGCAGCCTACATCAAAGGGAGGGAATCGGTTCCAGAGAGTCTAATTGAGGGGCGTACCGATAAGAGCCCACTTACAGGTGCTGCTGACATGCAGTCTATATATATATAGTCTATATATTGGAAGGGTACTTGAAAGTACCCTTCCAATGACCTTGGGTCCCTTGAAAGGCGCTATATAAATATCATTTATTATTATTAAAGTATAGCTTTGCAAACTACCAATGACTTCACTGTGGGAGACGTTGAACCACAGCAAAGCTACCATCAAGAGAAATTGAGTGTGGTAAGATTAGGCTACTTAAGTTAAATAGAAAGAATCGAACCAGCTAAATCGAGAAAAAAGTGTGCTGTGTTATGAAATAGCTAATTAAAGCCACGTTCAATTATAAAATCCACTCAACCTGTGTTCAAATAGTGCCAGCTTTTTTAATTCGCACATTTCAAAGAGAGCCTGTTGTCTAACTAAGTTCCATAACATACAAATGTCTCTTTATACACTTATGAATAGTTAAACCAGTTAATAAACTACTAGTTTAGCTCTGTGTAGTTCACTTCTCCCTAACACAGCTCACAGGAAGACGGAGGGGGATTGACAGAGACAGAGACAGAATGAAGATAAAAGAGGAAGGGGAAAGGCTCAACTGCAGCCAGGTTGGAGAAAGCTAGCAAAGAGTGATTGATGAAAAAGGAATTAGGCAAGAAACTGATGAAAGACACAGTGAGGAGGAGGAGGAGGAGGAGGAGGAGGAGGAGGAGGAGGAGGAGGAGGAGGAGGAGGAGGAGGAGGAGGAGGAGGAGGAGGAGGAGGAGGAGGAGGAGGAGGAGGAGGAGGAGGAGGAGGAAAACAGAAAGTTTAAAAGGGGAGTTTCACAACTCAGTATGAGAAATACCGCACTGACAAGTCTATTAGTAACAGTCCGACTCAAACCGAGGAACAAGAATGAATGTGCTTGCAGACCTCAGATTGGGAGAGCAGTGGAGTGGAACGCTGGGAGACTAATGGATGTAACGTTCAAATAAACGCATAATAGTCATTTATACTCAAATGTAAAGCATGTGCCACTGCAAAGGGTACATGTCCCCCACTATTTAGATGGATGCACATCGAGTTCCTGTAGGAAACACTTGTTTTGGCGGTGGCTGCTGAAAGCCATTCTGAAATCAACGCTGTGCAAATTTAAAGGTGCGGCCTGTGACGGGGGGGAACTTTAAAAATGTGGCGTTTTGATTCAGGATGCTGTGAGTACCAACTGCTCTCCTGAAGATTTAAATGACCCCAATTCCCCAAAACGTCACATTTTACGTGTTGATTTGACTGGAGAGAAAAGGATGTGTTATAATGGCTTTCTACCAACTAATTGTCTCGCTGATAGGAGAACAGGGTAAGTGTGTACCTGAGAGTGTGTCCATGCATACAAGTAAGCAGGTAGAAAGGAAAAGAGGAGGAGGAGATGTCAAGAACAAACGGAGGGCAAGTGGAGGTCAAATGCAGATTAGAGAAACATCTATTGAAGTCAAAATCTTTCCCATCTCATTTTATCCTCACAACTGATCAAGCATGACATATGCTGTGAGTTGCAACTAGATATGAGTATAATAATGGCCAAGTTCCTTGCTTATTTGAGCCCTTTTTCATCTTTAAATGGATTGAATATGACACTGAATTCCTTGGCAGTAATACAAAAGAAATTCGGTAAAGTTTACACTGTAGTTATATCTGCTCTGTGCTCATGAAATGCATGATTTATGATAGTTAAATATCCCATTTTCTCCCTACATTATTGCTTCCTAGAAAAAGCACAGAAGAGCTCAGCAGACTTTTTACAAAATGAAGATATCAGACACACGAGAAAACATGCAGAAACACCCATCATACAGATGACCCGTCTTCAAATAATCTAAAGTGTGTGTTTTTAATGAATTACCACTTTTTATAAATATCTATTGCAGAGTAAGCATCGTAAGTCTTCAAGTAACCCTGAGGAGTTACTGACCACTGACTCCAAGCTTATCAACAGCTGGTAGCAGTATGACACTACCAAGACAGAGCAAGTTTAACATATCTTTTTTTTTTTTAAATCAACTTGTGAAAGTGAAATATTTGTCAGCAAAGTTCTTAGTTTACGCAGCAAGGGGATGATAGTGATTCAGGTTTATCCATGGGATTAAACTGATGTATCCCAATGGTAAGATGTGTCCATATTAAAAACATTTCATGCATCCATAAAACATAGTAAGCATCCCTGAGTACACGATGAGTCAACAACATCATTTTACAGGATGTCAAACTCTAAAATACCATTACTACAGTACATGACTTTTTTTGTCATTGTTTTACCAGATACAGGTGAGTAAGTGACAACCGGTTCAATACATTATCAAATAAACTCATTTAAAACGTTTACTTTGATTTCATGGCAGTTTTAAACTGCGTCTGCAAACCCTGAGAGGTGCTTTTGGTTATTGAAGATGCTTACGAGTTGGTGGATGCATCATTGACTCCTTAAGGAATCATAAAAGTGAAATATGTCTTCCATATTAAGATATACAAAGATACCATGGGGGTCATCGCCCACATAGATCCTGGGAAGATGTCTAATCAGCCAAAGTAAATGAAGTCAGAGAGTGGCAGGGGGCTTTTTAACCCACCGACAATTTAGTTAATAACATGTTTCCTTAACTGAGGTAACACTGAGTCAAGACCAAGCATGTAGCAGGTGGGAAAACATGCAACTTTTGAAAAATCAAATCCTCTTTCAAAATCATAAAAAGGGACTGCCTCCTAAAATAGATAGATGACCAATATTACTGCTGTCACATCTGTCTTTTAAAATCATTAATATTAAGTCACACTCACATTTTCTGGCGTGCATAAATATTTAAAGACCTAAACTGACGGGATAGATTTAAAAAGAGACACCGTGTTCCTCAAAATAACACAAAATGAATAGTTTTGGGAAACAAAAATGGACTTTTTGGCTGTGAGTGGGGCGCTGGTTTGACTTAATGATTTTCAAGACTTCAATGTTTACTGATGAGTCTTTGTACACATCCAGAGCCGATTTAGCTCACGTTGTTTTGTAATGCAAATCAGCATCACTACAAAGACAAGAAAGATGCCAAACAAAACTGTAGAGATTGATCAGTACAGCAACAACAACAAAAACACGGTTTATACAGTTGTCAGTCATGTTCGGTTGCCATGGTAACAAGCTGACATCATTGTGTGTTTATGCATCACTTCCCATATTAGTTGCACACGTTAATTAATTGATTAATCTAATTATGGCGAGGATCTAATACGAATTAGCGTAATTGTAGCTTTCTGTGTACAGCCATCAGTGCCGAGCACAGATTTATGGGTGTGACCGCAGGGCGTACGTAGACCTGTGGGTTTTTGAGTTTGTGGCGTGTGTGTGTTATTTTGAGACCCATCTGTGTTGTTTCAGCTGAGCAAATCTCACAGGTCATCAGTGAATCAGAGTGCTATTTATATCTTTCATCATGCTCCCTCTCTTTCACTCACATTGTCTCTCTCTCTCTCTGACCTCATCGTCCCGCTTATCTCCTCACTGATCCCACTTTTTGTACTCTTCATCCATCCTCGTTTTTACCTTTCCTCAATCCGTCCATTTTCCTTTTCCATGTTTTTTCTTCTGTTAAGTCTGAAATGGCCTCCACTCTTATCGATCATCCATGGATGCATAAAGAAAACTGGATACAGAGTCGGAGGTGGGGGCCCAATCATTCCTCTAAAAGTTGCTTAGTGGCACTTGAAGCCAAAAATGGACTGATTCAAAGAGTACCCGGATCATGCAGACTTAAGTTTTCCTGAGGCCCTCCCTTCAATCTACCGTCTTTTAATAAATGTTAGCACTTGTTGATCCTAGTGATTTAAAAAAGGACTAAAAGAGTGTGTGTACTGTTTAGTTGATTTAGCTAAAAAACAAACAAATGCTGGGTTAAAGACCTTTCTTCCTCAGGTCAATGGGAAAGTGTGTTTTTGGGCCCAATGAAGTCACTGACTGCCACTGACACGCTACGAACATGTGCTTTGATTAATCACAATTTTGGCTGGTGAGGATTCTATGATAACAACATAATTGATGAAAAGGAAATAGTTGCTTTTGCCGCACTCTGTTTGGAAATGATGCTTTGTTTTTGTCTGGTGTGAGAGATCATGCCCGGGTAAAAGACAGCTGTAGTTCTGCTTTGGAATGTCCTTTTTTCTGTTGTGTCATCATAATGCATATTATCCGACCAATGTGTTCCTATTTAAATAGTTTCTGCAATGTTCTTCATAGATCCAGCACCTCATTTCGCTCTACACCATTTTATTTCTAAATGCATGATGTATATAGATTGGAACCACTATGGCTCAGGGGGTGAATGTTTGTCAATTTGAATAAAAGCAAAGATAACGTGTAATGAAATCATGTTGTATAATCGTGATCTCAGTATTGACCAAATGTTGGTAATGATGTTTCTGATAATCATGCAACCCCAGCCTCCTCCAGGCCTCCAACATTCCCTGTCAAGTTTCTGGGGAAGCATCTCACACAAAAAAAAAATAACTGCATCAACCATCCGCACAAGTAAACATCTGCTACTCACTCGGTGATCTCTTCAGTGACCGTGTGTTCAACCTGCAGTCGAGAGTTGACCTCGATGAAGTAGTGTTTGCCTTGTCGGTCCACCAGGAACTCCACGGTGCCCGCGTTCTCGTAGCCCACCTGCAGAAAACATGGAGAGAAAAAGGCACTTTTACAGCTCCGAGTTATCCTAATAATAATGTCAGCTGTGTAAACAGTCATGAAGAAGCACTCACTCATCTTAATGAGCCATGAAAGCAGAAGAACAAAAACACAGTGCTCTCTCCTCGCAGATATTACTCCATGAAATAAGAAAATAAGCTCGGTTTTATTTGTACAGAGACACGAGGGCTTTTTTCATCATTTTCCTGCCTTGTAATAATTAGGTCATTAATCAAGGGGGATTTATTAAAAGCTCATCATAAAAGCACATTTTCACACTGCAGTCAGATTCACAATCACTTGCTTGTACAATAAATGTAAAGAAATGAGTGTATTGGAAGGGACCATAATATGTCTTCTAAGATATGCCGTAACATAGTGGACCACTTGCGCTTCTATTGGCTGGCGCTCCAACACATTTGACGTGAATAAAGACCTTTCTGAACATTAAAGCATGTAAACATGTCACAGTAGAGGGAATCAATACAAATATGAAACCTGAAAATGAGCATAATCTTTCCTCAAGAATAGACAATATGTCTCTGTTGAACTTATATACAAAACATCTGCGTAGGTTTGTAGGAACTTGCAAAAAACATGTATTGTTATCATCTATTTCACGTGAATATATTAACTAACTGGGACAAAATCCTCTAAATTCCAAAGGTCTAACTTGTTCTAAGTCTGTGTCCCCATCTCTCATTCTTAAGCAAACAGACAAATATGTAATAAATAGAAAACTAAAGACAGCGTGGGCAGGAAAAGCAATGGTTCGCATATGAAGACACAGAATGCATTAAGAAAGTGCTCACATTTAAAATAAAATACGGGTAAGAGTACACCGGGAGCACTTCCAAGCTCGTTTCGGCAAGCTGTTAACTGCCAACGCAAAACGCTCATGAGCGCATCTCCAAATGCATTTATTTTAGTTTTCAGCTTTAAACATCACCGTAACCTACTAAAAAGGTTCTCTTTTTTTTTTAAACACACCCTTGAGCTAAAATTTCCATTTAGTCTGCCTAAGATGTTTTTTTCCTCTCCTTTGAACAGAAATGTTCTCACTTTGATCAGCTCGGCGGTGCCATTTGAATGACCATGTACTGCCCTTTATTCATTTTAAAGTTATTTAATAGCTCATTATTCATTCAGCAAAGAATAACAGAGCTGTTTTGGATGTTTCTTTTCAACAGTATACATCTTCATTGAGTATTTATTACAGGACATTTATTTTTGACATTTTAACTTGAATCAGGGAAAGCTTTTCTTTACATCCTTTTGTCCCCAAATAACTGTTTGTGTGGAATCGGACAGAATCTTAAAGCTAATGTAGCACCTGCATAAAAGTATTTTATGAAGAGTAAATGAAAACGTCTTAATTTTGCCCAGTGGGAGCTGCAAGCAGAGTGTAATTGCTCTATAAATGTTATATAAATAAAACGCATCATTATTATCACCGCATTTTGCCGGTATGAACATTTCACAGAAGATTTGAGCAAAGCAATCTGATTCATGTTCCAACTATTTTCACCAATTGAACCAATCAGAGCAGTGCCTCATCACTGATTATTCCTATAATCAAAGTGTTGCTGAATATGAAATAAACCCTGTTTTGAGGGAAGGAAATCATTGAAGAAAACAACATCCAAAGATGGGAATGAAGTTAGAGGGCTGCGAGCAATCAGATATCTAAAACACAAGCTGCAAATCACATATTCCCAGAAGGCACAGATGTGAACGGCTCCAGAAAAGGCCACAGCACCACCTACGTCTGAACATATCTCAAACTATCTGGTGAGCATAGTCCTGTTGTTGGTTTCTTCCCCCCATCTTTGTAGTGTTCAGACTCTGTGAACAAACCTGGAGGAGGTGAATGATCCAAACCAATTCCTTCACCCAATTCTTCAAAGACAAAAGTGCATGTTCAGTCTTTAATAGTTTAAAAGCAGCCAACTGCCTTATTTCCAACATTTGGCAAGCGTAAATGTCAAGACAATCAAATGGGCAGAGGAGGAGGGAGGGATGGATTGCAGAGATAAAGATTGCCTTAAGCTAGGAAACAAAATAAATGTAGCAATTAGAGTTTGGCAACTAGACAAACACAAAACAAGCCAAAAAAAGAGCTCAAAACAGCTCTGTTATAAGGAAGAATCCATTATGCATAATACACAGGTCAACAAATGCTTCACCCGAGTAAAACATCACCTGCTCAGAGCTCGTCAGTGTGCCTCTTCTTAAACACAACTCTTATTTAAGTTGCTTGTAAACAGATATGCACAATGATATATATTCGCTGTAAGCTTGTATAACCAGGGGTGCACATAACTTTTTTGCCCTGATTCTCAAAGGAGCACCTGGAGATGTTGCTTGGTGCTCATCCTTAAAATGAAATAAACCGTAACTTTTGAGGGGGTCTTGACTTTATTTGCCAGACACACGGCACTGAACACACAGAGGTGAACACAGAACACACATGCAGAGGTGAACTCAGTAACACACATGCAGAGGTGAACACAGAACACACATGCAGAGGTGAACACAGAACACACATGCAGAGGTGAACACTGAACACACATGCAGAGGTGAACTCAGTAACACACATGCAGAGGTGAACACAGAACACACATGCAGAGGTGAACTCAGTAACACACATGCAGAGGTGAACACAGAACACACATGCAGAGGTGAACACAAGACAACATTAGCACGAGCAGTAATCCTACAAGCTGTCATCACTACCCTCCTGACTGTTCTCCTCACTGTCTTCCTCTCTGTCAGACATGGTAGCTGATGATGTAGGCCTACTACTTCCTCTCTGGTTGAGTCTGCGATTAGCTGCTTGCATCCACAAGTCACAGCTGGTTTGGGTCGAAAGTCTCTGTTGTCATCTTAGACAAGTGGATGTAATCAAATAAGTATGTGAACATAACAAATAACCTACCATAGCCAATAACAAATTAATGTAACTTATTTTATTTGTGTTATTCATTCATATCTTATTTTACCTTAACATTTATTTATTTATGCATTTTTTTTTATCTCTCCAGTTTTAAAGGATATTTTTGGTTACTGTCCTATAGTATACATTGGAATGATTTGAAACCTGTTTATCCCAATAATTATAAAGGAGTGCCTTGGAAATATGTGTTTACATAAATTGTGACCAAACCGTTTGAACTTAGACTAAGAGTCATTTACCTCACTGAGCTGTAGTATCAGCCTCTCAGTCTGACTGGAGAGGACTCTCCCTCCACATTATTGTAGAAACATCTTCTTCTTATATCTGTTAGAGCAGCTAGCACGGCACCAGATTCTAATAACAACAGCGCTGGTACCGGTGCACCCTCCCTCTCTCCCTCGCATTTTGGCTGTGAGCTGCGGGCGCCAGATAAGCCAACATCCCCCATTTACATCACTTACAGCGCCCATCGTACAGGGCAAATGAAACGTGTAACCGTGGTGAAAAGGGTGTTACATTTACTTAATTATGAATATTGTTACATCAAGGCCGAAAATTAGGATGAGCCCCAACGGTCAAAATGTTTTTTTCCCTCCCAGAACTGCCAGCGCAGCGACTCCCCAGATCTGGCGCCCTAGGCGAACATCTAGCCAGCGCTACGGGCCGACCCTGAGTTCATATCATGGTTCATATGCAACTCGCAAATATCTTTCTTTCTCTCTCTTCTCTCTCTCTCTCCTCTATTTTCTCTTCTCCCTTCTCTCTCTCCCTCTCTCAATGTTGGTACGCAAATGCGCTTTGTTTCAAATGACCCGGTGCTCTTTTTTTGGCGGAGGTGCGCATGCGCACCTGCGCACCAGTTATGTGCAGCCCTGTGTATAACATCATCCGTGTAAAAACATTCAGAGACACCGACAGTCGGCATAGTTTCCTCTGCAGAGAGAGATTAGTCTCGTTTATGGCTTCTAGCTCCCAATGGGTTTCAACAGAGACTCATTAGAGGGATCACACACACACACACACAAAACACTAAAGTATATGTGCCAAAATACACACAATCCTCACTAGCTTACATGTCAGCATGTCAAAGGAGCCAATCGAACATAAGCAGTGGTGGAAAAAAGGATGATTCTATTCAGGCTACATGGGATGCTGCATGTCAGATTAGACCATTTTAGCGCCTATTAATAATACTGCTAATCAACAATTGTATATAACTCATGTGCTTGTGAGTTTTTCCTTACTGTGCCTGGATAAATAGCTTGCACTATCCAAATTTGCAGGACCATCAGAGCTCATAAATAACCACAACAGAAGGCTTTTGGTTAACAAATGTGTCAACTCATTGATCAGAGCATTAGCATAGGAACGTAGCACTATTTGAGCGCTTAATATTTTTTAAATTAAGGAACAATTGTGTGTCAAACTGGGTGAGACGCCTCAAGGCACTAATACACAAAATGTAAATGTTCAGCCTGAGTCACCTTTCTCAACCTTCTCTGTGTGCAGGCAGATTTGTTATTGTAATTCTGTGCGTGTGTGTATTTCCTGTGAGGACAAATACATGCAGCTAGGCCACATTGATACATTTTGCCAAACTCCAATCCGCAAACACACTACACAGCTTAAAAGGTCCCATGTCATGCTTTTCTGGTTATTACCCATCCGCTTGTGTGTTATGTAGCTTGTTATGCATGTAAACGGTCTGCAGAGTCACAAACCCTCAAAGTACACCCTGTAGCGAGTAAAACTCTAACATAGAAAAGACCTGTCTATGCTGCACACACACACACACACACACACACACACACACACACACACACACACACACACACACACACACACACACACACACACACACACACACACACACACACACACACACACACACACACACACACACACACACACACACACACACACACACACACACACACACACACACACACACACACACACACACACACACACACACACACACACACACACACACACACACACACACACACACACACACACACACACACACACACACACACACACACACACACACACACACACACACACACACACACACACACACACACACACACACACACACACACACACACACACACACACACACACACACACACACACACACACACACACACACACACACACACACACACACACACACACAGCTGGCTCACTGGTGTGGGGTCGGCGAGACAGCAAGACACCGTGGAACTCAGCCTGGGCACACACAAACTCCCGGCCAGGCTACGTGTGTGTGTGTGTGTGTGTGTGTGTGTGTGTGTGTGTGTGTGTGTGTGTGTGTGTGTGTGTGTGTGTGTGTGTGTGTGTGTGTGTGTGTGTGTGTGTGTGTGTGTGTGTGTGTGTGCCCAGGCTGAGTTTCACGGTGTCTTGCTGTCTCGCAGACGGCCACTGGGCTCACAGGGAGGGGGGGGGCGGGAGCTCCAACAAGCCGTGTAGGACAGACATACTATACAGAGAAACCAATGTGAGTTTGGAAAATTGCACATTATACATTTATTTTTAGTATACCTCAACAATGGAATTATGATCAGTAGAAATGGCCATGACATGGGACCTTTAAGGCAAGTGACATTTAAGACATCTTCCACCTATCTTTAATGTAACGCTGAATACAATTTAGTGCCAATTACAAAATCTTGGTGAAACATTTGGTAGTGATTTACTGATTATTTTTACTGTGCATACTTTGACTTTTGAAGGTTTAATTTAAGACATTTCGAAAGCAATTAAGGCCTTTTTTATAAATGAAGAAAAAAGTGCACACAACTTCTCACGCATATATTGAAGGTGTCACTCCATATTGCACTCACTGAGTCAGTGAGTGAACTCGCAGCCAGTGGACCAGATGGCGCGCTCACTGCTTTATAAGGTCTGACAGACAAGTCAGTGAGCTGTATTAACACCCAGAGAGGTCACCGAGGGCGACGCATACTGTACACGCATCCTACCGCAGTATTTAATGTATAGTCACATATTTAACTCCCTGCAGCTGACCACAGTGTGTGAGTGATGGCGCTTAAAGGATCCCGATGAATGTAGCAGCTCAGAACAGGAAGTGACAGAGACAGATAGCTGGTACTGTACTGCAGAGCGTGAGACAAAGTACAGAAGAGTTCATGAACAGTGGGAGAAAAGGGGATGGATGGACGGAAGAAGAGGGGGAGGTAAAAGAAAGATTGATGACATGAGGACAAAGACGAGTGAATGTGAGGATTAGATGGAGTAAATCAGAGAGGGGAAGAATGGCAGAGCTGCCATGATGGAGGGACTGTCACTCTCTGTCATCAAGCACTTCAGTTTAAAATCATTTGCACGCGACGTTGCAGGATGTTCAAATCCAATGAAAACTCCTGACAGTTTTTTTCTACGCTCACTCCACAGCGACTGGCTATGACATAATATTATTCAAAGACTTCACTACACTGGAAACTGCTGGGTGAAGTCATTCATCAAAAAGATGGAGTAAAGTACAAACGGCATTCAGACCCAGATTGCAAAGAAAGGTCGTTTTCATTACCTCAGCCAAGGAGGTTATGCTTTGAGTTCTGTTTGTTTATGAGTCAGAGGGATAACGGAAAAAGTGGTAGCCTGATTTTCATAAAGGAAGGGTGAAGCTCAGGGCGAAGGGAGGACATATTTAAACGACATTTAAGAGGAGATTCGCAAACACAGAATATGTCTTATGTATGGAAACGACCTTGGGCCAAGCTGCCTGAAATCCTCAGGGATGTTTAACCCATTAAGCCCCAAGCCTGTTTTTCAGGTCTCAGGCTTGAAAATGACATTCCCAGAACAAATGACCATAACTACACTTCTAAAAGGGGAAAATTAATAATCTTTTTTCTCAAAGTAATGATAAACCTGTGAGTTGGATGTAGAAAAGTCAGAATCAATATAGATGTTTTTTATTTTAAAGAAAATTCCAATTGAACATAGTAAAAAACTGTAAATTATAGTGTCCGTCCAAAAAATATGTTTTACTTACGCCCCGTCCACACAGCGGCGTGCGTTGAAGCTTCTACGCTTCTGCCCATTCACTTTTAATGGGGTGACGTCACACTTCGCCGAACTGCATTGTGGGAGCAAAGCGTAGCTTTTCTCGCGGTGCTCGCTGTCAGCCAATCGAATCATATGCCAGTACAAGCTCTAGCCAATCAAACCGCTGCTTGTGTGTCCGGGGCGGGAGATTCAGGTGATTGGTTGTTGGTCTAACTTCAGACATGCCCGCCGGCAAGCGACAACGCACGCCGCTGTGTGGACGGGCCGTTATAGTTAAAACCACCCTTGAATGATGGGATGGTAGACTAAAATCTTTAGGAATCCAAAGTACAACATAAGTACCCTGTATCAAGATTGATGCAAAACAAGTGACATTTGACCTTTTTAGAGAGGTTTAGCAAAACAAAACTCCACCTCTGGGGTGATTTGGGTGGAAATGGGCGTTTTTGCCGTTTCTCTGGAACCCATTGGTCGATTTTGATGATTGACATCTCTTTTCAACCGTTAGAGCCAATAGAATCTAAGGGGAATTTCCACATAATGTACACACCAAAGTTAACATTGAGAAGTGGGGGCTATGCGCACGCAGTTTGCCTAAAGCGAAACCTATCTCACGCTCTGAAATCTGAAAACTTAAAAGTAGGTTTATTGCTAATGGATTATCAGAAATCATTTCAAAGTGACAGACACATTGGATTAACCTATGGATTAACCTTCAGCAGCGTTTTTATCGTTTTAATGCCATTGAAGACCACTTTTGATCAGACAACGACAAAGGTAAGACATATTGCCGTGTTTGCTACCTAATGCCACGTGTTGTGATGTCTGTTTTTGTTTATAATGTCGCAAGTTCTGATCATGGAGTGATGCTATAGATACCTATCGATTCTGTGTACTCTCATGATGCTAATCGATATGTTGGATGTGCAGTTACAATAAGTAATAAGGGTGTTATACCATGTTTTCTGTGCTAACGGCGTTAGCATTTTTTCGCTCAGGGCTAATTCAGAGGCTCAGCGTTAGCCTTGTGCTTTTTTCTCTAAAAATTGTTCATATCATCAGTTAGCTGAGTTTCTTCCCGTTACATGGATATGAAACATTCATAGTTTAATATTAAGAAGCCCTCAGACGCCGTTTCCTGCAGATAATGCGTTTTTGGGGGGATGGGGTTCAACAGGTTAAGGACAACATTGAGCATATTTTTGAAAGTGTGGAGGAAACTGTTCAATACAGAAATACAAGCATCTAGGGACAAACAACTTGCCTGCACACAAGACCTCAAATGATGTTCCTCCTGTATGTAAAGGTGAGGCTGCAGCAGGTACACAATCAATTGGGTAAGACAAATAAGAAAACTGCTCCATTTTACAAATCCCATTGTTGTTGCTGATGGAAAGGTGAGGACTACAGGGCCGTAACTGAGTGAAATGACCCAGATATTTCAGTGGTAGCCATGGAGATAGCTGGTAGAACTCACTAAGGGAAGGAGCTTTAATGTTTCCTTTCCTATCTCCTTTATCATAAGGTACACTGGCTCATTCTTTACCAAAGGAAATGAGATGGTGCCTTCTGAATCTCCTTGCAGCAGCAGTGAATTTGAGTCTTTGTTTAATTGTACACTATGGATAAAGTTAAGGGGTTGTGATACTCCTTTGGTCAAAAAACTTGAGTTAAACACAATTTAGTTGAATAATTCTAAAAAGGGTTTATTGTATTTGTTAAGGCCTTTAAAAATAAGAAGTAGGTATATCGAGACGATGTGTTGCCTTTAAATTAGGACAACAAATGCTTCTGCTGACCCGATGTCCTTCAAGGCCACATCATTTCCAAAAAATCATTTCCATAGTGACGAGAATTGCAAGGCAAGAAGAGTCTCAGGGTAACTCAGCTGCTTCAGGTCATCCCTGCAGCCCACACAGTGTCCCTGATGTGAGGGTGGGTCGATGGCATTCAGTCTACAATAGGCTGCAGTGGAGGCCTTTGAGCGGTGACAGAACTACAGATTGTATGAAAGAGAAACAGGATGTTGCAGAAGCAGCAGTGGCTCTAACTCTTGGTGCAAATCGGTGAGGCCACAATCCAAGGTCTGTCCTTGTAGCTTCTCTTGACCAACAACTTCTTTGTACCTCGATACATATAGATGTGTTGCAGAATCTCACATTTTGTCTGATCTACACTGATAAAGGTTACATGCACAGTCATATGCAACTTATATTCCAAAAATTACAATGTTGTTGATGCTTTCTCCCATTAAGACATGTTGGTTATGACAAATGTTTGGGTTTAGTACTATTCTTTAAATGTATACATCTATTTTAGATTATTGTCTCCATTGGGGCTTTTACTGCAGTTTGTTGACCCTCACTCTCTTGCCTGTTTACTGCTAGAAGAAAAAACACAATTTTTGGTTAAAAGTAGCAACACCTCTACTTTTAAACATTATGAAAGACCTTGATGTAACAAGGTTTTTGTATAATTGCAAATATTGCAATGTAGAACTTTTTAAAGATGGAGGTTAAAGGAATAATAGAGGATGGCTTTCTTCTTTAACCCTGAAAAAATGACCATGAGAAGAGCTCAGACCGGCATGTTTTTTGATTGCATGATTATTTCGTGTGTACGTACTACGTAGTCAAGTTTTTTTGCTGGCCTTGCATATTGTCTAATCTTAATCTTGAGTGATGTTTGGGATTTAAGTTGCACGGCTTCTTGTAAGTATTGCAACATTAACAATGTGATCCCCTTTGGCTTCTAAAGCCACGGTTTCTTTGAATCAGCAATTTGTGATTAGCCTTGATGTGTCTTGAGTGAGAGCCACGAGAGTCCATCGCTATGTTAATGCTGCAGAATAAAGAAACATCAGGTAAAATCCTGCCATAGTCGACACCTTGTTCCACCCCCAATTATTTCAAAATGTCATAAAATACTCCTTTTAGACACAAAAACCTCCATTTCCAAAGATTTATTTTACATACTTCTAATTATTAGACATTTTCGTTTGTTCTTGCCAGAAATATATTGGGTCATGGTACCTCTGATTAAGTTTGCATTAGCTGCTAAAATGTTTCATTTCTGTGTCAAGCATCGTCTTTATTTGAGGGGCTTACCGCGGTTTCATCTCTGCAAGGACACGCTAAGATTCCTAGGCTTGGTGCAAAGCATAACAATCATTTTTCTTTTTGAACTTTTGAAGTACAGAAACCAGTTACTGAATACAAAACTGGCTTTGATTAGTCGTGGGGAGAAGAAATAGAGAGGTTTTAAAGATGTTCTTTGAGAAATGCTCAAATCAATTCAACAGTGCCTGGAATATAGTCAGATTCTACCCAAATACCGCACATTCACAAACAACCGCAGGGGTCACCGGGTCGGCACTCACACTACACTTGCTGTCTAAAAAATAAAAAATGATTTGCTTTCAAGGTTGTTGCTGCAAGGTTGCCGTCACTAAATGCAAATCCTGCGAGGAGGAACAGTATTGATGATTCACTGCACACCACACACAAAGCCTCACGATTAGTGCAGACCCCTGCCAACTCCCTCAATGCTCTACATCCAGCAGCTAGAGAGCAGCAGTGCATGCTGGGAAGTGACATGTCCAGGGGCAGTCAAGAGTAATGTAGTACACCTGCCCAGCCATATTTATGCAGCACAGGGAAAAAACGCATCAATTGTTCAATTGATGGTTCTGACCTGACCCTGTTAAATTGCTTTGTCTGGTCACATTTGTGTGTGGCTTTGTGTTTGTGTGCATTCTGTAGCTTAACTTGTTTGAACATATAATCAATGCTAGCTATTATTAAACCAGATTAACATGTAATGATACACACCTGTTTTAACCTTAATGCTACAAACGAAGGCATTTATGAATACAGTAGCAATGGCAGACTTCGTCAAATCCCCAAAAGTCACTCAATTGCTGGAGATATATCATATTTCATTACCCAATAACAATGCTCTACTCCCTTTTTTTATCTCAAATACAACTAGCTAATATCTGTTTTATGCAAAGATCAAATAATATTGCCACCCTATGCTGAACTCTGTAGTCTTTAGTTGAAAATAAAAGACTACAATTCCCACAAACTGCCTCTTTGGTCTCCACACCGTAAGCTCGTCTGTCACAGACGAGCTTACGGTGTGGAGACCAAAGAGGCAGTTTGTCCATTTAATTAGTATCAGTAAACGAGAACAATCTAAGTTTGCTTGTCATTTTATTTGAGTTTTGTCCTGGTTTGTTTTGAATATTTCTTTGTTGAATTTGGGTGGATACAATTGTATCTTCATTAACCACGCCACTTAACAAAGCCGGCCTCACAAGCCATCACAAACGTAAGTAAAGATACCACGTAGGAAATGTGGGTTTAAAAGGTGTCTTATAGAAATGTAAGGAAGGATGCTATGACTAATGTAGGTATTCTCTAGCAAACAAATATCCAAGCTTCTGGCATTGCCAAAGGGAGGAAACGAAAACACATATGGACGGGAAATCATGACATCCTGATTTCTAGTAAAGGCCAAAATGAAGCTGCAAACAGTCACAATGAGTAGAAAAGGGGTGCTGCCATCTTTATGACAGCACCAGAGTGTATGGCCAATGTACAGTCTCTTCATGTTAAGACAGCAGCAGCAGTAACATTCACTGCCATGAAATCGAGGAGGATCACTCAGACTGATCGCTTTCTTTTTCTTCCTCTATAATACACAAGGGTATCACATCTGAAAATGAAAAGCGGTTTAAAGGTGCGACGCGCAGCATCTTTAGAGGCAAACAGTCACATTATGCAGAAGTTATTACATAAGAAGATCTTCTCTCCTCTTCATAACATCACTGCTTCCCTTTAACTGCCGCTCACTTCTCTCCTTTCTTTCATTTCTTGTGAGGATTGGAGTTAATCTGGTGCCAAGATGTTCTGTAATCTGA
Source organism: Gymnodraco acuticeps (assembly GCF_902827175.1). Classification (NCBI taxonomy): domain Eukaryota; kingdom Metazoa; phylum Chordata; class Actinopteri; order Perciformes; family Bathydraconidae; genus Gymnodraco; species Gymnodraco acuticeps. The sequence continues at coordinate 877,859 of NW_022989748.1, read as the reverse complement.
TCCGTTCCCTTTCAGACTGGCAACACACACAACTTTCATCCGACTCGTTGCTGATACAACCACAGAATAACACAAACACTCGCAAATAGATTTCAGCGGTGCCACCTCTCTAATCCTTTTGCTGCAGGGAGCTGCCAACGCTGCTCACCCACACCAGCACATACACACACACACACACACACCAAAACACAAACATTTACAGTAATGCACACATATCACATACAAGCCTAAAGCCATAGAATGAACCCAATCACGTGTACGCCCACACAATCATACATTCATATGCACCCACACGTTCACGTTCATCCCCGCTGTGATGGAAAAGAGCTTGACCGGAATCCCTCCATCCATTTACCAATTCATGTATTCATCCCTTCATTTCTCTTCTTATTCCTGCCTCCTTGAATCATGCCTGTCCATACGTTGCCTCTATAATACAGATTCAGGTCAACTTCTCTCCTTCTGCATATCCTGTTTTCCTCACTTTATGCTATATGATTTGCTGGATGTGAAAAGGACCCGTTTGGTCGTCAGATTTGAAAACATACTGCGAGGTAAGTATTGTATGAGGGATGAATCCTCCTACAGATCTGAATGTGAGGGACGAAATAACAATCATTCACTGCTTATTACTATTCTCTTGGGAGAGGTTTTACTCAAGAGGGTCCTGTAAATGGAAATTGGGCTCATTATGTCTTCATCTGGGTCAGAGTGTTGAGGCTGGAAAAGACTCCCTCTTGATTTACTCTATGTATATATTTTTGCTGAGCATGGAAATTGGTATTAGATAATGTACACTACTCAATTTGGAAGCATAACACCCTAGCGTTGCTTCAAATGTGTTTGCAACTGTGGATATTAAAATTCTAGGGATATATGCTCTTAAGCATGCTGCTTTAGCAATCAAAATGTTTAAACTGCAAGATATTTACTAATGAATAACGACTCATAATGTGATTGACAGATGGGTACGTCTTATTAGCACTTAGGATCTTCTGATAATACAGATTCTGACGAGACTTAAATCATATATTTAATAAAAACTCACTTTTTATTGCTTGTCAGTTTTTTGTAGATTGAAAATCTCCACCAATGGCTTTATTTTCAATATGTGTTTGTTAATTTGATGACAGGACATGAAAATGAAATCTGTAGAAAAATTGAAAATGCGTGCTAAGTGCTGCAGTGGAAAAGTGCCATTAGAGATAGTATTATTTTTTTTACACTAAAGCATGTCAAAATATTCTACTAGAAAACCCAAATATAGCCAAATATCAACTTAGCTAGCAAATCAAATGTACTTCAAAATGCAATACATTGAGCTAAATGCTAACAGCTAATGTTTAGAAGGTATTGTGCTCATCACCTCAGTTTAGCGCATCACTGTGGCAGAACACAAACAGAGTACCTTACAAAAATGGCAAGCTCAACCGCACTACAATATAAAGTTTAAAATACTATATTCTACAAATAAAAAAGAAAATTCTGAAGTGACAGCCAATCATTTCCCCTGCATCTCCATCTGTTTCATACTTTCTGATCCTTCCTTTTGCTTTTTACCGTTAATCTTTTTTTCCTCTATAGGGCTCAAAATCAAAACAGTTACTTCATCTCCCCCCGCACCACCATCCCCTCTTAAGTGACAGGCGTCTTTTACTCCACTTTCAACTCTTATTCCTCTCCATTTACTTCAGGAAATGGGTCCTTTCATCTAAAACACTCAAGGAAATGGAATAAAAAAATAAAAGTGGGTGTTAAGAAAGACTGAAAGGTCACAGAGGGACAGATGGCAGAAAAGAGATGCACGGATTATTTAGAGGTGCAGAAATGAGGCAAAGTAGATGGTGAAATGAGCAGATGGCTGTTAGGGAACATGGACAAAGTGAAGGGACCTAGAAAAAGACGTTGAGATAAATAGAGAATGACCACGAGCCGCTCTGAGCAAAAATCAAAGCACCAGTAGATGTACAGTGAGGGAAGCTGACGGGGCGTCGGGCGAGGAGGGATGACTGAAACGTGTGATGTGAAAGTGATGAAAGGAGCGGCCACAAGAAGCAGCTGTTGAAAAGATGATGAACAGGACTCATGTCACAGGACTCTAAACAAAAGATGTCTGTGAGGCAACAAAAGCCTTTTCACACATGGTGTGTACGCGTTACTTTGTTGGCCTTAGCTTTTTGTCCTTCACACATAACGGTCTGTTTTGTCTACGTTTTATGGCTTTATCAGAAAAAGCCACAATGCTCACATGATATCAGGCAACTGGTGTGTAACGCTGTATTAAAGACATATTGTGCTATTTGAGTCATTTATTCCAATACTTATGTTAAATGTGTGACAGGCAGCATGTAAAGGATCTCTACGATTTCCTTTATGCAGATTGCATGGGTGAAGCAGCACATTTAGGGAGGACACTTTCTGAGGCGCGCTGTCGATCTATGAGCTCACTCGAGAGATCAGTCTGTCTATGGGTTCCCAAAAAAAATTATCCACATGTTGGCGGCCATAGTTTTCGCACTAGGAGGCAAAACATTTGATATGGAGGTCAAGTGTTTGTGAGGTTGTTTGTCTGTTGATGCATGAGCGCATATTGGGTTGCAGCTACTGCAAATGTGCGCTTTGTTATGAACCAATCTTAACATTTGAGACATGAATACTAACAGCTTGGCAAACACAGTATCCCAACGATCAACAGTGTATATTTATTTCTATTTAAATATATTGTCAATGTTCAATATTTTAAGACACATCTTGTATGGCACTTCTATAAGAAACAAAAATAGTAGTCTATAGCTAATGTAAGCTAATAAAAAGAAGATCTTAGAGGTTTTCCGTGTACTTTAGAGAGGTCTGCTACATTACAGACATCAAAAAGATTGCCATAGAGCATTAGAGACAAATGTATATGGTCATTACAATACATTTGAGATGCACTGACGGAGATTGCAGTAAGTATTATTGTGAGCCACATTATTTCTATATTTTCAAGAAGCTATTTGTTCGCAATTCAACCATTCAGACAAAAGTCATGAGACATCAACAACGTGTGTACAAACATATGTTTCGATCAGTGGATGTTTTTCCTATGGACCAATGGAGCGTAATGTTGTACAAAGTCTGGAAGCAATGCAGCCATAAAGTGCTCACACACACAGGATAAATAGATGGAGAGGGAGAAGGAAAGGAGAGGCAACACAGACAGATTTTAAATCAATACAGCCACAGAAGACACCTTACAGGAATTTACAGTCCACGTGTGGACATACAGAATAATGGCCTCATAAAACTTGATGTTTACCATCAATTAATTTGAAAAAAAAGACATCAAGTGCAAAGTGCAGCCATAACTTTAGATGTACTGAAGGGACGGAGACAGAGAGGAAGACTCATCCCAAAATAGCAGCGTACGATTCAGAGAAAGTTTCTCTGGGCGGGTTTTCTGTCAGCCAGCCGGCACAAACTGTCACATCTTATGACATCAAATAAACTGCTATAAGGTGAGAGTAAACGTACAGGGATGAGTTGTTGCTTTTCACATCTCATGCCACAATCCTTTTTCTTTTCTACTCCGTTTTGTTTTCTCTACGTCCTTGGTAACCTTTTCCTGTCTGTTTCGCCTTCAACTTTCTGCTCTGGTTTCCTGCTGATGTGCTCAACTTTGGCCTTTTATGAAATGTCACTGACAGCTGACTTCCATGTGTCAAAATGTTTCATGTCCCTGGAACTGAGACCAAAAGGTCAAAAATATAATTATCTTTTCTAAATCAATCTGAGGTCACCCTTCTTTAGCCATATATTTTATTGTACATCTATCCAATTCCCACTAGGCATTGGACGAGATTAAAAAAATGTGTGTGAAGATTTTTCACAATCTCAATAATCATCAAAATATGCTTAAACTCTCAAAATGGCACTTAAAGGTACTGAAATAACTTAAGTTAATAGGCAAATATCTTTGTTTTGTGGACATGCTTGTAGTGTAATTAAAAGCAATCTTGAATAAGGTAGTCATAAATGATAAGGTCCACTATCCAATTATATAAAGCCTAATTGAAAAAATATGGATTATTTTTAAATACATAAAATATAAAAACATATAATCATAAATAAAAGTAAAAAAATGGATTGCAACATTATAGGAGACTGTGCTCTCTTAAATGATAAAACCTCTGTGAGTCTATGATATTGATTAAAAAAATTACTTACACTTTAATATATATATAATTAATATAATAATAATAATTAATATTAATTAATTTGATAGGGAAAATACGACAAGAAAGTTAGCATTCCCAAACATGGTTGCTAAATGCTGATTTTGTTAAGCAAAAATAATATAAAAAACAGAAGTAACTTGAGACTAAAAACGATATATCCCATAAAGTGATGAGTGTGTGTTGAATCCCTAAAAACGGCACACGCTGCCGTTCAAAATGCCAATACCGCTTTATTCTGAAAGCTTCCCTTTACCACTCAAACTCACTGCACCCACTTTCCTTAAACCCCTCTTTATACATCTCACTTACACACTGATACATTTTATGGCTTGCCCTCTCTCCGCCGCTCCTCCCTGATCTTGAATCCGTCTTTTCCTCTCTCTTCCCAAATCTCTCTTAATATAGGGTATTATTCCCTCTCACTTTTGGGTAAGTCAGCCCGTCATGCCTTTCCCTTCTTATCCACTTTGCATTCAATTTTCTCTCTGCCTCTATCCGTCGCCCTGCCCTCATTCACCCTTCATTCTGTCAGCGGTAATGAAAGCATAATGAGCTTGTTGTCTATAAAATGATAAACAGTAAATGAATACAGCTGCCTGTAAACAAGAAACACACACAGCTGGACATAGGTGGGCACAAAATGAAAATCTAATTCAACCCATTAAGGTACTACCTATAGCCATAACAACATATTGTCACCAAACCATGTCCTGAACAATATGGAGGTACAGGATGCCACATGTTTTATACTAAAGCACTGTTTAGGTGTCAACACTAATATTAAATATGGACTTTATTCCCAGATCAAATGTAGGTTGAAGGATCTTGAATAGATTGTCTTCAGTGAGTGTTATGTAAAATGTATGTGTCCTAGTTTCTTCTCCTGAATATTTGTCTTTGTTTATGTTGCAAATGGAGCAGCAAGAAAATATTCAGACTTGATCTGACAATAAAGCATTATCGTGTACATGCCTACACACAAATATGGCTGAGATTAATATTAACATGCAGAGGTGTATCTGAATCACTGACACACAAACGCATTTAGATCACTTCTTTGTGGAGACAGGATTAGTAACTTGGATGTAAAATCAGGCCAAATGCTATTTCTCTTCCTCCTATGCTCTCGGCACAGCTGCCTCACTCCTGCATCCCTCCCTCCATCTCGCCCCCGCCCTCCTTTCTCTCCCACCTTCTCTCCCTCCTTCTCACTTCCTAAAAAAGGTAGTCAGGGCAGAAATGGCTTTTCTACTTCATAAGACTGCAGTTGTGTGCATGTTTCAGCTTGGTGTGTGTGTCAGACCAAGATTTGGATGTAGTCTGAGCGAAGACACCCACACTGCAGCATTTGACACAGCCAGAGGGAGTGAGGAACTGGAGAGGGAGAGAGGGAGGGAGACACAGGGGAAGGCTAGAGTGGGGGGGGGGGGTGATTATATTTGTTTGTTTCTCATGTGAGAGCCGTTTTATTGTGTCACTTTAAATATCAGCTGACAGCATGCATGTGTGTGCATTTACATTTCCCTGAATGCATGTTGTGTGCCTACAGGCGACACAAATATACATCCATGTTCACGCTCTGTGTGAAAACATGTTCATATTTGCATTAGTTTTTGTCTCCTGTTTGAGTATTTTTTTAAAGAGGCCCTATGCTTTTGGGTTTCCCTTTCCTTTAGTGTGTTGTATCGGTTGTTGTGCATGTAAATGGTCTGCAAAGGCTCAAATCTAAAAGTTCCTTCAAGAGGGAGTTTTACTCCCACACACTCCCCCACCTGAAACGCCTCTTAGCTAATTAACTTTCAAAACACTGCCGCCAAACAGAACACATTTCCAGCCATGCTACGTGTTGATTGCTTATTTCCAATCGTTCACACTTGTATTTGTAATGTATGAAAGCTTGTAAAATGTGGTGAAGCTTCAGCCGTGCAATTAAAGAAACAATCTCATTTATATAAGTAATCCAGGATAAGAGGAACACAAAGGGGAAAAAATTCAAAAATGTAAAAGATGGATGATTGGATGGGGAAGATGGAGCAATGATGAACCTTTTGTCCGCACAGACCGTCACAGAATGTCAGACTTGAATTGGAAGGTAAAAAAGGCAAATAAGAAAAACGTTGAAACAAATGACGAGCAAGAAAATGCGACACAAATGCAGAATGTCATCTTCTGCCACTAGGGGTGTCTCATTCAAAACAATGACTATTAAAAATGATTCAACCATTAACAACACTAATAACAGGGTTCTTACACCTTTTCCAAAGTCAAATTCAAGCATTTTCAAGCTTTTCAAGCATCTTACAGCTGTTGTAAATTACATATTTATATACACATACTTATACGCAAATGATTATTTCCCTACCTCACATTAAATCAGATGTTCTTTATGCTATAAACAACCAAATGTGTGTTTCATAATAGCATTCTACATGAGGATGAAAAATTAAAGAAAAGAAAACTAAGTTTAATATTTCAAAATGAGTGACCCATCTGCACGTAGACTGGGCATCCCATATCAACTGTCTGAGCCAAATAACTTTTCAATACATTATTGATTACTATTTTTGAGGTACTTTTAGGTTGGCAGTAAACATAAGTCAGAGGTAAATGGTGTACTTTTCCTCCACTACATGTATTGAATACCTTTAGTGACTTCACAGATGTGGATGAATGGTGTGAAATATAATCAAGTGTTGAATCAGACTTGAGTTCCACCTGGAGTAAATCCACAAGCTACCCTGCAGTATACAAAGTCATTAAAACTAGCTGCACCTTCACCAGCTTTGAGAACACTTTCATGATCAATCATTATAAAACATATCATATATATTATTCTGAAATGGACCAATCTGCACAATGACTACTTTCACTGTCGCTACTTTCACTATATTTTGATACTTTTCTACTTTTACTTGAGGAACACTTTGAATGCAGGACTTTTACTGTAACAGAGTATTCCTACACTCTGGTACTTGCCAGTCACACGCATGGTGCGGGAAAGCCGGGGCAGAGCAGTTTTATGTAAAAGCGAAGCAATTAAGCATGCTCCGACTTCTTTATTTTCTTTTAATCTAAAAAGCGAAGTAAAGCATGTACAATTTCAAGCACTTTATCCCAAATTCAAGCACCATTCCCAAAATTCAAGCATTTTTCAAACCTTGAAAACACCTCGTACAATTTCAAGCATTTTCAAGGATTTCCAGCACCCGTACGAACCCTGTAATAAAGTTATTTAATATAATTTAAGAACAGAAATCAACAAATGATATGACATGTCTAGTTTTTTTAAGACATGTATATTTTGTATACACAATATACCTTTAGGTACAGAAACAGATTAGTTCTGAGATTAAAGAGAAAAGTGACTTTTGGTCCGATCTCGACAACAAAAAAAGTCACGTGTGGCCTTAACCTTATTCAGTATGAAGACTGTGCAGATGTGGATATAAACAAAAAATGAAAATAAAGACTGTAAAGTTAATCAAAAACAAGAAGAGAAGAGAGTTGTGGGAGAAAGACAAAAGGAGAGATAGAAGGGGGGGATCAGTTGACTGAAGTCTTATCCCGTGTGCATAATCAAGGAGCTACACTAAACAGAGAAAACTGCTGATGCCAGAGAGTCTGTGCTCGTGTCCACTCGTTTCATTAACCGCTCCTGTAAAACTTAAAATGAGAGGTGGAGGAGGGAGCCAGTGAGGGGGGAGAAGGGCATCCCCCCTCCTTCTCTCCCCTCTTTTGAATGCAGAATATGCTCTGCAGTGTTTCGTTTATTCACTCAGTTCTCACGCTTTGTGTTTGAGAACAGAGAGAACTGCTCCTTCAGTCAAAACTGTCCCTGTCTTTTCAATTTCATTTCCCCATTGGCAATTTCTATTTCTTCCATCTTTTCTCATCAGAAGCACTCACATTTAAACTGAAGCAGTACGTTATAGCTACTATTCCTCTTCCCGTGTTGGAGGATTTGCTCAGAAAATGTGTCCCTTATTTCCTTCTTCCAGCTGTCAGAGGGCAGATCAGGACAGTTGTGCTCTAGAGTAAACCCATTTGGATGTACTGTACATCATTAGGATGCTAAATAAGAAGGGATGTAGGAAAAAGTGTTGCAAAATGAGGCCTGACGCAGAATCAACACCCCGATGTGACACTGATGATTTCATTACGAGCTAAAAGGCAATTTACAGAGCTCTGCCAAAAAGTAGCCCAGCAGGCATGTCAGTATTCAGGGACAAATGTCTTTTTGGCAGAAGCAGTCACTCGTTAACCCAATTAGAAATTAACAGAATGGACTGGAGATCCTGACTGCAGAGTTTAATGTCAAATTATGGGTCACCGCTGCAATGACAGACCTCAGAACCACACAGAAACACTCAAACCATGAAGCCAAATGTACAACTCCTTGCTTGATTTTACAAAAACAAGTTATTCTAAGCTACACAAATGCAGCATTTATGTTAATGGCTGCCACACGCTGCTAAAGTGCAGCTATGAAACAAAATACAATTTCACTTTAAAACTGCTACCGAGCCTTTCACCAGCAACACAAAGTGTTATGATCCCTTAAAGGTCACCTATCATGCTATTTTTAGGCAATAGCATAGGTCTCAGATATATAAAAATATATTAAAAACATGTCTTTGAAGTGTTTTGCTCAAAATACCAAACAGATCACCCATTCTAGCCATGCCTCATATCCCTATATTTCAAAAGTGCTGATTTTGGGTATAAAGCTTTAAAAAATAAATTTAAAAAAAGAGGGGTGGAGCTTATGCCTGCTCATGCGGGAGATTCTACCGGTAGACACTGCCGTGATGAAACGCCATATCATGGATTATCAAGGATTATCTCTGAAACAGTATGGAGCTCAAAGGCTCTGAGTGTTAGCGATGCTAATGTAAACATGCACCGACCATATTACGTCCAAAACAGTCGGGCATTGTTTCTGATAGCGACGTTTCTGATAGTGCTGTGGGTCCGCCGCCGATATTACGTCATATCGGACGCAAATCTGGATCAGCTCCGTTGTAGCCCCGTTTTTAGAGATTTGGGTACGGAGGAAAAGAGAGAGGGTTTTATTTCCTGACGCGGCGTGAGTTCCCTGGCACACCGGGGACACATTTATATATAAAGGACATTAAAAAGTGCATTTTGCATGATAGGTCCCCTTTAATACATTTCAAACAAAGGATTCTTATACTTTTTCAAAAAATCTGCAGTAAAAGATCAATGCATATTTTGGCAGCAGGTTTCACCAGGTAATTTAATTCAGCACACTCCAATATGCTTGAATGCCGAGTGATGCGGCAATATTTGAAACAATTATTTAATTATGTTCTATTACATTTCAGTACAAGTTTGTGTTTGTTTTTGTCTACACGGACCTTCAAAACAAACACATGCAGCACCTTACTCATCCACTCCATGGTGAGCATATTTCACCAAATATTTTTGTAAATTCAAGTACTGGTGCGTTGTAGCATAAAGCAGCTTGGATAGGAAGAATTGTAATCAAACTAAAGGAGTAACTATGGTAACAGGCCAACAACATTAAAGAGCCTCTGGATTCTGCATGGTAAAGCTGGTGGATCTCATAACACTCATAATGGCTCGGTTTCATTAAGAATCACAGGAAGTTGGAACGCTGCCATTTTTAATTACATCTGTGCCCTTCCTGATGTGAAAAGAGCATGTTACCCTTCCTGTTTAAATCCCCTTTTTGTTTGTTTGGTGTCCCGAGTACACAGCTCTCTCTCGAACCACATGTTCAGTCATTTAGCTGTTCATTTAGACCAGGGCTCTCCAACACGTCGATAGCGAGCTACGGGTAGCTCGCGGGCAGCTTTTCAGTAGCTCGTAGGGGTGTAACGGTACACGTACCCGTACCGAAATTATTCGGTACGGGCCCTTCGGTTCGGTACAGGTGTGTACCGAAGTGTACCGAACAAATATAACGTTTAACGTAAAAAATTGAGAACGTGAACAACTTTTTGGAAGTAATCTCAGGTGCTGCGTCGCAGCATTCAGAGTAATTTGGTCACATTGGGTTCAACGCGTCATAGAGCGAGCAAGTCATTTCATTGGATGAGAGGCATACTATGAGAGCTGGTCAGAGGGATGCGTTCAAATGTAGTCAGTAATTTGAGGAACTGTCGAAAATTAATGGCGAACGCAGATAAAGTTGAGCTCGAAAATCCTCCAGCATCATTGAAGTCTCCGGTTTGGGAACATTTTGGTTTCGCAGTTACGTACAAGGATGACGGACAAAGACAGGTGGACCGAACCAAAGCTGTTTGTCGGCATTGTTCAACTAAAATTGGTTACGCGGCTGGCAATACATCAAACTTGCACACTCTTAAAAAGGCATCACCCGAACGTGAATATCACTGGTACCAAAAGAAAAAAGACTGAAGTGCAAACCCAACTCCCGCTAGCATTTAAGCCTCCACCACTCGCAGAGAGTTCAGACCGAGCCAAAGCTATTACAAACGCCAAATATCCTTATGTTGCCATGTTAGCAAAGCGCTACCTGGCTGTATCTGCTACCTCTGTCCCTAGCGAGAGGGTGTTCTCCACAGCAGGAGACATTGTTAGTGCCAGCAGATCTGCCCTTTCGGCAAGCAATGTGGACAAGTTCATCTTTCTTTAAAAAAACATGAAAATACAATGACAAGCAAGTCATAATGTCAAGCTGGCTGCTTAGGAACTAGTACAGTACAGTTCAAATACAGATTATTTCAGTTCATCGAAAAGCTGCACCTTAATGTTTATTTTATTATATTTTGTATTTATTTGAGTGAATATTCACAGTTTAATAATAATTAAAAACCCAAAACTAATAGTTTATGTTTTGTGAGTACTAGTAGCCTACAGTAAAGTTCAAATACAGATTATTTCAGTTCATCGAAATGCTGCACCTTAATGTTTATTTTATTATATTTTGTATTTATTTGAGTGAATACATTATTCACAGTTTAATAATAATAAAAAAAATATATATATATATGTTTTGTTTTGTGAAAAAAAATTCTGCTGTACCGAAAACGTACCGAACCGAACCGTGACCAAAAAACCGAGGTACGTACCGAACCGAAATGTTTGTGAACCGTTACACCCCTAGTAGCTCGCCGCTCGATTATAGCGTAGGTTGCTTCTTGATTTTTCGGCCGCGGCTGGACAATAACGTTTTTGTATTTTAGAATTTTTTCTGTCACACGAATATAAAATTGGTCGGTGACGCAGTGATCAAGGAACAGACGTGACAGCGACGCAGCGGCACCACACACGGAGCAGTCTGCTTTCTCCACCAACACCAGTCCAGAACCAACAGCAGAATGACCCGCTCTGAATCAGGCCGTGTCGCTGCGGCTCAGAGACACACAGGGAGGGATTTGTGTTTTTTTAAAAACACTCGTTATCGTCATGTCAGGTTTTTGGTGGATTTTATCAAGTCTTGGATTGCAGAGTATGAATGTCCTCTTGCTATTTTCAGTTGATAAATACTTGTGTAAAGTTTGTGAAGGCAGGAGGAAAGCTTCCGCGATCACCGTCTCCTCTCCGTTCCACCAAACCCCGCCCCCTCCCTGAAAATAATGAGTGACAGGCTGATACAGGGGCGGCGCCAGGGGGGAGCTAGGGGGTGCTGAAGCACCCCCCAGGATTGCCAAAGCACCCCCTAAGCACCCCCAAGAAATATGTAGGTTTTTTTATTTTTTATTATTATTATTATTTTTATTAAATTAGAAAAATTATTGATTACATCATTGCAAATGTGAAACAAACACATTTTTTACCAAAAACATAAAGCCAACACAGGTGATATGATTAGGCCAATGGCCAGCACCCGTTCGATGTTTGACCTACCCATAGGCTAAATTACTTTGTGACACTTGAGTGACTTCCTGTTAGCTAGAGCGCCAAATTATTTGCTAACAGCAAAGTGAAACATTTATCATTTTTTAGTCCTTAAACGTCCATGTGTGGACACTCAATCAAAACCACCTGAAAGCGAAAGGGATTCTGCACATAATAGCATAGCCTCGTGAGTACAAGTAGCTTACTTCTGGGTTTCATTCATTCAAGCTCTTGTCTGTCTGTCTGTCTGTCTGTCTGTCTGTGTGTGTCACGAGCCATTTTGTGTGCGTGCGAGAGAGAGCTCGCGCACCGGTAGGTATCTACTGGTGATCGTTGTGGTTAGCATCTGGTGCTAGCTAGCCAAGCTAACGGATATAAGGAGCTTTTTCAACAACAAGGTGGAGGGAGAACTCTCTCCTGTCAGACTGAGAGTCTGTAGCGCTGGTGCATTAATGGGAAACCCTTAATGTTTTAGCACCCTCTATGAAACGTCAAGCTACCCGACAGCACCCCCTAGAGAAAATCTCTGGCGCCGCCACTGGGCTGATAGTGACCCGATAGAAACTTTATTATTCACTTAATCACTGATTGAGATATGATGAAGCTAACTTAGTCTCATACATTCATGGGATTTATGTATGTGTTGCCACATTCAGGACATTCAGTATCCTTTTTTTTAACAGAAGACCGTTGCTAGAAGCTGCAGCTAGACTGCAGAAGTATTAGTTTTTTGTTTTTGAAGATGGAACAATTTCACACGCAGATACAGTATAGGGAGGCTAGACCTATACAGATTTATTATGGTTTATAATTTCATGTCAAGACGAAGAAGAAGATGAAAAAGATGGCTGAACTGTTCAGTGTCAATCCTGTGGAGATGGAGGTGGAGGTTATAAATCTCCAAAATCATGTTCAGCTTCAGTCTCAGCAAAACTCTCAACATTTCTGGAGCCTTGTAGACCCAGAAAACTATAAGAACATTCACCAAGCAGCACTGAACACATCTGCTTTATTTGGTTCTGTTCTACAGACCTTTGTGAAGCAGCTTTTTCTGACATGAATGTAATTAAATCTAAATACAGAACAAGACTGACTGATGAACATGTAAATTACTCTAGAGTGAACCTAAGTGGGTCCAGCATACACCTCTATGGTGGACTCCATGCAGTGCCATTCATCTCACTAACTGTAAAAAAGAATGAATGCACTTATTTGACCATAAGTGCATACGATGCTTGTAAGGTGGTGATTAAGGACATTTATGTGAATTTTCAGTGAAGTACTTAGGGCAAGGCAAGTTTATTTATATAGCACTTTTCAACAAAAGGCAATTCAAAGTGCTTTACAAAAAATGAAAGAGATTAAGAAAATGGCATTTAAAATCAGTCATTAAAAAGAAAAGCTAATAAAATAAACATTAAAAGAAAAAATACATGGATAAAAGTTACAGTGCTGTCAATTAAACATTAAAAGAAAAAAGTACATGGATAAAAGTTACAGTGCAGTCTAAGATATGAATAGTTCAATTAAAAGCAGCGACAAAAAGAAAAGTCTTCAGCCTGGATTTAAAAGTAGTCAGAGTTGCAGCGGACCTGCAGGTTTCTGGGAGTTTGTTCCAGATATTTGGAGCATAATAACTGAACGCTGCTTTACCATGTTTAGTTCTGACTCTGGGGACAGAAAGCTGACCAGTCCCTGAAGACCTGAGAGATCTGGATGGTTCATAATTTAGCAGGAGGTCAGAAATGTATTTTGGGCCTAAACCATTCAGTGCTTTATAAACCAGCAGCAGTATTTTGAAATCTATTCTTTGACACACAGGAAGCCAGTGTAAAGACTTCAGAACTGGAGTGATGTGATCCACTTTCTTAGTGTTAGTGAGGACTCGAGCAGCAGCGTTCTGAATTAGCTGCTGCTTCCTAATAGATTTTTTAGTGAGACCTGTGAAGACACCATTGCAGTAGTCGAGTCTACTGAAGATAAAAGCATGGACAAGTTTTTCCAAATCCTGCTGTGACATTAGTCTTTTAATCCTAGATATATTCTTTAGGTGATAGTAGGCTGATTTAGTAACAGTTTTAATGTGACTGTTGAAACTCAGGTCAGAGTCCATGACTACACCTAGATTTCTGGCTTTATCTGTTGTTTTGAACATTGCACACTGAAGCTCAGCGCTAACTTTTATACGTTCTGCCTTGGCTCCAAAAACCATTACCTCAGTTTTATCTTTGTTTAATTGGAGAAAGTTCTGACACATCCAGTCATTGATTTGTTCAATGCACTTACTCAGTGTTTGAATTGGAGCATAGTCTCCTGGTGAAATTGTTACGTAAATTTGTGTGTCATCTGCATAGCTATGGTAACTTATTTTGTTGTTCTTCATTATCTGAGCCAGGCCCCAAGATGGAGCCTTGAGGAACCCCACATGTCATATTTGTCAACTCAGATGTGTATTTACCTATAGAAACAAAGTTGTTTCTGTCCTTTAAGTAGGATTCAAACCAATTCAGAACTGTTTCCGAAAGTCCCACCCAGTTCTCCAGTCGGTCTAGTAATATGCTGTGGTCAACAGTGTCAAACGCAGCACTGAGATCTAATAATACTAACACTGAAGTTCTGCCACTGTCTGTGTTTAAGTGGATGTCATTAAAGACCTTTACAAGAGCAGTCTCAGTGCTGTGGTTTGGACGAAAGCCTGACTGGAACACATCAAAACAGTTATTTAAATGCAAGAAATTACTCAACTGTTGAAAAACAACTTTTTCAATGATTTTACCTAGAAATGGCAGGTTTGATATGGGCCTGTAATTGTTCATTACTGAAGCATCTAGATTATTCTTTTTTAAGAGCGGTTTAATGACTGCAGTTTTCAGGGCCTGTGGAAAAATACCTGAGTGAAGAGATTTGTTTACTATATGAAGTAGATCTGAGGCCATGCAAGGAAAAACATCTTTGAAAAATCCTGTTGGAATAATATCAAGGCAGCAGGAGGAGGATTTCATTAGTTGAATAATGTCCTCTAGGTTTTTATCATTAATCTGATGGAATTGTGTCATGATGTCTGAATTGATGTTAAGTGGAGATAGGGACAACACATTTGCTGTTCCTGATGCAGAGGCACTGACTGCTTGTCTGATTTTCTGAATTTTGTCAGTGAAAAAGGAGGCAAAATCATTGCACGCCCTGGTGGATAGAAATTCAGAGGCTACTGACACTGGGGGGTTAGTTAGTCTGTCGACGGTAGCAAACAAGGCACGTGCGTTGTTTTTGTTTTTGGTAATGATGTCAGAGAAGAACGATTGTCGTGCGTTTTTCAATTCGAAATTATAAAGGCCAAGTCTCTCTTTATAGATTTCAAAGTGAACCTGGAGATTTGTTTTTCGCCACCTGCGTTCAGCTTTTCGACATTCTCTTTTTTCTGTTTTCACGGTCATGGCCTTTCTCCATGGAGATATTTTCTTGCCAGACACTTCCTTTACCTTAGTTGGAGCAATGGCATCTATAACATTTTTAATTTTTGAATTAAAATGATCTACTAGCTCATTTACTGAGATGTTGGCAGGGGCAAGTGTGGAAGAGAAATTCTGAGTAAACATTTCCCTAGTATTTTCAGTTAAATATCGCTTTGTGGTTACCTCTTTTTGAACATTTTTGTGAACAGAAATAGAGCTCTCAAAGAAAACACAGGAATGGTCAGAGAGTGCAACATCAGTCACCACAACCTTAGAGATATTCAGACCCTTTGAGATAATTAAGTCCAGAGTGTGCCCCTTATTGTGCGTGGGCTCCGTCACATGCTGAGTCAGTCCATAGCTATCAAGAACACAAAACAGTTCTTTAGCCCCTCTGTCCTGGGGGTTGTCAACATGGATGTTAAAATCACCAACAATGACTAGACGGTCAAAGTCGATACACACTATAGACAGCAGTTCAGTAAAGTCATCAAAAAAGCTTGCACAGTATTTGGGTGGTCTATAGATATTTAGGAACAGAGCTCGAGAGGAGCATTTCAGCCGAAGGGCCACATATTCAAAAGAATCAAAGTTTCCATACGATGTCTTCCTGCATTAAAGGGAATCATTGAACAGAATAGCAACTCCACCCCCTTTCTTATGCATTCTTTCCTGACTCACAAAACTAAAGTTGGGAGGGGTTGATTCGATAAGAACAGCTGCACTGTTATTTTGTTCAATCCAAGTTTCTGTTAAAAACATAAAATCGAGATTGTGCTCAGTGATTAAATCATTGATTAAAAATGTTTTTCCTGCCAAAGACCTGACATTTAATAAAGCTAGTTTAAGTTTGTTAAACACACTATCAGTCATGTTTTTTGTAACAAGCTGTGGCTGACATGGAATCACTGCTAAATTAGATACACTCACACAAACGTTTGAGCGCTTCCTGTTTCTATGATTCACCGCTCTTAATCTATTACCTATCAACACAGATATCGGCAAAGCTACTGGCAGGCAGGGCCCCGACATGTCCTGGAAAGAGTTGAGAGTGCCATACGCCCTTGAGCCTGGACCCATCACATATCAGTAAGAGTTTGTTGTGTTTTGTACACACACATCCCTATCAGGCTTCGGAGACTGCAGAAGCCCCCTCGAAGGGAGGGGAGGTGGTCGACGTAGGCACGGTGATGGAGACGGGCTAGATGGTGCGGGGGTAGAGGACATGCTGCCAGGGGGGGGAGGTGGTTGACGTAGGCGCGGTGATGAGGACGGGGGAGATGGTGCGCGTCTCCGCGGTGATTTTGGTGGGCGTCGTTGAGGAGCGGGGGTAAAGGACATGGTGCCAGCCCTGCGTATCGCCTTCGTTTGGTCTTTGAACTCCAGGAAGGAATCGGTGCCAACCCTCTGTATCTCCTTTGTGTGTTCATCGATCTCCAGGAGGGTGGGCGAGGGTGAAAGGGTGAACGGAGTATCCTCAAAGGCGTTGACAGGGGGGGGGGGCAGTGGAGACTCCTCCATGTGTCTCATATGTCTCCCATAATCAGAACATTCCTCAGGCGGCTGCAGTGATAATTCTTCAGGGTTTTCTGCGTGATGTGTTGTGTCTTTCTCGTGTTTTGATTCCTCTTGCCGCTTGTCCTTGGCAGAGGGAACAGATTGATGACGCAGGCAGTTGAATATGTTAGAGATAAACAATTTCACTCCTGACTTGTTCAGGCAAACTCCATTTACCTTGAAAAGATGTCTGCGATCCCAGAAAAAGTTAAAATTGTCAATAAAATGAACAGAATGGTCAGTACAGGCCGTTGAAAGCCAGGTGTTCAGTGCAAACAATCTGCTGAATCTCTCCACTCCTCTTCTGACTGGCAGTAGAGGGCCACTGATGAACACCTCTGCATTTAGAGAGCTGGCAGTTTCCAACAAACATTTAAAGTCTTCTTTCAGCACTTCTGACTGTTGTTTCACAACATAATTTGTTCCAATGTGCAGTACCACATTCTTCACAATCGGATGTTCAGCCCCAATATGCAGGATCTTCTCAGCCAAGTCAGAGACCATATCCTTGGGAAAACAGAGTACTTTGGTGTTGTTCTTATTACACAGACCTTTTACATCTCTTACAGCAGAGTCACCCACAATCAGAGTTTCAGGCCCAGTCGTTAGCTTTCCCTCTAGCCTTTTACTTTTAGAGTAGCTATTGGTCCTTACCCTGCTGCGTGAAGAGGACAGGTTATCCAGGTCATCAGATCTCCGGTTCTCGGTCAGTGGAGCGTATCTGTTCTGGATTGGCACACTTGGTGGTTTAGGAGGATTGTTTGTAATTCTCCCTTTAGCAGCTGTCCACTGCTGTTTCCTAGTATGAATAGGGGTTGAAGAGGCGCTCCTCCTGGGTGATGACAATGCAGGCCAGCCGGTCGCATCACAGATTTCGGAGCTCTGGGCTCTGCCTGTTATCCGTCCTCCCAAATCCCATGGAAGTGATTTACTCTTAGGCCTTGCACCCAGAGAGTTCCAGGGAGGACTACCACTTGTAGATTTATTACCCGGTACACAGCCCTCCTGTTCCTTGGAATCCTTGTAGCTGCTAACTAGCTGTGAGTTAGCATACCCTTCTCCATTACTTTGCAACACTGGTAAAGTCGTGTCATTCCCACGACATAGTCCATTCACTTCCACGTTAACTTCCAACCGTTGCATTTTCATTTCCAACACAGCCATCTTCTGTATAAGTTTCTGGAAGTCATCTGTAGAGAACGGAGGCATTTTGCTACCAACTAGCTTAAGCTAAATAGCAGTAGCCTACCAGGCTTTAGCTGTTGCTAGGCCACGCTATTGTAAGACTGACGTCGTCGTAAAAATGTTGAAATATGGCTGAAAGCCTCCGTCTATTTACGAAGATGAACTATCCCAGTGATAAGTTAATGTCCAGGAGCCGCTGCTCGAAGTTTTCAGAGAATAAGAATAGGAAAATCAGCATAAAAAGTAAGCAGAGGCAAGAGCAAGCAGAAAAGCGTCTGCACTGTAAGAAAGATAAGGACTGCCTGACTTACTATGTGGGCCATAATAATATGTCAGAAATCTTCGTTTTCTTGGACCTTGATGTGAAGTTAAGATGTTTGATAAGCTTTAGGTATTGCAATTTCACACGTGTACAAAAGTATAGCTTAATTCAACCGATGAGTGCTATGTGAATAAATGTAAGCGATGTGATGCAAGTAGCTCTTGGCCACTTTCATTTTTTCAAAGTAGCTCTCAGATGAAGAAAGGTTGGAGACCCCTGATTTAGACCATTATATGTTGCTTGATGCTCATCCTTAAAATGAAATAAACCGTAACTTTTGAGGGGGTCTTCTTGACTTTATTTGCCAGACACACAACACTGAAAACACATGCAGAGGTGAACACAGAACACACATGCAGAGGTGAACACAAGACAACATTAGCATGACCAGTAATCCTACAAGCTGTCATCACTATCCTCCTGACTGTTCTCCTCACTGTCTTCCTCTCTGTCAGACATGGTAGCTGATGATGTAGGCCTACTTCTTTCTCTCTGGTTGAGTCTGTGATTAGCTGCTTGCATCCACAAGTCAACAGCTGGGTTTGGGTCGAAAGTCTCTGTTGTCATCTTAGACAAGTGGATGTAATCAAATAAGTATGTGAACATAACCAATAACCTACCATAGCCAATAACAAATTAATGTAACTTATTTTATTTGTGTTGTTCATTCATATCTTATTTTACCTTAACATTTATTTATTTATGCATTTTTTTTTATCTCTCCAGTTTTAAAGGATATTTTTGTTTACTGTCCTATAGTATACATTGGAATGATTTCAAACCTGTTTATCCCAATAATTATAAAGGAGTGCCTTGGAAATATGTGTTTACATAAATTGTGACCAAACTGTTTGAACTTAGACTAAAGTGAACTATCTAAACACTCAGAGTCCTTTACCTCACTGAGCTGTAGTTATCAGTCTGACTGGAGAGGACTCTCCCTCCACATCATTGTAGAAACATCTTCTTCTTATATCCGCAGCTAGCACCAGATTCTAATAACAACAGCGCCGGTACCGGGCGGTGCGCCCTTCTCTCTCTCCCTCGCTCACTCGCATTTTGGCTGTGAGCTGCGGGCGCCAGATAAGCAAACATCCCCCATTTTCATCACTTACAGTGCCCATCGTACAGGGCAAATTAAATGTGTAACCGGGGTGAAAAGGGTGTTACATTTACTTAATTATGAATATTGTTACATCAAGGCCGAAAATTAGGATAAGCCCCAACGGTCAAAATGTTTTCTTCCCTCCCAGAACTGCCAGCGCAGCGCCTCCCCAGATCTAGCGCCCTAGGCGAACATCTAGCCAGTGCTACGGGCCGACCCTGAGTTCATATGCAACTCGCAAATATCTTTCTCTCTCTCTCCTCTCTCCCTCAATTTTGGTACGCAAATGCGCCTTTTTTCAAATGACCCGGTGCTCTTTTTTTGGCGGAGGTGCGCATGTGCACCTGCGCACCAGTTATGTGCAGCCCTGATTATAGCCTCCTGTTTCCATTCTCAGTGGTATTGTAAGGTTTTTTTTCTTCCTATTTACATTTGATGCCGTTTTGCAGACGTGAAGTTTTGACTGCTCACCTGCATAAACGACTGTCTTAATTCCACTTTAAAATCACTTTGCTCGGATGCTTCAACACAATGATTCAAAAGAGTCCACCAGATCTGGCTCAGTTTGCAGTTTCAGTTTTCCTGCTTCTGTACCAACCGCTGCTGTAACCATATATTATTCATAAGCATGCACTTTTCACTTTTCTTTAGTGGTACCGCTGCACAATGTGATACAAACAGTGCCAAGCTTGCAGCTCCGCCCCCCACCGGCATTTTCTCTTACACCTTCCACTCCATCCTTCATTCTTTCCCTTGGCTCTCGTTTGAGAAAGCACAGTTGGCTTGAGTTTCCCCCCCCAGCTGGCAGAAAGAATCCATACCTCCTCTCTTTTGACTTCCCCTCACTTCCTCTCGTCTCAGTCCCTGCATCCTCTGACCACTTCACTTGGTTTCTGTATACTCCCATATCATGTCATTACCACAGGTTTGTACTTCTTCCCTTTCACCCCCTCTGCTTTGAGTTCATCCTCCATCTTTGCCTGGCTTTTTCACATCCCGATTATGATCAGAAGAAAGATATCACACTCAGCCCTGGCCTTGAATTGACAAACACTTTCTGCAGACATGAGGAGACAAGCCACGGATGCTTAAAATAGCCCCCATCCAATCACAAGTGCCAATGTCACCCTGACATGTGAGACTCCCGCACTACTTCATGCATCCTGTATTACACCCAGCACAGCAGAATCTGCCTTTGGTTCCTGCAGTCATTAAAGCACACACACTGACCAACCTGGAGGAAGGGAGGAAAGCTGAACAATACAAGGAAGAGGAAGCAATTCATTTTAGCATCAGGGTTATAGCAACCTCCTTATATGTTGCACTATTTTTGAAGGAAGGGCTGGATGAAGAAACGTGTCAATCATTATGTCTGCCATACTGTGTTTCTGTTTGAGTATCTCTTTGGAAGTTTTCTTTTTAAGAAAATCACTCACAGATACTGGCTGTTAACCGAGCAGCTTTCCTGACTCGTCTGATTGAAAAGCTGCGTGAAGAAAGCAGGAGGAGAATAGATTACTTCATGAGGAAATGAAGGGCTACATATTGTCACTGATCAGCTAATTTGAGTAGTCTAAGAAAATAAATAATTAAATAACCATGGATCATTTCCAACAATAAATGGGATCACTTGATAACATATTCATCTTATATTAAATACACATAATTATACCTCCCTAAAAAATAAACTTGAAACTATATCAACTATTTAAACTAAATAATCATTTTAAGGACCATAAAAAAAGTGCAAAGGACATATATGAGGAATCGGAACTAAGTCAAAAAGTAACAATCAAATATACACTAAAGAATACAGGAAGAGGAAAGGGACACATGAAGATTACGAAAAGTAAAGAAAAATTGAAAGACGGGAAAACATAAATAAGTAAATTTGAGAAAATGGTTGATGCATAAGCTCACTGGGACAAAGAGTGGAGCATTCACCCCATTTCCAAACGCTGGTATTCCTGATGGAATATTAAAATATGCTTTCAGGGCAAAAAGTGCTGCTAGTTTTAAAGTCTAAAATGGAAACACACAGACGGGGTGTTTATGGCTCTGTAAGAAGTAATACTGTTTACAGCACACTGACCACCTCCAGGGACCCAGTGACAATCTGAGTTTGTGAGTGTTGGATATGACTGGTAAGTGTGCGAGTGTGTCATCTCTCTCTCCCCGTTGCTAAGGTGATAGACTGCGGAACTAATTTCACGTTTATCACTTCTGCTGGATTGACAGCAGATGTGTGTGTTCACAAAAGGACACTGAGCGAGAGGTCAGAAACACCTCACAAGATGCTGAGACGGAGACACACTCGGCGCAGACGTTGATGTCACACACACACACACACACAAGGTGTTATTTAATTAAGGCGGATTTGAGGCTGCAGTTACACCTTCACCCTATTATCACTGGAGCTGCAAACACTCAAGACACACACCATCAGAGGAAATTGATTTATTTTTAAAGTGTGTAGGATTTAGGAGGATCTATTGGCAGAAATATTCAGAATGTTCACGAATAGGATCATAGTTCTTATTGAGCACAAGAAAAGTGAGCAGAAATCCTTGTGTTCTAAAAAGAAAATGCAGATAAGGATTTACAAAGTTTACCACACTTGCTTTTATTTAAAATTCTAATGACAAGAACTTTCCAATGTAGCGTATCTATTACGCTTCATCCTGCCGTCGTAAACGTCCACTAGACTCGACCACCAAAAGTGCATCAGTATGCGATGAAAATAATCAACAAATTCACTTTTTATTCCTGTTTGACTAGTGGTTGCTTAAAACTGCAATGCCCAACAGTTTTAGGAAATCAAACTGTATATTTAAGACACATTTATAAAGATGTACGTCTTCAATAAGAATGAATTGGCTTGTGGGTGAGTACTGCAAACAAAGTCAAGACAGGAAGTATTGACCGCTAGAGCTGGCTTTATATATAAACACATGTGCACAGACACACCTTTGATTTGCAGAGATTGCTGATGACTTGTAGACATATTTTTGCCCTGAGTAGCAGTTCTTTCAGTGTGAAAACAAGTTGGCAAGCACAAGCAAAGCACTCACCACAAACAACAAATGATTCCTCTTCTGTTCTCTAAAACACTCAACCAAGAATAATGCTTCCCCTCGAACCATCTTTCACACAGACTTCAAATCTGTCTCCTGTTCTCTCACCATCGCACACTTAAAACTCGGCGGAAAATTACAATTGTCTGCCCTCTCGCTTCATAGGAGCACAAAAAGAATTTGAGGAGTTGTTTTCTGGCCCTGCTTTGTTGGATAACTTCTTGCCACCCAAAAACCACTAACAAAACTGAGTGGGTGATGCTGCAACACATTTGGTGGAAAATGCAACAATTGTCAGCACTCCTCACCCACACAGGGTCCAGAAATGAATTCCTAATTACAGCTGCACTAAGTATCAGACAGTAGCTCTGACACTCTTGTCTTCAGGTTCATCCATTAATAAATATGCTATGAAAACAAAAATGGGCGACAGTGAAGGCCTGCTGACATTAAAGTCACCCATAAAGCTGCTTGTCTTTCCTGTCACACACACACACTGATACAATGTTAGGCTAATTAGCCTGATAGCTTGGTTGCCCACAGACATCTCTAGGGTGAGCTCACAGGCATGCTAAAACACAGAGTTAATGAGGTGAGCACATTATTTACACATCAACCTTTAAGAACTGCTTTTGATGACATCCTGTGTGAAACATGTTTTGGCCTTGACATGTGTATATGCACTAATGTTGCATTAACCTCTTGCTATATCAACCCATGTCTAATGGCGGTCGATAGGGGATGT
Source organism: Gymnodraco acuticeps (assembly GCF_902827175.1). NCBI lineage: Eukaryota > Metazoa > Chordata > Actinopteri > Perciformes > Bathydraconidae > Gymnodraco > Gymnodraco acuticeps. Next base: position 854,354 of record NW_022989748.1, on the reverse strand, counting down.
TAAAAGGAGATTAACAGTATATACCACATAGAAGTGGTGTATATTATCTAAAAATTAACAACCTCTGGATAGTGCTGCACAATTAAGCAACATTTTACAGCAACCGCAATATGGACTAGTGCAATATTCAAACCGCAGGAAGCACAATATTTGCCATATTATGATAAATATGTGTTAAAATACGATTTGAATCAAGTATTGTGGAGCTGCAGATATATACTAATAAAATAAATAAATACAAATCATACTACAGACTTCCCAAAAGATCTGAGATCCTCTTTTAAAATCCCAATGTAATCATTTAATGTATTTTTCAATAACAAGAATTATGATTTCAAATGACCAACCCCTCAAATATTGTTAATCATATCGCAATTGCAATATCAGTTAAAATAATCACAAATAGTTTTTTTTTCCCAATTTGTTCAGCCCGTCTCTAAATTATTTTTGAGTTAAGGTTTAGCACTGATGTCCTAATCATTAATCTGTAAAAGTCTGTAAAGGGGAGACTCGTGGTTCGCCCAAATGTGGTGCATTGTTCAGAAGTAGTACTGACAAGATAGCAATAGATTCCTTTTGTTTCCTGAAGTTTCAGATCATAGTAGTATCCTCACACTAGCTTTTAACCGAATCCGTTTCAGCTTTTGAAGACATTGTCGTCAGATCAACATGGGGCTATGCAAATTCAAACTGTAGAATCAGTGAAAATAATGCATTTCAATTCCTTCTCTTAAAAAAAGCTTAATAATGTTGTCTAACGCTCATGTTTTGATTATACTCCTTCACAGCAGCTTTCTCTGCCAAGTCCCAATCACGATACAGAGGCTTGAAAACGTTTCGGAAACTTGCTGCCAAACTGCAACATGAAGACGGCTCCAAGATCCACTGGAAGAAGCCCAAAGAGTGGGTGCAGATAAAAACATGTTAGATATGGCTAACAGCAGAGTGGTATTACTATATCTGGACATTGAGATTGCATAAAAGAAACATATAAGATATCACACTACCGTAGTGACAGAAACAGATTTGGAAATTCTGTAGAGCCATTTATGCTGCCAATATTGTCCACCATGGTGCTTTCGAACCCTCTCAACAGAATCTCATGACTATCCTGGCCAAAACAAACAGGATATAATCCAGACAATCTTTAAAAGATATTGTCAAAACTATACTCAACATAACAAATCACTTTACCTTACATTTTGTTAAGACAGATGGATACATATAGATTTTTCTCAGCACAGATAGGACAGATCTTAGATATAAAATCCTGAATAGTCCTATCCCTAACACAGAGATCAAAATGTAATAAAAAGCTGAAATGATCCCGTGCAGCGCAGAGATGAATGAGTAGGCAAAGTAGCGCCCAAATTAGCAATCACTGATTATGAAACCTCATGCTGCTATAGTGAGACGCATCATTACTAAAAACTAATCAGGACAGGCTGAGATATTGCATGTGTTAAAAGGAAATGTCAGTTCTTAGACAAAGACAACAAAGCAAGGACAGACAATCAGAGGATGAAGACAGAAAAAAAGAAAACCATTCACAGTCGAGTTTACATCAAAATCCGCTGAGCAGTAGATAACGCAAAGGTCCGTTTCACAATATTTATTTCTTGCGAGCTCTGGCTTGATATCCACTCAAACCCTTTTCTTCCAAGAGCTGAAGCTACTTCCTGCGGCCGTCAGTGTTGCCAGGCAACTTTGTTCTCTAGGACTTTCTATCAGGAAGTGCTGCGAGTTCAAAGAATGGCTGTTTCTGTGAAAGACTCAGATGGAGGCTGCTGATAATAGAAGATGCGGTCGATATGCGCAGATGGAGAGATGAAGGGGGCCCGAGCAGCAGCACCATGTAGTCGCCATTATGGCCAGAAAAGAGCTGAGAAATAGCAGGTGTGTGGGGGAGGAGGAGATAAATGTGTAGAACCACGATAACCAGAATATTATTCCATGTGCACTGCAAATGGGAGACTTTGTGTCTGGTAGCCCCTTTCACACGTTTTTTTCACACTTAGCAGTACAGTAAAGGTGAAGAAGAAGGGTCACGAAGCCAACGAGATTCTTACAGGAGGAACAATGCGATTTAACAACGTCTGTCTGCAAGGGGTGAAGCCTTAAAACAAATGTCAAGAAACAGTGTTTTTCATGACCACAAAACAAGACGGTTTTGCAGACCATTTACATGCACTCAAACCTATATAACACACTTCAGGAAAGGGAAAAGCCTCCAAAAATCACAATATGGCCTCTGGAAACCGACAATCTTGTGTGGACTGCATGTGTGATGGGTTATGGGTAAAATTCGGTAAATGTGCTGAACCCATTCCCCTGAGAGTTGATATGAGAAAAAGGCCTGTGTAGGTGTCCTCATACAAAAGCAAAAGCCTCTAATGAGACAGGACACATTCAAATGTCTAAGTGCAGCACGTAAAAACTTTGTGTCCATATATCATCACAAAGATAGCAACTTTGGAAAACTGGCCACTTGAGGTGACATCATGTACCTGTTAATGTGAGTGTTTGTGCACCCAGAATAACTTCCACCATTTTCTATCCTATAAGGCCCAGAACACATTAAAAATGAATGTGGCCCTGCGCCGTCTCCCACAGATAAACAGACAGGCCTTTGACAAGCACACACACAGGCGGGAATAAAACCCGACTAAGCTCCAGAGTTCGGCATCAGCGCTGCTCACGGAGCAGGATTCAATACCTGCAGGGGGAGCAGGGTCTGGCTCTGAAGTGGAAGCCTTCACTGTGGGGCTGGCACAATGTGAGACGCAATCACAACACAGAGCAGTGACAGGAGAGAGGAGGGGGGGAGGGGAGTGTCTGGAGCAAGAAAAATGGAGGATGAGGCCGGGAGAAAGGAAATCCCCTGGTGAGGATAATCTGCAGAATTTAACCCGAGCCAGAATCAGTTTTTTACTGATCTCATGGAGCAATCTGATGTTTCACCTAGGGCTGAGCCATTGGGACAAAATATCTAATTTGTAATACAAATCGTTAAATTAACGATATTGGATGGAATAATGAATGTGCTTGATTATTCTCATTTTAATTAGAAATCTATAAAAATGATCATGGTAATCTCTTTGCTGGCACTACATTTTGGCAAATATCTAGGTTTCTTGATGATCAGGCTCTGCACTTTCCCTCCTCACCTCATACCTGAAAGACCGTACCTACAGGGTGACTTGGAGAGGGTCTGAGTCCGACCCTTGTCAATTAACTACAGGGGTCCCTCAGGGCTCTGTTCTTGGTCCCCTCCTCTTCTCCCTGTACACAAACTCGCTCGGATCAGTCATTAGCCCGCATGGTTTTTCTTACCACTGCTACGCTGACGACACCCAATTAATTCTGTCCTTTCCCCGCTCAGAGACCCAGGTCGTTGCACGCATCTCTGCTTGTCTAGCTGACATCTCTCAGTGGATGTCTGCTCATCACCTCAAGCTCAACCTTGACAAGACTGAGCTGCTCTTCCTTCCGGGAAAAGATTGTCCCACTCTTGACCTAACAATCAACATCGGCACCTCAGTTGTTTCCCCGACTCAGACTGCAAGGAATCTGGGTGTGACCCTAGACAACAACCTGTCCTTCACTGCAAACATCGCTGCTACAACCCGTTGCTGCAGATACACGCTTTACAACATCAGGAAGATACGTCCCCAGCTGACACAGAAAGCGACGCAGGTTCTGGTCCAGGCTCTCGTCATCTCACGCCTAGACTACTGCAACTCCCTCCTGGCTGGTCTACCTGCATGTGCCATCCGACCTCTGCAGCTCATCCAGAATGCAGCGGCTCGTCTGGTCTTCAACCTTCCTAAATGTTCCCACACCACTCCGCTCCTCTGCTCCCTTCACTGGCTTCCGATAACTGCTAGAATCCACTTCAAGACACTGGTACTTGCTTACCATGCTGCGAATGGATCTGGCCCTTCGTACATCCAGGACATGGTTAAACTGTACACCCCAGCGCGTGCACTACGCTCTGCATCAGCCAAACGACTCGCTGCACCCTCGCTGCGAGGGGGACCCAAGTTCCCATCAGCAAAAACACGTGGGTTTGCTGTCCTGGCTCCAGGATGGTGGAATGAGCTCCCCATTGACATCAGGACAGCAGATAGCTTGCACATCTTCCGGCGCAGACTGAAAACTCATCTCTTTCGACTCCACTTCGAGCGTTAGAACTATTAACGAAGCACTTTTATACTAATAAAGGACTGGCTTATCTAAAGCCAGTTGAGTAGCACTTGAAATGTTTGGCTCTATGAAACCTGATGTACTTATATGATTCTGTTTTCTTCAAGGTTGTGTCTTCCTGGTCGAATGTACTTATTGTAAGTCGCTTTGGATAAAAGCGTCAGCTAAATGCAATGTAATGTAATCTTTTCTAAAATAATTTCAGTTGCAGGCACACACCTTCTTAACATTTACATGTGAATATTTCTATATAAAAATGTATCCGTCAGAGATAACATCAAATAACTCCATTTCCTGCTTTTTTGTATTTTCATGCCTTTATTCTTTCCCTGTATCATGGCTGAGGAGCTTAAAACTAGTTCTCCGCAATGTAACATCCTCTTATCATCTTCCTTTTGTTTATGGTGTGATAAAATATTAATATTTGCAAACAAGAGGCTTCCTTTTGTCTCTCATCTTTTAGACTTCAGACAGCCTTGAAATGCAGGAACCTTTGAAAAACCGGGAGGTTAACACTGAAATCTGACTACAAAAAGACACCGTTATGATATATTTAATATAAAATTCAAGGTTTGGATACGGAAGAAAGTCAAAGTCCACAAAGGAATAGTAAGAGGCGAGTGTGAAGTACGAAGAGCAAAGTCATGGACAAGCATGTGTGGCCGCTGACACACACACGAGGAGACAAGCTTGGTGATGTTGTGTTTGATTACTGCAAAAAGGATTACTACTGAAGCAAGGTCACGGAGAGCAGCATAGAGTTCTATCTCTCCCTCTCGCAGAAGCATTTCTCCTCCAGTGTCATCAAGGTTATTCCTCCCACTCTTCCCACTTTACTTCTTCTTCAACTGGGCCATTACCTGAAAAGGTCATTACTTGAAATCTGCTCTGAAAGACGAGGCTCCACTTTCAAGTGTTGCTGTCATACTTGGGCAAACTTCTCAGCTACACTAAAGCAACGGTGAGCTTTCACTTTGCAGGCTAAGGTTTTACCGTAGCAAAAGTGCCTATTGGTGACAATAATCATAATTATTCTTGGCAAATGCACTCAATAAGTGTTATATTTACTGCATGCACTCTTCAAACCTACTTCCCCCCCCATATTTACATTGCATTTGATTTTTCACAGCACTAATGTCCCCCTCATTTGAATCATAGGTACATAGCACTTTAAAATCCCTGCAGAGAATCCAGTTGTTTCATAGACAGAAAAATGTAAAAGGTATTATGCAGTGGTGAACCGTCAGGGCCTTCAAGGTATTTAGAGAATACCCTGGAACACTCAGATAAAACAAACACAAAATCGATTTAATTATATAAATAACATGTAATAAAATGTATATAAAATGAATAAATGAGAATGGTATCTGTGTTGTTGATCTGTAATATTACAGTGTTACGTTGATTTGTTTGTCCTTCTCGGTCCATGCACTACGCATTTCAGTGGTGTTGTGTTAGAAAAGAAAGCAACCAATCAGATCTTGTTCTGGGTCTCTGGGTAGAATATCCTTCAACCAAGGTATTCTACATCCTTGATCGAATGCCCTGGCCGTTGCACTGAATGAGAGCGTACGTTTGGACTGACAGTTTGATCAACCAATCATATATTGATTAGTAGCCAATGGGCGTATTCTTTCAGAGTTTCTCTCGGTTCCAGGGTATTCTAGAAGGCCCGCTAGTTAACTAGAGAAAGACAGAGGATCTAGATGAATGCGACGAAGCAATTCATGCCGTTTTATTGTTTTTAACGTTGAAATGAAAAGTTAAACAGGTGAAGATGAAGTTGTTGCGGAATTGTTGTGAGTATCCTTTTCAAGACGACAATTCAGTGAACAGGCGGAGGGGGGGGGGCGGCGGCGGGGGGTGTGTGTGTCTACAGAAGGTCCAGTTGAGATAGACACGGTTCGCCACTGGTATTATGAACATGTGCTCAAATGTTCTAAATACAACCCAATGCTTGAGCAAGAAGAGCCATTTCTCCTCCTGTCCGCCAACTTTTTTAACAAGTGGTAAAACCATTTAACACCGCAAATCCAACATGCAGACACCTGCCACGACAACTGTGAAGAAATATGCTTGCTAGTGATAAGCTGCCTAACATCCTGCCACAGCCACATGAATATTTCACATTATCTTAATACAAACATATAAATTGCGTACCCTTAATGATTAAAAAGTGATTGAGTAGAGCTTCTGTCATAAAACTTTCAATTCATTTAGGAGACTTTTTCCCCCGTAATGAAGTGGTGTAGTTAACCCTGAGGGGGAAGCATATGAAATATTGAAATAAAAAAGGAAAAGAGAACAGGAAGTGGAGTGGCTGACGTACCATTTTGGCGAGGTTCACGGCGTCAGAGTGGAGACGGTTTCTCAGGTGAGGGTCCAGCTGGAACGCCGGTGCAATTTCCACAACCTTCAAAACAACACAACTTTATTGATAATGCAACATTGAAAACAACAACAATGTACACATTTCATCTCAAGGTTGGACACAAACAAATCCAACAGCTTAATTCATAATGTATTGTATTAGTGCTGCTTTTGACACATCACACCTCAATTATAGGACATAGTTATTCAACTGCACAGACAGCGTGTCACGATGCATTAGTTTAGCTCTGAAAAGCCATGCTATTATAACCTGTATTCATTTCATTTGATGGATGTTTCAATACTTTAGTTTTCCTTCCATTTGTATCTTTTCATTGTTTTATAAATTGTCTTAAATTATCATATATTTAGGGTTATTGCTCTTAACTTCAAGCTTGCCTAAGAAGTTGAATTCTGTTATGTTTAATGCATTTCAGGATTACATTTCAAACTTAAATAAATGAAACCGAAATTAAGAGTGAACCAAAACAATATTGTTGAAGGTCATGATACTAGGGCTGAAAGACTCTAAATTGCACTGTAGAGTTTCAGAGAACTGCAGAGTGTGTTATAAATCTCTATTGGTTCCTCACTATCATTAAACATAGTTACATCATCTATTTGTAATATAACAAAAAGGTATCAATCAAGGTTTAAAAGCATATAGCATAATGTGGAAATATTCAAATGTATCCCAGTTTATGATTCTTAAAGAAAAGAGCAAAAGTGCCACAGACTGCAGTTAGCTTCAAACTTATATTAAGTTAATCCCATAATGTGTTTTAGTTTTTCCTGCAGTAGCCATCAGTTTGATAAAGTATGTGCCAGGCTTCAGCGAAACAGATGGAGTGAATCATTTGAAGTCACATTTATCTTTCATTGGGTATGCAGGGTGGGTGGGGTTCGCCGTGTTCGACACTGATCTGTTTCAATCAACTGCATCAAAACAAGTCAACCGAAAGAAATAATTAAATGTATGATTTCCGAAAAATCAAAACGACTCAATTTATCAAATCAAATCTTATCCCACGAAAACAACTTCTAAGTCTGTGAGCATTTCCAAGATATAGAAGAAAAAAAGCTAAAAATATCCTATCAGCGCTCCACCATCCCTAATCTATTTCAACAAGCGACTATTCTTGTTTCTGAGATTGAAAAAGATCTTAGATTAAGGGCAGAGGCAGATTAAGCCTGGCGGAATCAAAGAGCAGCAGCTCTTGCATAAACACAGCCGCTAATATGATTATCCTCTGTAATTCGATTAAAGGGGAGAAGAAGAAAGTGATGAAAACACATGATTGAAAACGCTTTGAAGTGACAATATGTAATGAAATGTTACGCATGTTAATCAGCTTCCTTTGATGAAAGCATTGAGTGACTATTAGATGACAATTTCAAAATGTTCTCATTGTATTTAGACTTATTTGTTGTTTTTGACAAGCAGGTCATGCTCTGAAACTTAATTTCCTTCTTTTTTGGGCTAATTTATTTCCAGTGCCAGCTCAGAAAAATAGCCTTGGCTAATAAATGACAATCAATTGAAAGCTGTATACTTATAAAGTGTTTTGGTTGATTCAAGTTGGTGGAGTATTATGGAGCTTCTTCATTTGTTACCAAGTCTCCCATCTCACAGCATTAGCAGTGGTTATGTTGTCATTGTTTCATAATACTCTAACCCCTTGCTGCTAGGATACCCAGGGCCACTAATGCCATAATAATCATTGCTATAATCTGGAGCATAATTACCTTATTTATTATTGTGTAGCATAATTGGCTTGTTATCCTAAATAAGGAAATGCATATAAAACACTATTCATCAGAATCCTGCATATGACCTTTGTTTTAATGCCCCCCCATCCACTTCATGCTAGTCTCTGACAAACAACAGAAATGCCATGAAGATCATCTCAAAATAAAGTCAAACATTAAATCGGATTAAATAGGGGACTTCACCTTTTGGTGTCTCCGCTGAATGGAGCAGTCTCTCTCGTAGAGGTGGATGACATTTCCATATTTATCGCCTGGGGAAAGACAAAGAGAGGAGTGGGTGAGACAATGAAAGAGGAAGGAACAAAGAAAATGAGAAGATAATCGAGGGTATGAAGAAAAATAAGAGGTTGAATTCAAGTACAGGAGAGTATAAGAAACAGGAATTCACATTAAAGAAGGGGAGAAACTGGAAAAGTCCAAAGGGAAGGAGGGAAGGAGGGAAGGAAGGCAGAAAAGCAGATGCTGGCAAAGACAAGGCTTTAACAAGTAATTCAGAAAATTCACAAAATCCCTGACATGCCCTAAAGACAGTAATTAATCACAGTGAACACAGAGAAATACAGCTCGATGAACGCTGAAATATGAAGAAAGCCCAACCCAAACCACAGACAGACATGAGCCTGATAACATAACTCTTACAGTATGTATGCTGGAACATGCACTGTACAGTATGTCTGAAGTGAAGACAGAATTCCTGTAAGTGTCAGTGTTGAATTTCAGTTCTATACAACTGAGTGGTAGTTATGTTCACTGTAATAGGAGGAAACAAAGGATGGAGAATCCTCCACTGGCCAATAAAGCTCATTCAGTCTCATTGTTCATGTTCCTCCCTTAGCAATACCACACAGGATTTGTATCCAACTTGCCATTTTAATGAACCTAGATTGATTCACAGCTATGAAAGGACACATAGTCAAATGCAAACACAGAGGGGAGTGCACTTACCGAGGATCTGTACTTCAATATGTCTTGGCTTTTCCAGAAACTTCTCAACAAACAGGGCTCCGTTCCCAAAAGCCGTCAGGGCTTCAGAGTAGGCCCGCTGGTAATTCTCCTCAAGTTCCTGACACACAGACGAAAAAGAAATCCATTCAAGTCTGAGTTACTATCCGAGAAGGAAGAGTGGGTTTGTATGTTTTTCAAAGAGTTTTGTAGTTTAATCTCAGCAACACTTTCATTTTTCTGTTTTAATTTGGATTTTATATTCCCTTCCCTGTCATTCACACTTGATGTTGTGCAGATTTTTCCCATTCTTTTGACACAAATGTTTACACCTCCTTAGGGAGCACGGTTCTACACAACATCTCGGGGAGCGGGCTAAGGGAGGTCACGCCTGAGCACGCTGGAGGTCATGACACAATCTGTGTTTGTCAGTGTGTGACGTCCGGCCTGGCCCTTCAGACTGCTCTACCCGGCAAAGACTGAGTCACTATCATGCTGCAGGAGACCATACCATTCCTCATCCTCATCGCAAAGCAAAGAGAAAACAACATACTCACAGGACTGGTACAAATGGAAAAGGTGATTTAAATAGACCAGAAATTGTGCCTCTGAATAAGAAACCCAAATAAATGTCAATGTCCCATATGTGTTCCGATGACATTTCTATAAAGTCAGGAAGTGTGCATCAACAGGGCTCTAAGAGTTAAACCACTCTGTTTCTGATGGTGTGTCATGCATAAAAAGGCACTACTAAAAACTGTCAACATTGCAAACTTATTTTCCCGTTTTCTTTTTTCACAGCGCAAACCTAAGACATCAAACAAGACATCTGCAACTTTTTAGATTATCAATTGAGTACATTTTCTAAGCAAAAATGCCAAAACATTTGCTTGCACAACTTGTGAAAATAGATTTCCAGATTTCTTTGGTCCTATGCGAATTGTAAATCTTCTGGTTTGGGCTTCTAGAAAACAAATAAAGCCTTTTTGTCACCTTGGTCTCTATGGTGGGCATTTATTGACATATTCTAACATTTGATAGACATGATCTATCAACCAAGAGAGCAAATTGGCAGATTAATCAATAACATCTTCACAACCCTAATAAATCACCTGATAAATTCATTATTTTATATTCATTTGTCCGTTTATGTTCAGAAAAACATTTTCTACTACTTTCAGGGAAATAAACATGGGATAAAACTTGAGATGCATTACCAGTGTTAGTAGAGGGAATTAAAGTCACACCTCGCAGAGTTGTCAAATCATTGGAGCACCACTGTTTTGTCAATGACAGAAAATACTTTTAAAAGACTAAGGTGAGCAGGAATCAATTTGTACTCCTTTCACATCGCTTCAGTTCGTCTGTCAGCTTCAGCCACTGGAGCTTTGATACGTGCGCTCGCTTTCACGCTTACGCTTTGGGAAAGCACATCAAACTCGGAGCAAATCTCTGGCACTTTAATTCTGCTTATCAGTAAACATCTCTTCCTACAATATGTAGAGAGTACTTCAGTCTGTTAAACCGGAATACAAATGAACAACAAGATGGCCCTAATGGAATAAAGAGGCAACTGACGCATTGTTGCTGTGGTCCCACCAGCACACAGAAACCTTTTTACAGTTTCCTCACATAGTATCATCTGGAGGCCCCTGCGACTCAGCTGAATGACTGGAATGTCAACAACTAACTAATTAGACAGGGGTACATCTCAGAAAAGGTCATACTTTCCAAAAGGATTGCACACTGTTGAGACTCCATGGCTACAGTACATTATTTGTTTGTAGACTGACAACGTCTTTGGTAGCGTTGCAATGTTTGGAATTAAAATAACTAAATGCGCTAATTTCGTCTGATATTGCAATTGCCATATGGTTCACCATATTGGAGGGATCGGAGGCTATTTTTAGAAGATCTGTTCCAAACTAATTAGTTGTGTTAAATGTGTAGAATAGGATATCTAGGAAGGGATATCATTGAAATGTATTATTAAAAAAAATGTAGCCTTTAACAAATATTGTGCTTCCGCAAAGATATTTGCATTCATCCAAATTGTGCAACGGTTTTTTACATTTTAGAAACATTTAAAAACATTTCTAAGGACAAATAAAGGATAAGTTTAACAATTTTAAATGAATGTGGTATTTTTGGTAGGGTAAAAGTTAAAGTGATGATTTGCAGGACCTTATTCGTTGTGACTTAATATATTTTTTATACAGAAATATAGAACAGTGAATGCTAGCAGCCATGAAGCATGAGGAGGTGGCAGCTCTGATTCACCACTGATCTGTGCCCTCTTCTATCTGATTGGACAAAAAGCAGCTGCTTGTTGAAAACCTTCGACATGGTCAGACTTGAGAGGCCGACACAGGGGAGAACTGCACACACACAAGGGCCGTGACCAAATGCACCCCCCACAGGGCCTCCACTCACGGCGGTATGAGAAGTCCAGCCGCCGCCAGAGCTCTGCTGACATAAACAGGGCTGACAAGTAGCAACTTCCTGGTGTCTGTGGCCCTACGTGACTATTTCCCTTTTTATTTACAAATAATATCTCACTAAAGGACGCTAAAACATCTCTTAAAACATCACTTGCTGCTGGCTGGTCATGCTCTGAAAGCTTTATGCATTTCTGTTAAGTGGCTGGACCCTCTACCCAAAGTATAATTATATATAAACATTATAAAAATGCTGTACATCATGTACTGTATACTGTAACCTCTTAAACACTGTTCTTTGGACTTTGTATAGATTTTTAATTTTTTGCTGCATTATTAAGTTTGAGTAAAACAGTTTAAAAAAGGAGAACAAGTTGAAGCAGATGTGTATAATTTTCCTCAAGGAAAACTGTAATGTCTAAACTAGTTGATCCGCAACCACATTTATTTCGCATTTTTCTTAGTTCACCATCATATATTAAATATATATGCATTTGCACTGTGACCCTGTTTTCCCAATTGTTGTTTTTAGTGTTTGTTTTTTGCATTATCCTAGAAAAATGTAAGGCAAGTCTGCAATCTCGAGATGACATAAGACAAAGCCTTTACCAATTGGCACAGGTGTCATACAATTCTAATTTCTATAATGGACTTTTATTTGAAACCACCATTTTATAACCAGGACAAATGCCTTCATATACAAACTAGAACACGCATTATTATAGGAAGATATAGAAACTAAAATGCATGATTTAAAGCAAATTGATTATAGAGTAACCTGGCAACAAGCCTACATAACAGTGTCATCACTGTGACAGCATTATGACAGCTCATCACTGCTGTGAGGGCGGCAGAACGTAATATGGCTGAGATGAGGGACATGTTTCCTATCTCCTGATCATATTTATTTATGTTGGGCTATGTATTTTGTAAGTTAAGCCGTTCTATCATATACATATTGCACATGTTGATTGCTATTGTACATGTTAAGATGCAATAGATGGGATTATTTTATCTTTACATTGAGATTCATATTGGAAATGTGACCCCTCGATAGCTACAATATTAAAAAGTCATTATTTTTATAATGTCCTCTGCTTCAGTAGCTGACAGAAGCAATTTCAGAGAACACACAATCACACACAGGGTGATTGGCGGCCGGAGAGATAAATGACCAGGTTGTAATTTCCGTGACATTTCGCCTTGATTCAAAGCAAACAGAAAAATAATGAATATGAAAAACTTAATTTTGCAGGATATAAATTGGGTTAGAATTGTCTTTGCTGGACATGCGACAGGACAATGTTTATTTTGTAAGAGCTAGCTGCAAAATGACGATGACGGCTCACCTCGTACTCACGGACCACCCTCATGCCGCGGCCTCCTCCTCCGTACGCTGCTTTGAAGATGATGGGGAAGCCGTATGTTTCTGCAAACACCTGCGCGTCGTTCAGGCAGCTGATGGGTAACGCGGTCCCCGGGACCACAGGTACACCTAGGTCAGGTAAGAGGAAAAATAAGTGAGAAACATTACAATTTCAATGAATGTCCTAAGCACAATGGTGGAAGAAGAACTTTTAAATGTAGCAATAGCACATCTAAAAAATACTCCGTTACAAGTAAATCTCCTGCATTCAAAATCTTACTTAAGTAAAAGCACAAAAGTATTGGCATCAAAATGAACTTAAAGTACCAAAAGTAAAAGTGCTCGTTATGCATAATGTCCCATTTCAGAATCATATTGAGTTACTGGGTAACCATCAGGATTATCGATGTATGTCTATGTCAGCTGGTAAAGGTGGAGCTAATTTGAGTAACTTGATATACTGCTGCTGGATATCTTAACCTGTAAGTATGTCAAAGTTTATTTAATAATTATTTTATATTAGCTAATAATCTAAACCTAAAATGTAACTAGTAACTAAAAGCTGTCAGATAAATGTAGTGGACTAAAAGGTATATTACATTACATGTCATTTGTTAGACGCTTTTATCCAAAGCGACTTACATACATTCAGTACTGTGGACAATCCCCACAGGAGCAATTTGGGGTGAAGTGTCTTGCCCAGGGACACAACGACATGCTGACTGCAGTGGGACTCAAACTTGCTACCCCCTGATTTGAAGTCCAGCAAACTACCCACAGCCTCCCTATCTATCTATCTATCTATCTATCTATCTATCTATCTATATATACATATATATATATATATTAATGCTGTCAAAATTATCGCGTTAACGGCGGTAATTAATTTGTTTAATTAATTGCGTTAAAATATTTAACGCATTTAACGCATGTTAATGTTAATGTTAACGCATGTTAATGGCCCGCCCCATACATCCCACCAGTGGCAGCGCTGGGGTACCAAGAAATGGCTTAGCCCCACCATGAAAAATCATGGTAAATTGCACAGACAGCAGTTAGTAAGATTGATTTCAGTAGCCACTTGTCTGGAAATACCGAAGACTAGAAACGGTTTTGAAAACTTTTGTCACGTAGTGATCGTCTTCTCAATAGAACATCTTTGATAATGTCTTCTGGCCAATCAGAATCAAGATAACGGCGTGGTGTTGTTGCAGGAAGTCCCGACGGAGAATACTTTTGCTGTAGTACATCTCTATATACATCGATACAACATTACGTGTTGATGGAAATCAACACGTAATGAAATAAGACCCCACGGTTTGATGATTGATAGGTGTGTGGGCTGTCTTTCATTTGGACACACAGAACAATGTTACAATAAACATACATACATACATACTGTATGTTAAATGGAAAAATCCGCCTTCTTTCATTTATCATTCCATTCCCACAACAATATACATAAAGAAATGGCATATTTTGGACATAGTTCGAATGGTGATTAATCATGATTCATTCATTTTAAACTGTGATTAATCTGATTAAAAATGTTCATATTATTTGTTTCTAAAATGAAGTGGAGTAAAGGTGTAAAATAGCATAAACTGAGAATACTCAGGTCAAGTACAAGTACCTGTAAATTGTACTTAAGTACCATATTTGAGTAATGTACTTTCCACCAGTGCCTAAGCATTTATATTTTGAATTGTGTAGCATGCATTTCCCCAAACCTCCAAACAGCAGCTGTTGCATTGAATTACCAAAGTACCCTACAGTATATGCAATCAATTTAGTTTGATAATGTTTAGTGAAATGTTGCAAAGTGCATATTTGTTTTTGAATGATTTTAGTTGCGGTTTTCAGCAAAGATTGTAGACAAAGTGGTTTCATACTGCAATTAAGTCTCACAAGGTCAGTTTTTGTTTCAAAGCTTGATGACGCAAAATAGGAGGAGGATGCTTTAAACTCAACATAAACAGAGCTTGTTTTGTTTTTTTTCTTGCGGTGGTTGATGACGTTCAAGGCGGAATAATAGGTTGCTTAGAGTTCATCCCACACGGGTAGGGAAGTGAGTAGTTAAGACAAGAAGCACCACAGTTAATGGCAAATTTGGTCTAAATTTCAAATAAAATAAAACTTCAAGAATCAGAAATATAGCAATCATCTTGTCTATGGTCTTGGTTCTACAATTGTAATTTTGAGTAAAATGCTGTAGATATTATAAACAACAGGTGTTCCAATCATAGCTTGTCTTTCCTCTGAATCTCCTCCACTTTGTGCCCCTCCATACCTGCAGTGATGGCCAGGGCCCGAGCCTCCACCTTGTCTCCCATCTGGCGGACCACCTCTGGGCTCGGTCCGATGAACATCACTCCTGCGTCTATGCAGGCCTGAGCGAAGTCCGCCCGCTCCGACAGGAACCCGTAGCCGGGGTGGATGGCGTCCACATTGTTTTCCTAGGAAGTGAGGGAGAGAGACATGGAGAGAAGGTTATTCACTTGATTATTAGGTGGGAAGTAGCGTAGGCTGCACAATACGATTGCTACTGCAAAATGTTGCAATATGCCGAGTATTGCAATACAAATAACATATACAGCAATATATTTCCTTTTTTCAACAGCAAACTATGCAGTTGATCAACATATGTTGATAATAAGATAGCCACGTTGATTTTGTTTGCTCCGATGTCTCCACCATTGTTTTTGTTGAACTTCCTGCTAATCCCCAAACCTACCAATACAAAAGAGTACATTTGATAGCAATATTATTATTTATTAAAGAGCAACTGTTTGTGTCCAAGTATGGACCTTTGATGTCACCTACTATGCTGTATTGATGTGTTTCTTTTATCCATATTTATTATATGGATATGTAGCACGCTAAGCACCAGGCGTGTTAAATACAGAGTCTCTGCAGGGGCCCCAGTAAACACTTGGCTGACTGTTGGGGAGTCCTCATCACACACACACACACACACCAACCTGCACGCTTTACCCCACGCTGCCTGCTGGCCAGGGCAAAGGGATGTATGCTAACGTCAAAAGGGACTGTGAGATAATGACATACTCTATTATCATTCGATCTTAGCTGCTATCGCCTTCATCATCATCTACTCGATGGACACCGGAGGGGAACTGAACGAGTGCCGGCACACATCATATAAGGGTCAGGGGGAAGATACTGAGAGGAATACACACACACACACCGTGTAGGCAGATACAGTAGCTGCCGAACCTGACAGATAGAGCCATCTCTGGATCAGTGTGTGCCATCTGCTCTTGGATACGAGGCGGACTATAATTATGGGCTGTCCCGTTGTTAAGGGAGCTGTTGCTGGCAGGCCAGAGGAGGATAGGAGACACACACACATAAAATGCAGCAAGCAGGCTCACTCACACTCATGAATACAAAGTGACACGAATGAAGATGTACACACCGGGTGACACACACACACACACAGCGAGAAGCATCATCATACACTCGTGCTTTCACAGTTACAAGCAGAAAGACACATTCTCACATTCAATGTCACACACAGAAGGTTCTGGGACAGATACGCATGGTTATTTTTGGTCAGACAGTAGCAGAGCGATACGCAGTGTGATGAAGAAGAACAACGGATACTCTGAATGTGAAAGCGTGAGAATGAACACACACACTCCTTTGCTGGCATGGGGTGGCCGGGCTCCCAGATAGGCAGAAGGATTTTGAGAAATGAGTTGGACGGCGGAGGCTCCCGACTTGGCTGGGTGACCACATGCCCAAGCAGAAAATTATAAACCTCGAGAGATTGATCAGAGAAACGATAATGAACAACTGGCTGCACATCCTGCAGGAGGGAGGGGGGAGGGTGAGGAGGGGAGGGAGCTAACAAGAAACACAGCATCTCATCCAACGCAATTATAAAGAGGTAAAGCATGATAGGGGAAAGGAGAGAAATGGTAGAGGGAAGCAGCAGCAAGAGGAAAATAGGAGGTGAGGAACAATGGGAAGGAAGAGATACAGTGGACATAAAATATGTTGTTTTTTTTTCCTTCTTCCAACCAAGCCAAGTGTAAACGGAGAGCGATAAAAAGGGATTTGTCTGACACTTAAAGCCTAGTTTCATGACATTGCAATCCATTAAGTGTAGCTGTATCAAATGGAGCGACCCGACTACCCAAGGAAACTGCAAGAAACTAAGTTGAAAGAAAATACATCGACCACAACACATCAGGGGAGCACACTCACCTAACTTCTTCATCTAATGGACTCAACTCTTTAAAGTGAAAACTTTCAGACGAAAAAAAGGGGGATGAATTATTGAATCTACATCCGTACTATTTGTACCACTTCTCAGTGCAAGATGGAGCCAATAATGACGACACATTGCAAGCTACTGTGGAGAACAAATGCCGATTATATGTTGTTGTAAGAGCAGCCAAAGCCCAATACTTTTATTGTATGAAAATGCACTAGATGAGTACTTGAAACCCATTTATCTGTTCTCTCAGATGAGATTGAAAAGTGTTAAAAAAGCAAGATATTTTTAAAAATTCATTTTTTCCTCCAAAAGTGTTGGATCCTACTGGAATTTAAATATTGCATGCTCATATCTGAGTCCTCATCCTCGGTTTCTATCGTTGGCTGTACGATAATAATTTGCAATCTTCAAAGCCCAAGTTGAAGAAAAACCCTAATGACATCACTTGGGAGATTTTATTTTATATTTTAATACTTAAGAAGCTCCTCCTGGGCCGCAGTAGCCATGAAGCATTACATCTGCTCTCTGAGGATGAGCACTGTAATGCAAACCAAAATGAGGAAACTAACTATCACACTTTGACCCCTTTGTATTGGTTTACTGCTAAAGCAAACAACAGTAGACTTTTCTTTAGTGGGAAATCCATGTTTTTTTTATAACATCCGTTACCTTGGCCACTCTGATGATGTCAGGAATGTCCAGGTATGCTGCAACAGGTGCAAGGCCTTTTCCAATCAGATAAGCCTCGTCCGCCTTTTGCCTGTTAAGACAAGACAAAGGGATACATATCAGTGCAAGGCAGTGTCATGGAAGCAGATGCAAGCTCAGCAGAGAGCAGGCACCAGTATTTAGTCTGTTCAATAAATAAAGAAGTCCTCCAATCAGTCATTGGTTACAAGTCTGTGCAATATATTTGGTGAAATAGAACAAGCTGAGAAAGATAAGGATGGGTGTGCCTGTAAACTAAGCAGAGTGATTACCTGAATGTTCAAAATGTCGATACAATTATTCTTATGTCCAGACGTATAAAAAAAAACCTGGCCTAAACAGCTCGAGTGGAGGGAAAAAGCTCCCAAGCTTATTTGAATTGCTTTTGGATCTCATCAACTGTTCGCCTTTCATGCTCGATATACAGCAGTGGCAGCAGCAGTTTAAAAAACATCTGTCCGTTACGCTTTCTTTATTTAAAACCCCGAGGACCCATTTGGCTGAAATGTGGCAGAGCTCAGTACCTGTGCATTTGTCCGGTGTCCTGCTCCGAGTAGACGGCCACGGTTCGAATCCCGAGCTCAGTGCAGGCTCTGAACACACGGATTGCGATTTCCCCTAGAAGAAAAGACACATGTTGATAATGTATTTGAATAATTCACCGGTAATATTTTCTTATACGTTGCTCCTTCTCTGCTTCACATGTATTCTCTTTATTTATTGAAATGTTTTGACCCACAGTTTAGTAGATTGTGTGTATCGGGAGGTAGTTCTTCATCTGTCATAATCTATTTTTCATCAGAACACATGTTGTATGGTTCTATCAACATCCTGGGCCTTTTTTGCAAGAAATACCCCCACTGAGATAATAAAATAAACTTTGAATTTGTAATGCCACACTGGATGTGAAAACAAGACAAATCCATCTGGTATACTTCATCACGCTGTGAAAAATATCAACAGACACAGCAATAAGTCAATGTTTCTTGTTGTTGTGTGAGAGTGTAATATCTCAGATTTAGACAACCAAAACACTAGCTGGCTTTTATCTGCTGTCACTGGAGCCAAATACTTGGTTTTTTTTTTTTAAAGCACACAGTTTGACGGAGAAAAAAAGGTTTAGTCAGAGAAAACTAGTAAGATGTGTTGTTCTGGCTTGAAAGGGAGGACGGCGCTTAGACATCTAGAGAGTGCAAAAGAGAATTCTGAAGAAGGACAACAGTAGGAACACGAAAAGGATGAAAGTATGAGAAAGGACGGAGAGGAGAAGACAGAGAAAATGTGATGGATCAAAGGTGAGGAAACACAAAAAGAAAGTTGAGGGGGGGGAAAGAGAAAAAGGACAAATAATTGACCAAAAGAAACAGTTTGGCAGGTTTACCAACATGGAATGATAAGTGGAGAGGGCACAGTGAAGGAGAGAAAAAGGAGGAGACAAAGTACGCCATGCTAAAAGGAGAGGAGCAAAGTCATGAGGGGCGAGAAGGAAGACAGCAAGGGGTTCGGAGGAAAATCACATCCGACAAGTGTAAAAACAGTGGGGAGTGCAGAGGGAGGGAGGAGAGGAAGGAGGAAAGGAAAGAAGAGTATTACTGAAGCAATGGCAGAGAGGAGATGTGCTTGGTGAAGTGGACTCTTGGCTGATATGATGTGATGGTCCAGTGTCTCTTTTCATCTCACACACACACAAGCACACACACACATGCTCTGAAGCCGGTCCAGTGCACTGCAGTGTGATGAATGTGATCTAATGTGGTGTTGAGACGCCCATATGAAGGAGAGAGACTGACGGAAAGCCCTCTGTATGTGTGAGAAACCACAATCTATTTGAATCACACTGATGGATTTAAGCAGTTAAATAGCGCCTTTATGGGGGGGTGGACATGAATGTATGCATGTATGCGCAACACAGACTTTATGTGCAGCAGGAGGCCTACAAAAAAGACCACATGTGTGCACAATTGGAATCATATTGGGAATCCACGCAACATAAATCTGAAATAATGAAACACTGAAGCAAATCAAGCACTTTAAATGTGTCCTCGGGAAGGAATATAGAGAGGCTCTAAAAAAAAAAATTCTGTCACTCAAATCCTGACAGAGCTTCTTTAATTCTCTCTCTGGACAGCATTAGCATTATTACAAGAGGGTCCGGTGATTACAAGTCTTACTGGAGCACGTCAGTCATGTTAATGCTGCATCCGACCGGCAGACTGGTGACTGCCTAGTGTTTAGAAAACTCAGCGCCTCTCTGTAATTATTTGTCCATTCAGACCTCAATGCCAGTAAACGGCAATTATGGGGATTTCTGGCAGCCTGACAAACAAATATGTGGGAAAAAGACTGTTTGTCGTATAGCTGTTTTCAATATGTCCTGGTAAATAACTTAGAAGTAACAAAAAAATATCTTTAAGTAGCATTTTCCTTTTACTTTT